>NC_141901.1:75971713-76284213 GCF_057802395.1 Ceratotherium simum simum | reverse complement strand
CTTAACAGATTTCTACCAGCACTGCTCCAATCAAATCATCGTTCCTCGTGGACTTTGCACTTAGTGTAGCAATGCCGTGTGTCAGGCACTGGTGGATGCTCAGTTTCTGGTACTTTCCTCTATGATCATGCTGATCACCTTGTAGTTTCATCATTTGAATCCAGGTCTGCCCTCCATCCCCACTCCCCATTCCTTGATGGAATTTGGGTACCTGTGTACCTCACAGCCCACATCATGGGGTATGCAGTAGGTTGAGCCCTGTGTACGTGCAGCAGCTAACATTGAGTGCATTACGACCTGACCGGTCCTATTCTAAGCATGTTACCTGAAAAAACTCCTAAAATCCTCCCAACAACTTATGAGGCAGGTACTGTCATATTCCCCATTTTGCAGATGAGAAAACAGAGGTACACAGAGATATTAGGCCCCTGACCAAGGTCACATACTGGTAAGGGATATGGCTGGATTCACACAGAGGCATCTGTCAACAAAGCCTGGCCTCTCAAGCCCATACCCTTCTGTCTCTCTCCATGTGAGCTGAATGACTCTATGACAGAGTGCCTGTTCTTGAGGAAATGATAATCTGGTCCAGCTGATGAGCTTTACAGCACACACATGACACATCTGGGTAGTGAAGGACTGCATATGATTAAGATCTAGAGGCATGGCACAGATGCTAAAAGCTGTAAGCCTCTACGATGGCACTTCTTGATGTATGTGAGCATGATAACCAGGGAAGACTTCCTGGAGGAGGTGTGACTGTTTTTGAGATTTGAAGGATGTAAAGACCTTGGATAGGTGACAAAGAGGTGGGAGTTATTTCCATTGTAGGGAGAGAGAAGAAGTGGGGGACAGAGTTCATCCTGGCAGGATAGGCAAACCTGGACAAAGGAATGGAAGGACAAGTTGTCTAGATAGGTGGGGGCCTTGAAAGCCAGGCTGAGAAATATAAATACAACTCAAAGAAAAAACATGATTATTTGGTTTAGTGTGTGGCTTAGAAAATCATCTTCTTCAAGTGGGTTCAACATTTAGCAAATGGAATGTGTTCAGAAGAAGGGCCTTGCTGTTTCGGCATGGGAGAGAGCTACAACAATCCCCTCCCTTTGCAATGCAACAGCTGGGCCCATGTCTTTCCTGGAACTTCTCGGAACGGAGAAGCTGCTGCAGTCTGAGATCAGCAGAGTCTTAGGATTAGGAGGGCGTGCATGGCAATTCATCTGTATTTAACAGGGGCTGGTGTCTGAGTTTACCTGGCTGGCAGTCCCGGATACTGGTGACTACATCAACACACGAATTTCTTGGGTTAAGAATTTGGCCTTCCATGTTAAGATCCAGAGAATCCAGCTAAATTCAATGATTCTTCCCCCATCTGCCCACAAAAAGTATTTAGCAAACTCAGCATCTTTCATAAAATCTGGTCCAAAAAGTATATGTGTTCCGAAAAATCCCAAATTGATATCCAGCTAATAACAAGATAGCACATCATCAAACAGTCATCAGGATTCAACTGGGTGAGCATCACACTCTTGGAGAAAGTTATGCACATATGGAATTCCACTGAGATACTCACATTTGGCCGAGTTCTCTCTGCCCAATTGGGGCCCACAGCACTGTAGATTCTCAAAAAGAGCTCTTCTCCCAGGGGCTATAGGTGATCCAGGCCTAGGACTTGAACTGGTACATCCTAATACTTGGGCCGGATTGGAGATTCTGGACATTTTAGGTGGAAGGTGTCTCACTGTAGTCTTTTAGATTTTTAGAGGGTATATATTTTTTTAAGCATCATATCAAAAATGTTTTCACAAGTTAGAAATATGTAAATTTTTCACGTGCCTTAAAGTGATAGAATTTAATATTAGAAGGTACAACCCTCCCCGCAAGAGGCCATCTCCTCTCATTTGACCAACGAGGAACACTTAAACCAGAAAAGGTGAGCGATTTGCTGATACTGAAAACAGCACTACACCCAGACCTCCCGACTCGCACTCCTGTGCCTTCACTAGCTCACTGTGATCTTTCCTAATTTATCTTGGAGGCTGTTCAGATGATTAAGGCTAATTAGAGAGAGTTCTCATTGGTATAGATAATTAGCAGAGAGGTACCGGCTTTGAGTCAGAAATCGTCGGCTTCAGTCCAAACTCTCACTGCCTGAAAGACCTGGAGTAAATCATTTCACTTCCCTGATCCTCAATTTCCTCATCTGCGAAATGTGTATAATAATAGTTCCTAGTGCCCTGGGCTGTTAAGAGCATCAAAAAAGATACGACACGAGAACTCGTTTAATGGACCGTAAAGTACTCTGCAAATCTAGTTGTAAAAAAGGATGAAAATATGATTTTAAAATGTGATAATGTTTGTATTGACATAGTTTATATCTGTGTATAATTTCTCTCCTCCCACTACCCCCTAAAATAAAAAACAAACAAGAAATTGGTTTTAGAACAGGCTGTGTTCCTGCCAATTTTTTATTCTAAATTGAGTGCTCTTGGAAGGTTACAAGGCACAAGAAACGGCACATTCTAAATCATTCCTGTTGAAATACACCAACATGCTAACAGGGTAGTAGGAATGTGGAAAATTCTTTTTTTTTTAAAGTTTTTTTCCCTTATGTTTTCTCAATTATTGATAATGAAAATGTATTAGCCTTATAATTAAGCAAAAAGCATTTAAAAATAAATCTTGTGGTACATTTGTAAGGGTCTCCATTTGATAGCAATAATAATTGCTTCCATTTATCCATTGCTTACCGTGTGGCATATACTTTACATATATTGCTTTATTAAATTTTTAAAAAATCCTGCCTGCACGATAAGCATTATTGTTCCATTTATGGTTGATAACTGGAGGCTCAGGGAGACCAGAGCACTTGCCCAAGATTGCACAGCAAAATCTGTGAAGTCTCTCCGAGTCTAAGTCCATGTTGTTTTGGCAGTGCCACGCTGCGCCCCTGGATTGAGACTGGGACTTGTTGGTGTTTAACTTTTCTGCTTCCTCGAAATGCTGAGGTCATAGCAAGCAGATTGCTGAACCTGAGGTTGGCACAGCAGTGGACAGAGGCCTGGCTTCTCTTGGGTCAGAGAAACTGGGTTCCAGTCCTGACTGCTGGTTAAGAGCCTGGAGCTTGACCTCACACAGACCCCTTCACCTCTCTGGGGCCTGTGGTTTTTCATCATTAAATGAAGGGCTTGGATTAAATAAATGGCTTTCAAACCAATTTTACCTGCAGACCTAACACACTTTTCCTTTTTTTTTCCAAATGAAAATTTTAATTGCCTGGCTCAGATGCTAGGATCTCCTAGGCCTTTAATATCTAGAAGAGATGACTCAAGCTTCAGCCCACACCCTGCGGAAGTACTGTTTCTAGGGCCTCACCCTGTGGGCCCCACTGCCACGGGGGAGGGATCGTGCTCTGCCTATTCTGCGCTTCATTGATTCAAGCACAAAATTTAGCTCTTCACCTTGATTTCCACTAAAAGCAACAGCAACAATAGTCATGCGAGTCTCTGTGTGTGTAGAAGAATTTACTGATTATTTTGGGAAGATGAAGGTATTGACAAACAAATAAATGTCCTATTAGATATTCATGCTGCTAAAAGTTTTTTGTCCTTTTTAGAAACTTGAGCTTCAGCCTCTGGTCACGTTGCCCATTCTCCCTTCATTCTTTCCTCCTTGTCCCTTCTTTCCATCTCTGATCATCACAGAGTTCTGTTTCTCATGCAGAGGAGATTCAGCCTTCTCTTTGTGGCTTTCCAGACCCTAGCTTTCATAGTCTCACTTTCCCTCCCAAGCAGAAAATCCTGTCCTTTGCCTAAATAAAATATCCGCCTTGAGGAATTCTTTTTTCTGACAATGCCTCATTTAGCACTTCAGTACATAAAATTGATAAGGAGTGGAGCTTTCTGTCTGAAGCTGTAGAGGAAGGCCCAGCGCCTCACTTGCTGAGGCACCTTAGCACTCAGAGAAGCACAGCTGGAAAACCACTGGACCCGATCATCTTTAAGGTGGGATCCTCTGTGAACTCCTCCCTTCCCTGCCTCTTCCCAAACACGGATGGCCCCTTTCTCCTTTGAAGTCCCACTTTGTCCCAAGTAGAGGTTAGGTGGAGCATCTAAAACGTGAGTTTGCATGTTTCTGTGTAAATATCTGACTCTTGACTAGACTGTTAAAGGAGAGGAGGGGGCATATTGTTATTTATCTCGTCCTCCAGGTGCTTGGTGAGCAGGTCATAATGATGGCTTGTGGATGAGAGTATGAAACGGTGTGTGACTACTCAATAACAGATTATCCACTAGAAAGAAGTGAGCTAAAGGTGACCATATAGACGCGAAAGAAAGCCAACGCTCTGTATTGTGCTTGGGGGGAGCCCGTAGCGACATCTTGCCCTCTGTCCTCCTCTATATGTGTGATATCTGGAGCATATCTTGGCACGTGGTGGTGGGAAGACGTGCTGCTGGAAAGCTTCATTGGTAAACTTTTTGTTAGCAGCCCAGTTGGCCGTTTTATTTAGATCATTTTGTGAAAGACCATGTTTGGATTAGTGTTGGGCATAAGTAAATGGCAGTTCTTTATCCATTCTGAGATGCTCAGATGGCTCACGGAGGTACCGGTGCAGCTGTTGTAGAACAAGTAATGGCATTAGGCGCTGAGTTGGAGTGGAATCTGGTGCCAGACATTTCTGGCAGTGGCTGTAGTTCGAGCGATGCTTGTGGTGAGGAAGCTGTCATTAGTGCTGGGGGCGAGGCCTGTCAGTGGGGGACTTGCTGGAGTAGAATCCTGCATTTCAACACAAGGAAGGAGCCTTCCTCTTGAGTCACAGTCATTAATGATCATTCTTTAAATTCCATTAATAACTGGGAGTGAAGTTTTCATAACCCAAAGTGATTTTATCTGTAACGTGTATGTTTTATGTAGCCCCGCCCTGCTTCCCTCGCTCCTTTTCTCTTCTGGTGAGATGACGTAAACCAAAAAGAGTTATTACAGTATTTTGCCCACACTGGCTTCTGGGGGGCACTGATATCCTTTAGCTCTCATATTCTGGGAATTTTTTTGGTGAAGGAGGGGGTTTGGTCCCCTTATATCCATCACTGTCCTAATTCTTTTTATAATGGAACTGACAGATAATGAGAACTGCAGCAATTATATCTCAGGGTGAGTTACCAAGCTCTCTCCAAGAATCCAGAAGAAACCCTCACATTTTCTAACCACATGCACATATTCATTCTTTCCTTTTCCATTCTCCCTGCACATAAAGACATATACAGAAAAACAGGGTTACTAAGTCAGAGCACATTCCTGGAAAAGAATGGGTATTTTTTCTGGATGGCCATTCCAAAGGAAATTTTATAATTAAATAATAGACTAAGATTAGCTACAAGTCAAGTGTTGATACGTACAGAAAGGTAAAGGTGTGGATGCATACGGAATCGCCTATAATGCTTACCCATTAAAGGCCAGCGCCTCCTCTAATTGCTCAATATCACTGAGGGTTTTTAACAGAGCTACATGCCACATATACGTTTGTGAGACTCAAACGTACAAGTCCTGACCATTAAGTACAGTTCCCATGGAGCACTCGGCAAAACCATCTTCTCTGTGAGAGAGGTACCTTTACAAAGAGTATTGATCAGATATTCTGTTAGATAGTCATTCATTTCTTTCATCCACAAACATTTCTTAAGCACCTTCATTGAGGTTTTAGAGTCTCCATAAATAATACTTCCCTTCCCTGCCTCATCTTTAGAACCATTTCAAAGATAGTTGCACAGTGAGAGATACGCAGATCAAAACATCAACTTTATTACCTATAAAGCTGATTGGAGAAACAGCCATATAGACTTGCTAACACGGTCACCACTCTCTGAATTAAATTTGTTGCCCAATTTGCTCACTAAGCTTTCACACAGTGGAAAGAGAATGTAGATTCCTGAAGGCAGGCTGACTCTTTCCCAAGTGTTCCATGATTGTCTGCCAGACTTGCTGTGTTAGTCAGGGTTCTCCAGAGAAACAGAACCAATGAGATGTATATATACATATATATAGAAAGAGATTTATTATAAGGAATTGGCTCACAAGATTATGGAGGCTAAGTCCCAAGACCTACAGTTGGCAAGCTGGAGACCCAGGAAAGTCAATGTGTAGTTCTAGTATGAGAGCTGGTAGGCCTGAGACCCAAAAAGAGCCAATGTTTCAGTATGTCTAAAGGCCAAAAAAGACCCAAGTCCAAGCTCAACAGGAGTTCTTTTTCACTCAGCCTTTTTGTTCTATTCAGTTCTTCAACTGACTGGGTGAGGCCCACCCACAGTAGGGAGGGCAATCTGCTTTACTCAGTCTAGAGATCCAAATGTCAGTCTCATCCAGAAATACTCTCACAGACACCCAGAATGTTTGACCAAATGTCTGGACACCCCATGGCCCAGTCAAGTTGGTACAGAAAATGACCCATCACACTTGCCAACTAGAGAAGTTACCCCCTCTTCTTCCAGGGAGGCATGGAGGAGGAAAAGCAGTGAGTGAGGAGCCAGACAGAAGCCTGGAGTGCTGCAGTCATGGTTGTTTCTCTCTGTGGGAAACTGAGATGTGGAGAAATACGGGTTCTTCCCAATAGCAGGCAGGGTGTTAGACAACGGAAATATGAAAATGAATATGAGTCCCTGATATCAAAAACCACATGAGCAGAATAGAGGCCTTAAGATATTTGTTTTAATACAATGTAGTGAAAGCTAACAGAGATGAACTATACACAAAAGGGCTGGGAGGGAACACTGCACTGAGTAGCTAATTTGCCTGGTGTGGAAGGCTAGCATATCTTGCAGGGTATCATTTGACACAGTAAGCACCACATTTCATCTTCACATACTATGTTCCCACTGGATTTTACACATATCCATGAACATGTGTGGGTCATGGGCAGTGTAAATCCTTCTACAAGAGCACCAGGTGCAGTGACCAGTGTGGGATTAAAGGAATTATCCAAATGATGGCTTCTCAAAGGGGCGGAGATACCAGTATGTTAGCGTGTAAGCCAGTAATTGAAAATTCTCTGGTTGTCACCACCACTGTCCCTAATTATTACCCAGTTAGCTTTGCATTCCTCAGATGCTGCTTTTTTTTAGCTTGGAGATGACCTGAATCTTTTTGTTGTTCTTCCTGTTGGCCTGCTGTCAGTAGGAGACCAAGGGGAATAACTGACAATGAAATGCCAACCAGTTGAGTGAGTAAATCTGAGACATTGCAGTCTCATGGGAAGGGTCTAGGGTTTGAGGTTGAAGGATCTGGATTCAACTCCACTATTTATTGGCTCTGTGACCTTGGGCATGTCTTTAAACTTCTCAGAGATTCTATAAAATGAGGATGTTAATAAGAATAATGATACTTTATAAACTTACCCTGAGGATGAAATAAGATAACGTATGTGATAGTGCTCTGAAAAATGCAGTGTTACCCAACCTCAGTTATTATCTGATGAGACATTTGGTGGAATGGCAAGTTACAACAAATGGCTGAAACATTGCACAAATCTTTGGCTTTTCCTTTTCTTCTGCTGTTCTACCTCCTCCCCAGATACTGAATTCTTTCCTTTCATTATGGGCTCATATCCACTCCCTGAGAGAAATACATAAGAAATGGTGACCATGACAGTAAAGCACTGCATTTACATGAAGCCTCTTAGCCCAACATGTTTTACAGGCTGATTCGTTAGATGCTGTTGAACCAAATAGACTCAGTTTATTCAGCATGGGGCTTTGTCTCGGCTGGGATAATACCACTCACTGAGTCAGGCCTCTGCAAAGACGGCATCCACTCCGGCTCAGCCCTGGGCTTCTGTTACCTTTATGGGTTAAAAAAAGAAAAATAGAAAGTGATATGAGAAAAAATTAAGAACAAGCAATATCTCACTTAGGTGAAACTAAGACTTCTAGAAACCTCAAGCCACCTAGATTATGATACAGTACCCAGAAAAGAGCTTCCCTATTTAGGCCTACCTCCATCCTCCCCCCCAAATCAAAACCACATCAAATGGAAAAATAATTCCCCTAATTATAAAAGAGGAGAAAGAAAAACTGAAACATCAAAGAAACTGATAAAAAAAATTACATATAAAAGTTCACCAGAATGAGGGCATTTCCAGTAGAGGCATGCATGCCTCACACACAAGTATCTGAAAATTACAGGGTTTTACTGGCAGAGATTTCAGGGGTCATCTGTTTACTACATATATCAAATCATTATGTTGAACACTTTAAACTAATACAGTGTTATATGTCAATTATATCTTGGTGAAACGGGGTAAAAATGTGAAAAAAAATTCAGTTTACTGTAACAAACATGTCTTGAGCCCCTCCTGTGTGTCAGCCTTGAGGAGAAAAAGATGAAAAGACAGATCCACTTTCAGAGGAAAACACACACACACACACACACACTTTGTAACGTAATGGGGTTGTGTAACACTTACAGCAGGAATGAAGAATAAAGGGTTTGGAGAGCATTGAGAGGAGACAGCGCAGACACCTCAGATGTTTCAGAAGTCACAGAAAGGTCACAGGGGAGATGGAACTTGATTAGGATCTTGAAGGGTAAGAGTCTGTACAACCCCGGGGAAAATGGAAGGAAGGATCTCAGGGAAGGGAAAGGGCATGAGCTACAGGAAGAAGTGACAACCATGAGGAACAACCAGAAAATGACTAGTGATTCATTTACCTGAAGGGGGCAGTTAATGCTGAGGCTGGGAAGAGAGGCAAGACTTTTAAACTCTGGGGAGTTTAAAAAGCAACTTAACTTCTCTGCCAGAAGTTAAGAATATGACCAGCTGGGTCCAAAGTCTGGCTCTGCCACCTACTAGTTATAGGATTTGGGGAAGTTACATGACCTCTCTCTGCTTCTTCATCTGGAGAATGGAGAAAATGATGTAAAGTACCCATCTCGTAGAATTTTTGTGAGGATAAAAGTAGGTAATACATGTAAAGTACTTAGAACAGTCTGGTACATAGTAGGTACTCAACAATTATTATTATTAAGCTTATTGTTGTGGACTGAATTATCTCCCCCCAATTCATATGTTGAAGTCCTTACACTCAATGCAACCACATTTGGAGATAGGGCTTTTAGGAGGTAGCTAAGGTTAGATAACGTCATAAGGATGGGGTCCTAATTCAGTAGGATTGGTGGCATGCTAAGAAAAGGAAGAGAGAGATCTCTCTCTCTCCATGTTCATACACCAGGAAAGGCCATGTGAGCACGCAGACAGAAGGTGGCCATCTGTAAGCCAGGAAGAGAGCTCTCGCCAGAACCTGACCATGCTGGCATCCTAATGGTGGACTTCCAGCCTCCAGAGCTGTGAGAAAATAAATTTCTGTTGTTTAAGCCACCCAGTCTGTGGTATTTTGTTATGGCAACTCGAGCTGACTACTACACTTATAGACTAAGGATTGCAAACAAATGACAAAAGTAATATCAATAAATGAAACCACTTGTTCTTAGAAATGCAATAGTATAAGATTAATGAAAAAAGCTCAATGATAAACTGATCCTGGGCATGTTTGACAGATACCTGGGAGTGAGGGAGCCTGGTGAACTGTAAGGCGACAGCCAGGTCAAAAGTTTGCGGCCAGCACTTGGGTGGAATCAATTGATTATTGCTGTGTGAGAAACTGGGCCTAGTGTTCCAGGACTGTCTGACATTTTAAGGAAAAGAGAGACTGTGGGTTTTTTGTTGGGGTGGTAGGATTTCTAAATTTTGAAATGTTGACCAAAATACTGTGAGGGTATAAAAGTAAAACCTGGCCCATAGACCACTGAGCTGCTCCATCGAAAATGCTTAGAGACCAGTGCTTGAAAAGACTGGACTGGGGAGAGGAGTGACCAGTGCCAGGGAAACTGATTGGGATGAAGAATTGGGAGGTGGGAAGAGACTCAGATTTCTAGTCAGACCTACATTCAAGCTCCATTTTAGCTCTGCAACCTTTAGCTAATATTTGGATCTTTCTGAGACTCAGTTTTTCAACAGAAAAATGGTGATGAAAATAATGCCAGTGTTATATGGTTCTTGAAGGAATGAATGGAAAATATATATAACGTGTCTAGTGAGCACTTGAAAATATTAGTTCCTTCTCTTCTCTCAGTTGCTAGGTAAGAGCTTGAACAAAGGAGATAGTGGTGAAATGAAGAGGATGCCATGAAAATATAGGCATAGAATGACTAGGATTTGATTGGATGAGAAAGACTTCAAAGTTGATGACCCTTGGGAGGGAAGGGATAAAGAAGCTGTTAACTGTGGTTCACAGGAGGAGAGAGATTAATTACTTGTGTTTTAGATAAATTGAACTTGAGGAGTCTGTGGAACATTTGGGTTGAAATGTCCTACTGTTGTCCAAATAAGTGTACGTGGAGAGCAGTTAGGGATAGAGATAGAGTTTTGGGTGCTATCATCTTGGAGAGAATAGTTGAATCCGTGGGAGTAGTTGGGACTTTTCAAAGAGATCATGTAGTGTAAGAAGAGAACCAGGCCCAGGATGGTCCGGGATGGTGCAGGAGAGAGTGAGTGATGGAAGGAAAGCCAATGTGGGAAAATAAGGAGGAATAGCCAGAGGGGGACCCATAAAACAATGAGCAAGTAGTACCATGAGCAAGGGAAGGAATATTTTAAGAAGGAAGAGCTTGTCATAGAAATATTAAGTAAAATGAGAATAAAGAAGAAAAACCTTCGTTTTTCTAATTTGAAGTTTACTAGTGACCTTTAGATCAGTTTGATGAGACAACTAACCTCAGGTAGCCTGACTTACAAAAATCAGCACTGGTGACACCCCATCCACTTTTTGTCTGCTCTTTCCTTACTCTCCAATTCATCAAGGAAACATTAAATTATGTTCAGAACAAAGAAGGTATATTTGCATTTGAGATGAGGTATTTCCAGAAAATATGCTGTAAATTAAGCCTGATTTTCCTATAGCAAGAATGATACAGAGGAGGATTACGCTCCTGACACAGGGCCTTGTGCCCAGTGTTTTATAGGCATGAACACAAACTCCATATTGAATTAATTAATTATAAATGATAACCATGTATAATATAAAGCCTCTTCAAGTATACATAATTAAACAGGGTAATACAAAAACCAATTGCATAAATTATATTTAATATGAGGGAATAGCATAAATATTAAACAAAGTTATTATTTTATTTCCTGACATTCTTTCTCATTGGCAAGTGATGGGAATTTCAGCATCATAGAATCAGAAGGAATCCTCTGGAAAAGTTTTCAAAGACATTCTGAGAAGATTTTGAAGGCTGTTGGGGCGGCTTGCTGTCTTGATGAAGAGCTGATGGACCATGTTTTTATTCTCTTCTTTTTCTTATCATAGTTTCCATAGTAAGTGTTGGAGGCCAAGATGTTGCCTTTCCAGCTACTATCAAGAATAAAGTCTTTCTGCTTTTCTAATCTCCCATCTCCCCAGCATTAGCACCCTTCCCTTATACCCTGAGGTTATTCAAGGAGTATGGACTTTGAACCACATATAAATTACATTTTAAAATGTTGATTCTCTCACCTTGCTACTCTTCACAATGTCAATAGAGGCTCAAAGCTTTCCTTAAATGGTAGAAAACTCTATCAAAATAAAGTTTGATCCAGATCTGTGGCAAGTTTTAGTGAACCTCAACAATCACCGGAGTTTTCACCTTTTCAATGGAAGCTTTAGAGAAGTTGTGTCCTATATGATTGTAAAGAAATGAGACTACTGTTTTAATAAGCAATGAGAATTTCTCATTTATAATAGGAAATATTTATTTGTGTTGTACTTTGGAATTTATAAAACACTTCCTATATATTAACTCATTGTAGTCTCAAAGTGCTCTCATATATAATAGCAGGGCTATTATTATTATTTTTAGTTGTTACAGCTGAAGATGGAGGATCAATGAGATTAAATGTCTTTTCCTGAGCAACAGACCCAATTAATAAGGACAGAACGAGGGACTAGAACCCAGGTCCTCTAACTCCTAAGCTGATGCTTTTCCTAAGAGGCTGTCCCTTCTAATGAGCAGTCCCCATTCCCTTGAGATGCTGTGCACTTATTCAAATGTTGGTGTAATTGCTCAAAATATTTTTCACAAATTTATTTTTAGGTATGTTTTCTCAGCCACACTAGAAACTTGGTCTCAACATTATCCATCTTCTCTCATTACTTGGAGGTCCACCATCTTCCTCTCACACCCTGAGGGGTCAGTGCTGCTGTCTGTTGCCTGTTGCAGATATTTGGGAGAAGTCTGTGTATACATGAGCCAGAGTGTTGAACCAAGACTAGAGTCAGGGAACTCCGTTAAAGCCTCTTAGGCTGCTGCTGGAATCACTTGGGGCCACTTGTTTGTCACTGTCCTGCTCTCTCTGCTAATAGCTGATCCCATGGGTGTAGCAAGCCAGCTCCATTATTAGGAATTGTTGCACATCAGATGGTTAGAAGTCAAGCACTACCTATCCCTTCCTTATGAAAGCAGGGCAGTACATCACAAATATTTCCATTAAAATGATTATAATTTTCTTTCCACATTTTGGCTTTTTTAAAGTATGTTTCATTTCTTTGAAAATTTTGCTTATGTGAAATCTCTCCTTTCTTTATAATACCAGTAAAGAGTTTGGAGGCCAGCCTAAAATCACATCCAGACCATGAAGGGATGTCATTTATATTGATGATAAATAGAAATAGAAGGAGAAGAATGTTTATGACAAACTTGAGTGAATCACCAAGTGAGATAGTATAATTTCCTTCTGGATATCTCCATAAATAATATATTATCTTTTCCAAAGGGAAATGATGCTACTAGGCTTTTTTCATCTTTCCAAAGTAGTTCTTGTCTTTTGAGTGATTCTTTTCTTTCTGACATGATGGATTTGTCCTCTTCAGCTATCCACATTCTCCTTGACCAAGGTTATGCATTTTCAAAATGGCTGACCCAAGAAGAGTATGTTAGGGTGCTCATTACAGATTAAAAGTGACATTTTTTTGTTGGTACTAACCTTTAAGTGTCTTTATTTAGATCATTCCAAAGAAGGTAAGTGTGATTGAGGGTGTTTGTGTGACTATCTATAAGGAGACCGTCCTCTCAAAGGTGCTGAAGGCACCTCCTCTCCAAAGTGTGTGTGTTTTGGAAGGAAGGAATTGGGTATACTGGGGCCTATTTAGAAGGTGTAATGTTGTACCTTCTTGTAAGGCTGAACAATGTTCAAGAGGGAAAAACGGTGATGGTGGTGGTGGTAGTGAGAGCAACAGGGAAAGGATAAGTCCATAAGGTGATAAAAATATGAGACTCTCCTGGCCCTAACATCTATGACCTGATTATGAGCTCGGAAGAGGCTCTTCAACTAGACAAGGGGAAGCCCTTTTCTGATGGGCTTTGTGCAGAGCCTGAGGCAGTGGCTGCGCTGGTATTTCAGGACATAAGCCAGGCAGACCAACTGCCACCCCATTGTTGTGACCCTATCTCATGGTCACAGCAGGAGATGTTGCCTGTGATTCAGGAACTGGGGTTCCAACCCTGGTACTTGGGGGGAGTCTGAGAGAGCCAAACAATTTGGGTATAATGCTTCCTGGAGATGAAGGGACGAAAGTGTTACTCTCTGAATACTTTGTTTTTCCATTACTCGCACATTTGTCTATGACACTTATTATTTTCCTAGAAATAATTTTTTAACCACCTCATAGGGCTTCCTAAATGTGTTGGTTCCATGACTCCTTGAAGGGTCCTGCTATACTCCAGGGTCCTTAAGAAATTTTCAGTTTGTCTTACAGGTTCCATCACTTCTGAAATCCTTTGGGATTATTTTAGCTCCATTCTTACTGTAGGTTTACAATCCCTTATCTAAAACTCTTGGGATCAAACGTATTTCAGAGTTCAAATCTCCTCAAAAATAATGTAAATTACATAATATCCCTAGTAGTACACCCAGTAACACAAGAAATTAATATTTCCATAGTGAATGTATGAACATTCATCCTAAGGGGATAAACAAAGAGCATAAAGAGCCTCATGTCAATTTGCATCAGCTTTCGGTGCCACTAGATTTGTACCAAATTTATGAAAAAATATTTCAGCTTTCAGAGCTTTTAGGATTTCAGGACAGTGGACAAGGGCTTGTGAACCTATATTACTGTTGTTAAACATCATTAAGGCCAGGAGAGTGACAGGTACAACTGGAGGTCTCAAGTGGAGCAGCAGAAGATCATTTCCCTTCATAGTAGGCTGAATAATGGCCCCCAAAGATAACAGGTCCTCATCCCTGGACTTGTGAATATTATCTTACATGGTAAAAGATGTGACGAAATTGAGGATCTTGAGATGAGGAAATTATCCCAGATTATCCAGGTGGGCCCTAAATGCAATCACATGTATTTTTTTGACGGAAGTAGAGTGAGATGTAACATACCCAGAGGAGGAGAACACAATGTGACGGCAGAGCAGAGAGAGATTGAAGATACTGGTCTTGGAGATGGGAGCGATAGAGCCACAAGCCAAGGAACGCCGGGCGTCACCAGAAGCTGGAAGAGGCAAGGCCCCATTCTCCCTTCAAGTCTTGGGAGAGAGCGCAGCTCTGCTGAACCTTGATTTCAGCCCATTGAGACTGATTTTGGACTTCTGGCCTCCAGAGCTGTGAGAGGATTACTTTCTGTGTTTTAAGTCCCCAAGTTTATGGTCATCTGTTACAGCAGTCACCCCAATGAGGAGTGCCTTAACCTCCCTCACTCAAGTCCTTCAATGCTAGTCACTCTTTTTGGATCAGCTGTCTTTCCACAGTGACTCCTTGGGTGTTACTCAACTTCTCCAAATCTCATTTCTTCATTTGTAAAATGAGGATTATAATACACACCTCATAGGGTTGTTGTAAGAAGTAACTTAAAAGAAATGTATAAAATGCTAGCATATCACCGACATAAAGTTAGTGCTCCATAAATGCTAGTTTATTTTTGACATGCCTATTCTCTGAGAATCCCTTTATAACTTTCCAGGATGTATGAATTTACATTTACGTGTGAGTCCATCTATATTGCAGAAAGAGTCTATCAATCAAATCTCAATTTTTCCTCATCTAAAAGATTTTGCCAGCCTATTTGTATTCACCAATGTCACGATGATGATGCATTTGACGTCTAAGAGTGTTAGATGGCTAAAGACACACCAATCAGTCCTGGGAGGCTTAGTTTCTATTTTTATCCCAAACTTTTCCACCTTTCCAAAGGCCAGAGACTTGGAACCTGGTGTCTTCAATCAAACCAATGCTAATTTACCTGACAAATGCTTAGAAATGTGCCCATTTGCAGATGCGTATGCATATTGGTACTTGGTAAAAAGTCTTTTTCCAAAAGTAGGGAATCATATTAAAGTACAAAAAAAATCTAAGGGGCTCATACACTTTGAAAGGAGGCAATTGGTAACTCCAAAATTGCCCAAGCTCATATAAAGAAGAAGAAATAGAACAAAAAATTCATGAGAGAGCGCCCACCAGGAGATAAGCCAAGAAGAGAAATAACGAATGTTGTTCGAGCGTCTATTAGGGCGGGGTGTGGTGCTGGGCACAGTCGCACACCGAGAGGTGTTTCTTCTCCTGAGCTCCAGCCAGACCTAATGTTTTTGATAGTTTATAGAGTGTTCCGCTGTAGCTGTCCTCATCTGAACAGGACGGGTTTTACTATTTACGGGTATATAGCCTTATCCCTTACAGGTAACTATTTTCTGAGCATAATGTACACTTAAGATACATTATTCTTTTAGGCAATGTAGTTTTGTGGCCTCCGAGAAATGTCTTAAATTCTCGGGGTAACTGAGAAGTGTCCACAACTCCACTGAAAGGCCAATCTGACTTTAAGGCCACAGAACGTGAGAGCTGCCAAGGCCACAGCAAGTATCTAGGACCACACTCTCATTTTACAAAGGGGGAAACCGAGGCACAGAGGTCCATACACCCAACTCACAGTGGTCTCACAGTGTTAACGAGCGAGATAAGACCCAAAGCACTTGCCTTCTGGTGAGAGCTCTTTCTGTCTCACAATGAAGCGCTGTTAGTTGACTCATGGTTTGCTCCTTTCTTGACTTTCAATTTCAGCCTTTTCAAGGCTGCAACATCAGGGAAGAGAAGGGAGTCCAGAACAGGCCTAAGAGTTTGGAGATCCAGATTTAGAACTCAGCGCAACTCCTGATGAGGTGTGACCATGTGAAGATCATTTACTCTCAATTTGTCTAATTTTCCCCATCCAGGAAATGGTTTTCACTGCCCCCTATTCTTTTCTTGCACAGCACTTGTCACAATTGTCATTATCTAATGTCTCATTCCTGCTCTATGGTGTGGAGGGTAAGGGCACAGACTGATTTTGGAGCTACACTGCGTGGGTTCAAGTCCTGGCTCCACCACTTCCTAACTGTGTGGGAAAGTTACCTAATCTCTTTGTGCCTCAGTTTCCTCATCTGTAAAATGAGGGTAATAATAGAAGTTATCTCAGATGTAGGAAAAATGAGTTAATAGGTGTAGAATACTTAGAACAGTGCCTAGCACATATTAAGCACTATCTGCATACTTGTTCTATGATTTCCTCATCCGTCTCCTTCACCACTCTATCTCGAGGGCCAATTGTCTTAGTGATTGAATTCCTGCCTTTCTTTCCAACCTTATCTCTTGCTGCTCTCCCACTGGCACTAAACTATTTGCATTTCTCACCAAGTTTCCTGAAGTTTCCATGACCTCGTACAGAATTCTCCTACTTGGAATATCCTTTCCTTCACAGTTTCCAAACAATAATATGATAAGAAAAAGACCAAAAATGAAAAAGGGACTGAGAATGGGAAAGATTCTCCTGGTTTTCTTTAGAAAAAGAGATGACTGAATGCAAAAGGTAGTGAATAGGCTGCACACTGTAAACAGTAAGACTCCCATACATTAATTTTCATGACCCTCTGAGGGTAGAAACTTAGCTCACTCAAGCACACGAGCAGTGGTTGTCCAGGGCTTAGTAATGACCAGCACGAAGTGAGTGCTGCCATGCCCAATTACTCATTCCAGAGTACCAGAGTGCTCCACAGAGTCCTGGGGACATGGTCCCTAACATCTGAGGAGAGTTGAAAGCTTTTCCCCTTTGTCTTCCTACTGTACTGCATCTGTGTTTTTCTTCCATTGTGTGCTGTGTAGATCCATGTTTAAGGTTTTAATTGTTTTGTGTTGTTGTCTTTGTTTTTCCCTCTGACATCCTTTGGGCTTTGAGGGGGCTGGGGTCATGTCTTAGTCATCCCTATATGCTGACATGTAGGCACAGCTGATATCTGATGTGCCTGGCACGTGGTTTTAAGATTCTTATTCCTTGGATTCTTGGACACCAAACCCTTCCAGTTCTCTTCTAGACTCTCTGATTCTTCCTTCTATTTTTCTTGGCTGGCTCCTTTTTCTTTGCTCGGTCCTTTGGTGTTCCCTGGGTTCATTTCTCTTTCTTCTCTTCTTATTCTTCATGCTCAGGGTGCTCTCACCTGATCCCATGGCTTCAACCACTTCCTGCAGGCAGACGTCTCCACAATATATCTGTGTCTCCTGACATGATCACATCCTTCAACCTAACCGCTGGCCAGCCATCTTTACTTGGATGGTTCATAGCTAGTCTACTCCTAAAACAGAACACAACCCACCTTGTCATTTAAAAAGTGCTCTTATAAATCTCATTTTGGATAAATATCCCAGCTGGAAAACTTGGACTTTTCATCTTTCTTTCCTGCCACATCTAAGCAGTCTTTAAATGCTGAAAATGTAGAATTTATATTTCACATTTTTGATCCCTCCTCAAAGTCTCCATTTCCATTGCTTTAGTTCCTGTCTTCATGATCTCTAGTTTGACCTACAGAACAGCTTCCTAACTCCCTCATAACAGTCACATTTTAGAAGAGTATGGGCCAGATGTTTTGCAGACTGTTCCTCAATTTGAGTTTCATTATGTTTAGAGTCAAGTTATACATTTTTGGCATAACACATAAGTAATGTATTCTTCCTTCCCAGTGCATCACATCAGAAGGTACATGATGTCTCTTTGTAATTAATAAGTAATTCGTGTGAAGATATTTTGAGACCATCTAAATACCCTATTTCCTCATCAAATTTTCACCAAGTAGTTTTGTTATCCATTGATGATTCTTGCCTGAATCAATTATTACTATGATGGCTGCAAAACAGTAATTTTCTAACTCCATTATTCCCTTGACATTTTTTAGTTGACATTCTATTTTAAATCAATAACATGTTTACTAACAGTGTGGACTCATGAATTATTATTTTATTCAATGAGGTATAATCCCTTAATGTCATTGTTTATTTTGATGTTTAAATTGTCCTAAATATGGCCAGTGGGAGCCCCTTCAAGCTGGCTTCTGTGTCCTTTTGATAGGTTCTCATAACTTCTTGAGCATGTCTTTATTTCTAGCATAAGGAGATGTTTTATCACCTTCATTTTTTATGAATATTTTGACCAGCTATAAAATTATTGGTTGGTAGTCACTTTTTTTCAGTATTTTAAGGATGTCTTTCCATTGTCCTCTGACATCCATTGTTTTTTGTTAATAAATTAGCTCTAAGACTTATTACTACTCCTTTGAAGGCAATATGTCTTTTTTCCCCTCCTCTGACTACTTTTAAGATTTTCTCTTTGTCTTTTATTTTAGCGTGTTTTACTATGTTGTGGTTAGATGTAGTTTTCTTTATACTTCTCCTGCTTGGGTTTTTAAATCTTAATCTGTGGTTCGCTGCCTTACCGTTTTGGAAATTTCTCAAGTAGTATTTTTTCAAAGTCTGTTTCATGTCTCATGTTCATTCTCCTTTCTTTGTGGGACTCTAATTACATATGTTAGACATTCTTGTATCTCTTTTACTCTTTTTCCTAACTTCCATAGTTTTTCTCTCTGTACTTCAATCTGGTCTAAATTTACCTTTATTCTGGTTTACAAATTATATTTCTATTCTGTCTTATCTGCTATTAAATCTATCTCTTGAATTCTTAATTTCAGTTATTCTATTTTTCAGCTCTATAAACTCCGTTTGACTTTTTTATATAGATTATAAGTCTCTGCTGAAATCCTCTATATTTTTCTCTATTTTCTTGACCATAGTTATTTTAATGTCCTTGTCTAATAATTCTAATATGTGAATCATCTGTACGTCTGTTTCTGCTTGGCTTTTGATCAGTTGGTTCTTTTTTTTTTTTAACACATCTCATAGTTTTTAGTTGGATGCTGAACATTGTATACTAATTGCATTAAAAATGACAGAGAGTCTGGATAATGTTATCTTCCTCCTAAGAGGGTTAAGATCTCTGCTGGCAGCAGGGAGTACATGCAGATCACATTAATCCTACTGAAGATTGATTTCAGGGCTGTTCTATTTTGTTTTGGCTTTACTCCTAGGATATAGACTTTCCAATATCTGAACTAAGAGCCTGGAATATTTACCAGGGCCATTCCACATTGGCAGGCCTTGAATTCCTTTCTTCATCTCCCCAGAACCACAAGCTTCTAAAATCTTTGCTCAGCACTCTGGCCTTCAAGCTACGGGTTCCTCATCATTTTTTGGAGTCATACCCTGTGTACAGCTTAGAAATTGGCCCAAGCCTCAAGTGGAGTTTCTTTTTTTGCTCCCCAAAACCCCAGTACATAATTATATTTTCTAGTTGTAAGTCCTTCTAGTTCTTCTGCGTGAGCCACCACCACAGCATGGCTACTGACAGACGAGTGGCGTACTTCTGTGCCCAGGAACTAAACCCCAGGCCGCTGAAGTGGAACGTGCATACCTTGAACTGCGAGGCCATCAGGGCTGGCTCTCAAGAGCAGTTTTAATGGAGATTTTTAGGCTGACTTCCCTGTGGTTTTCTTCTCCTAAGTCCCCTCAAGTCCCAGCTGCTTCAGCTGTCTTAAACGCTAAGATCCGTCTTCTCAGGCTGTTGTAACTAACACTTTCTGCTAGGATTCTATTCCCTCGTGCTAAAAATTTGCAAATGCCCATGGGGAAAAAGCTAGGTGAATGTGGATCTCACTCAGAGTGCTTCCCTTCTCCCAAGAGGTCAGAGTCTCTCAAATTCTCTCTGTGTCAGTTGCTTTCCAATTTTTAATTTTTTTTAATGTTTCTTGTGCAGGTTTTATAGTAGGTTTTAATGGGGAAGAGCTTAGTCCAAATCAAGCTTGTTGAAGGCAAAATTTTTCTTTTTAGTAATTATATTAAAGATTTCAGAAGTATCTTTCAAGCTCTCTTTTTATTGGTTTTTAATATTTTAGCATTATAGTCAGATAATATATAGATTATGGGATATACTAATTTGGACCAAATAAAGTTGCCATTTTTATGGGTCAGATACAGCTGAATATAGGTACTTTAAAAAAATCTTTGATCTATAGTTCCTTTGCAATTTATTGATGCTTTTGAATCTAGAATATATCTGGAGATTTTTATAACGTATCATGCATGCTTAGAAAATAATATACATTTTGTATTTGCTGGAAGTACTCTTTAGTTTCTTTTTCTCTTTAAAACTCTTGCTGGACTTCTGGTAATGCCCTTAAAGTAGCCATAAGGTAGGGCCATCTGCTATAAACAATGAGGTACTAAATTCCCCACTTGGTAAAAGGAACCATCATTACTAGAAGACATATACCTTCCTCACAGCTTACTATGAGGAAGCAGAACTGACTCAGCTACCACCAAACCCCTCTTCTCCTGTCCATGTAAAAGTGCTATGGAGGAGAGGGAAGAGGTAGTAAAAATCAAGACATTCTGGTGCCATACTGGAGCCTGAGGCAAAAGGAAAAATCAGCAATACCTATCCTCTCTTTATTTAAAATTTTCATATTTGGTGCATCCTAGATTTCTTTTGTCTTAATTTTGATTTTCAAAAAGGTTACACTGAGCTAAGCAAAATAAGTCAGACAGAGAAAGTCCAAATACCAGATGATTTTACTCATACATGGAAGATAAAAAAACAACAACAAACAAATACATAGACACAGAGAATAGATTGGCGGTTGCCAGAAGGAAAGGTGAGAGGGGGAAGGGAGAAAGAAGTAAAAGGACGCATGCGTACGGTAACGGATGGTAATTAGACCTTGGGTGGTGAACATGATGTAGTCAACACAGAGACTGAAATATAATGATATACACCTGAAACTTATATAATGTTATAAACCAATGTTACTGCAATAAAAAAGAAATGTTACATTGGAATACTATTTATATTGATTACTGAGTTTTTTGGTGCCTCCCTAATTTTGTGCCTGAGGTGGGTGCCTCCTTGCTTCATCCTAGTTTGGTCCCCAGATGTTTGGCATTGTAGGAAGTGCAGCTCCTGGTGAGCGGGTCTTGCTTCTCTCCTCTGGGTGGAGTGGGCCTGGGGATTCTCGACTCCTTGAAGCAATATAAGCTGACAGAACCAGGCTGAACTAGAGAGAGACCAGGGAACCTCCCAACTACCAATAACTGACTAGTTAGATAGGATTTCTTATTCCAGACACCAGATGAGTTAGGAAAAGGCAGAGTCAGCACCAGACTGAACTTGACTTCTTCACCTAGAGTGGAGAAGAGCAGAGAAAGAGGGTACTGTGGCCTCTCCCCACTGCAGTTTCATGTGTTTCAACCGCATTAGGAGAGGAGAGAGAGGAGATTTATATTGAAACTGATTTTGAAGTCTTAACTAGATTGAACTTTCAGTAACCAACAGTGACCAAAGAGTTAGGGCATTTGTCCAAGTTGTCATTAAAGCATGCTAAAGGGGCAGTTGACAGTGTAAGGTGGAAAGAGATTCTTGGAAATGGTAAAACCACTTCATGCTTATCCTCACCGAGTTTATACCTCACAATAACTGGTTGCATATATATTGATGATAAATGAAGTTCATTAAGGATATTATTCACATCTTTCATATCATTGCTGAATTTTTATCTACCTGATCTGTTAGTTTCTGAAAGAGGTCTGTTATATCTCTAACTACTATTGCTGATTTAGCTACTATTTTCTTTAGTTCTGCTGGCTACTGCTATATAAAATTTTAGGCAATATTGTTAGGTGGGTGTGTGTTCATGATAATTATACCTTCTTGATATTGTCTCCTTCTTGTAAATACGTTTCTTTTTCTCTCATGGTTTAAATTCTTTTTTTGTTTGATATTAAAATTTTTAGCCTGGTTTTCTGTGGGTTCATATTTGCCTAACATATTTTCCAATAAATTAACCTTTTAGTGTTTCTTACATTAGGATTTATTTCTGAAGTTTAATTTAATATTTTCTATTTACTATTTATTCTTTTGCCTTTCCCCTGTGTTTTTCATTGGATAAATCACATTTTATTTCATTGCTCTGAAGATGATACATTCTACTTTTATTCTTTTAATGAATACTGCTAACTTATTTATACCTATATTTCTCTGCAGTTTCCTTCCATCAACATCAAAATCTTATCAATATACATATCTTTCCTCTGAACATAAGAATTTCAGCACTCTCTTGCTTCCTTTTCTCTATGGCTATGTTTTTGCCCTACATCAGCTTTTGGAATTTTGACATGGTCTTTGATACTCTTAAATATCACTTTATTAGACCTTAAAATCTTTCCTTAACTTTGGGATATTTTGTCATTGCTTCTTCACTATTTCCTCCTCTCCATTTTCTTTCCCTTTTCTTTTTTTCTTTTGGGACTTTTGTTGCCCAGATTTTGAAAATTTCACTTCAATGACCCTTTCTTTGATTTCTTTCATCATTTTATCCCTTCTAGTACCTTCTCTTCTATGGCTGTATCCATTCTGCTCTTCAACCAATCCAATCATTTTTTTTAACTTCAACTACTATATTTTTCTTACCTGGTAATTTTGCTTTATAATGTTTGCTCCCACTTTATGCTTTACATTATTTACTCTTTGTCCCTCTCTTAAGACACTTATTACACATTTCAAATTCTTGTTTTGTTGGTTTCATTTATTTGATCTCTTTGGTGTAGGCCATTCCAATCGTTGCTCATTTTGCTGATGCTTGTCAGATGTCTTATTTTTCTCCCCTATGACCTCGCTCTTTATTCCCTTGGGACCCCTAGCTGCCTTTGCTAGTCCTGTCAATATGAGAGGAGGGGAAAAATTCTAGATCCTGGCCTGTTCTCTTCGGGGAAGTTTTTTTTTTTTTTTGAGATGAGCATGATGGAAAAAAAGAGCTTCTAGAGATGACTTTTCTGGGTTTAACATGTCTTTGTTTTTATCTTTCCATATGTTTAATCTTACAACGATGTGGTCCCAGCACAACCTACAGAGTGGAGGGAAGAGGGATGGGGAGGAAATGCTTATGGGGTCAGCCAGCTCACCGATACTCAATGACATTGGCCCCCCACCCTTGCCTGGTATCATTCCTCTAACTTAGCTCCAGTGCCCCAAGATGGCTTTAGGTTTCTAAAGCTGACTTTCTAACCCAGCGTAGCCACAGTGCAGCAAAGATCCATTTAGAGAAAAAAAAAGGGCACAACTAGAAATCTCTCCCCCATCCTGTCTCTCCTCTGAGGTCCCTGGCTCTCTCCTGCTCAAGCTGCCATTCCCCTCCCCCTACACTAGGCCCACCTTCTGCCTCTGTTAGGATTTCTCACCACTTTTGAGATTTTTGGGTACATGGGAGGATGAAGCTCTGGTACCCGTCAACCTCCTTATATCCTGAGTCATCCTCTATGTCCAGTTCAGGGGATGAAAACAACGGCCCATGCTCATTTGCCATCACAACCAGGGCTGTGAATAAATAATCTGTTTCTCATTGATTGGAAATTAAGGCCTACAATTCTCTGTCTCCATCAGAGACAAATTTTTGCAGCAAAATGATTGTAAATGGCCTCAACATATATAGAGTTAATAAATAAAACAAAATATAACTTTAAGATCTTTTATAGAACCTTCAAGACTTTTTTCCCTAGGTTTCTACTCAATATTAATTTTTACCTCAGGGAGAAAAAGGACCTTATATAAAACTCCTTTATTCTCCCTTCCCCCGTTTATATTAAATAACACAAAATTATTTTAATAATGTGATGTGGAATCTAGAGACAAAACACGTTGGTCTACAAAAGGGAATCAATTTATTTCATAAATCACATTCTTCTGCTCCTTCCAGCAATTTCCCTTTTCCCTGGGAGAGGGTTGTTATTGTGTTCTTTCTGTGGCTCTTTGTGTAATTTTAATTTATCATTAAGTAACACTTTGCTTTTTAACATAAAGAATTCAGTGTGCTTGATGGAGCAGCACTCCATGGAAAGTTAGTTCACAGCAACAACTGTTTGGAGCAGAGGAGTTTATTAATTTATCAGAACCTTATGTTCAATTTCAGATTTCTCAGTATAGGAACCAACAATCAGCTGCACCTGTTGCCAATTACAGTATTAATGGCACATCAATCAAAGAAAAATCACTGCGAATAAAGATTATGCAAGCCCGGTACTCATGTCATTTTTTGGAAGTCATCCTTTATTTCAGAAAATAAGTGAGATCTACAAACCATACCCTTCCATCTGCAGTCTCCACTTTTCCTCTATGATGATTTTAGTGGCTGAATGCCTTAGACGGTGAGGGCAAATGCATTTTCCACCAGAGGAAACCGCTGTCTCATATTTAAAAAGTAATAATGTTGCTGTACATGTGGAGAGTGGCAGGACCCTGTTAACATTTTTACGAAGCTTGACAAAATTTAATTATTAGGTTTACAAAAAGCAGGGAAGCACTACCACGGCTCAAGATGGGTGGAATTTTCATTGCCAGTACAGGTTTCTGTGTTTACTTAGAAGAAGAAATTCATGGTGCTAACATGGGAGAGTCCAGCAGAGAGGGTTTTGCTTTTTAATGCCTTATTTTGAATAGGTTAATGTTTTCTGGGGGATAGAAGGGGTTGGGGATGGCAGTGGGAGGGCAGAAGCCGTTGAAAGAACATAAGCTACAGAAGCAGACAAATGAATCTGTGTTCCAGTCTTGGTGGCTTGGCTTCTGACTGTGGTCTTCCTCCCATCAGTTGGTCATTCTGGGTAATAGTTTTCATACCTATGAGGAGGGGATACAATGAATACCCACTGGGGCCTTGGGAGGATTAGGTGAGATAGTGTGTGGAAGCGTCTAGCACAGCACCTGGCACAGGTAGGCTCTTCCCCATTCCTTTCTACCACTAGCGTTGGGTATCACGGCATCAATAGCATCACTACCTTGCTGGACTAATGCAAGGTACGTGGAAATCACTTTCAAGTGGTTGGCCTGAGCCTGGGAGCAGAACACCTGGAATAGAGGAACACCTTCCCTAGATTCTTCTGCCAAAAGCTGCCCTAAATTTCCCTTATATTTTTCCCTCCTTGAACCCGTATAGTTTCTTAGTATCTATAGCACTTAAAAGGTATTCATCACTTCTGCTACCAGGTTGTCTGATGGAGGTACAAATGGCAGAGATTCTCCACCATAGCAGATAAGACCATGGTCTTTGGAGTCAGACAAGCTTGAGGCCAAATCCAGGCCCTGCCACTTTTAAGCTGTGTCACTGTGGATACACTTGCCACATTTCTGGCTGCCTCAGATTCCAACTCCGCAAAATGGGCATAAATACTGATCTCAAAGTATGGTCCAAAAGAGGTAATGTGATGTGGATGTGAACATCTGCACAGTGCCCAATAATGAGTGGCTATTTGTTGTTGTTATTGGCCATATGGGACCAGAGGGGAGAGTCCTACCAGATCCTAGTGTCTCTGGCAGGTATGACAGGCTTGGCAGGAAGACATCAGGTCTAAGAGAAACAAGTAAAAGCAAGTAGAAGAATTTAAGGCAGGGGCTGTTTGCTCTTTAGCCTAATTTATGAAACTCACAGGTGATGTTATAATGACATGTGTCCCTTTGAGGCAGGGACAGAAGATGCTAGGATTAAGTCCACCTGATAGCATTATAGAAACTTTCAGGTGCATCTGCCTTATATCCCCTTATATCCCAATTAGAATGTAAGCTCAAAGGCAGGCGCTGTGTTTTCTTCTTTGTTGGGTTCTCCCATGTTTCCAGTACAAAGCTTACTGGACATAGCAGGTGTTCAATTAATACGTGTTGATCCACACAAAGATTTCCTTGTTTGGTAACTCAAGGTGTCTCTAGTTATCTCAAAAGTTTCCAAATAATGCTCAGAATATACTTTAAAAGAAAACTCCATTGTAATATAATAAATATACCAATATCATCTCAAATATTTTGGATGGCAAAAGGTTGGAAAAAAGAGGAGAGTCAATATAATGGATCTCAATGTTAAAATGGGTTGAAATTACTGCTTTCAAGTGTGGCTACAATGTTACATCCTCTGTTGTAGCATACTTAGATATACATATTTTTTTTCCCACCCACATTTTTTCCTTTGCAGAGCTTCTTTTGGCCCATTCATTTTGGTATAACGAATTGTGAACAACACTACTCTTGGCTCCCTTCCTACCTCTCTCCTGCCGAGACTTAAGGATGGGTGTGACCAACTGGAGCACCTCATTCTCAAGCAACAGAGATTGGTCCATGGGGTGGGCACATGACCAGAACAAGGGCAAGCAAATGTTTGATATAGGGATGCCATGCTTAAAAAGTCATTTTCCCCCTAAGGTTTCTAAGCCACAGCTTCCAGAGGCTAATCTCCACTAGGTGAAATCCTTTCTGCAGTAGTAGCGTAAGAGACATCATTGAGCAAAGAGAAGAGAGAAGCAAAAGGAGAGCAGAAGAGTCCTGAATGCAGAGAATCCTCGGTTTCAGTTCCTGGGGTCTTTGCAGATATAGTCCGTCCCTCACTTCTGAAAGCTATGCGGCTTCTTTTCCAGCCTTGCAAGCTAACACAACTTTTTTTTTCTAGCTCATTTGAGTTGGGTGTCTTGTTGCTTGCAACTGAAAGAGGCTGACTAGCACATTCAGGTTATGGTTCTAAAAAATTCACTTGAGATCCCCTACCATCTCTCATCCCAACAGTGTTCCCAACAGTGAAGACTGATTTGGGACCTGGGTAGAAAACAGAACCTGGGAGGATGTCTCAGGAGGAAGAGAACATCTATGGCAATTTTGCTTTTATTCTCTAAAAATGACACATGCTTTTTGAAGTGTAGTCTGATTTCCACACCTTCACTGGGTAGTTTTCTCATCAGGATTAGAATGATCGGCATAAAGAAGAGCCACCGTTAGATTTTATCTTCTACCATTTATTGTAACTCAATAAAAAAATATGTGAGTTAGAGAATTTAGTTTCATAATAAGTTTTCCCATATTGAGGGGCACCTGATATATGAAACTATACTTAGATATTCTTGGCAATAGTTATGCAGCATTCATGAAATGACTGAGACTTACATGATCCAGTCGCATGATGTTAGTCAGACACAAATCACATCTTCTACATCCAAACAGACCAGCGATTATACAGACTGCCAGAACAGGAGATTGCCAGAACAACAACCCGGCTCATCAAAAGAGAAATAACCCAGAACTCTTTCCAAACTGCAGAACCACACCCTCCCCACTTTCTCCTCTTGCGCTGCACCTGAGCGCCGTAAGATTATCATTGACTGAGACCTTTGTAAATCCTTCAGTTCTTAAAAAGCGTGACTTTCTTTTCAGTTTTATCACCAGTCCCAAACAATTAGTTTACTTTTCAGCAGTGTTTCACACCAAGCAGTTTTGTTTATTTGTTCATTGCAGGGAGTGGAAAGCAATAAAGCCCCAAGGAGAAGAGATCCTGGGTGGTCAGCCAGCCACTCCACCAGCTAAATGATTCAGCCTCTGCCCCAGCCGCAACAACAGGCCATTGAATTTCATGCCTCAATAATATTTAAATCACTGTGTTGTTGGGAGCAGGATAATGTGGTCAAAGACATTCACTTTGGAATCAGACAAGCCTGGGTTTGCAAATTTACTAACTGGGGGCCCTTGGGCAAGTGACATCACTGCTCTGAGTCTGTTTACATTGTAATACTCAAAAGTGGTGCCATTGTGATTAACTTTATTCTGGGTCATGCACAAATAGTGAAAACCATGAATGTTAAATCTATGAATGTGAAGACACATAATGCAATTTTAGGGTTCACATGGCAATAATAGAACAACCATTGGGTATTCCAGGTTTCAAATGTTTTCATACTTCTGGTTTGGTCTGGGGACCAGATTTCCTGATAGGCTGCAGGTGGAAGTAAACACCTAGGTTTCCTGGTTCAGATCTTATCTCTGAGGTGGTTGGACTCAGAATTCAAGTCTCCAAGAAAGCCATGAGATGGTTCATGACTCTCTTCCACTTGTACGTGATTCTACTCCAGGCTAGCCCAGATCCTCTCAGATCTTCCCTACCTCACCTTTGGGGATAACGGAATCACTCCATTTAAATGAAGTCAACTAGCATCCTACGGAAAGCTGTAAAGCAGTGGCCAGTAAATCCCCATCATAATCAGGTAATGATCACAGATGCCTAAACCGCATAAGGAAAATTCATTTTGCCAGTAATATATGTGCCAATTAATAGACAAGTCATTAGGAAACCTGAAATTGGGAAATCTGAAGGTTTCCTACTAGGATGATTCAGTGTGTCCACTTCTACTGGAAAACTGAAGTTAAAGCCTTACTTTAAAAAGAAGTACATCTTGAAACATAGACAATACCACAGTCATCTGTCTTAAAAGTATTTGAACTACTTTTTCAAAGTACCAGAAAGCTGTAATTAATTACCAATCTCCTTATGAGGCTACATTGAGTGCTGTGTAAATTGAAATACGCTTGGTCTCTGGCCTTAAGAGGATTTTAATCTCCAGTATACACCTTGGATGCAGATAAAGATCATATTACACTATGAAACATTAATAGAATGAGTAACATGGAGGCTTCCAGTTGTTTGTTATTTTTATTTTCAGATGGCTAAGTTTGAATAAATAATTGTAATCTGGATAGGTCGGCAAACTTCATGGAGCAATGAAGAAGGACTGTGGGCTAATGTCCAAATATTTCTCAAATTTACCTACTTTTCTCTGTCTCCACTCCTGTGTGCTCTAGGCCACCATCATGTCTGGTCTGAGCTACTGCAATATCCTTCTAATTGGTCTCCAGTCATGCCCCTTATGGCAAATCATTCTCTCAAGTGGAGTCAGGGAGTTAAGAGTGGGCATATGATTGGTTCATTTCTCTGCTTAAAACCCTTCAGTGGCTCCCCAGTGCTCTTAGATTAGGGCCAAACACTTTGGGCTTACAAGGCCCTGTGTGATACAGCTTTTGCTGACCTTTCTAGCTGTTTCACCCCTTGCAAAATGTTCCACAGCCTCACGCACAGCAGGTGAATGCCTGCTTGGGGAGGTCTCAGCTTTGGCATTTCTTCCACTAGGAAACTTTTTCTGACTTTTGAAGTTGGGTTAGCTGATCTTTTCACGTGCTACCATTGCTCTCAATAGTCACCCCCTTTAATACCATATAGGAGTACAATTATTTACTTTTTTGAATCTCCACTAGTTTCCAAGTTCCATGTGGCCAGGGCCATATGTTTCCTGTTTACCACTGTAGCCTTAACATTTGACATAGCGCCTGGTAAAAAAAAAGGTGGACACATAGTAAACATTTTGTTGAATTTGGGGACTCCGGTTTTTAGTGATTTATTTGCTCTTTGCATTGGGGTCTACACTGACTCCCAGCATAGCTCTGTCCGATAGGACTTGCCATCATGATGGAAATATCATGTATCTGTTCTTGGCTAATACAGTAGCCCCTAGCCACACGTGGCCATTGAACACTGGAAATTTGGTGAGACTTAATAACTAAATCTTTACTTATTTTTAATTATAATTAATTTAAATTTAAATAGCTTCATGTGGACAGCCATATTGGACAGCACAGTTCCAGAAGAACTGTATTAGATTCATATGTAGTCAAACTTTTTCAGGAAATAGGTCAAGAGCTATCTTTTCCAACAGCAGCTACTAGCCACATGGGGCATTTAAATTTAAATTTGAATTAATGAAAATTAAATAAAAGTTGAATATTTAATTCCTCAATCATGCTGGCCACATTTCAAGTGCTACACTGGGCACCACAAAAAATGTCCATTATCATAGCAAGTTCTAATGGACAGTGCTGGTTTGGATAATGGCTCACTTGACCAGAAACAAAGATGCACATTCTCCCCAGTAGGGTGGTTTGTTACTACCATCCTTCTGTTTGTTCTTGACTGTTAGGAAGGCTTGACTAGAGTACTGGGGTCATAGTGCCACTAGATGGCTGATAATATCCAACTCTTGCTCACCTTATGCGAATAGGATATTGACCTCTAGATCCCAGGATGACCATAAATTAGGGGCACTGATGAGAACAAAGTAGCTGACACCCACCAGGGAAAACCAAGGTGACTCAGTCACGCATTCTCTTGTCAGACAATTTCAACACTGCCAACTTATTTATTCCCAGACATGTCAGCCAGCAAGGTTGCAGTGACCTCTTGGCCCCTAGCTGCTACCTGATTCCCAGAAGGTAAGCTCTTCCAAGAGCATCTCTCTTTTCTCTTTATTTGCATTCTGCCCTGAGATTGGCCACCTCTTCCCCCCACCGCTGTAGCTATCAGCAGTTACTGTAGCCGTTGTTGCCTCCAGAATGGATAACCACAAAGCATCCCAGGAAGGCCACCCAGAAGCTTCAGCTGGCTTGGTGTGGTGCTGTCCACCTGCCTAAAGGCGCTGGGCATGCCACGCCAGGAACACCTGCGCTCCACGGTTTGCCCTGGCTACCTCATTGCTTTGCAATGACTTTCCAGGTGCAGTTCTGAATGCCCGTGCTTGAAATTGCTACTTTGGGGGTTGTCTCCTCCCCCTCAACACCATCACAGAGGGAGGATGCTGATCAGTTGAGAATGGTCCCATGCAGGGGGTTAAAGTCAGGGCATTTTCTGAGGAATTTGCTTCCCCTCCTGGTTTGACAAAGCTGACTTTTCTGCGTTCAGAGACACAGCGGAAAAGCCATCTGTTTAGTTAGGCTTCTGCCATGAAGGGTGGTCTTGGGGAGTAGGTATTTAAATAGTGTTTTTCTGCTTTCCTCACATACAGTTGGAACTTTAAAAACGCATTAACAAAACATGATTAACTATAAGCCTTCAATTTCTATTAAGAATCCTTTCATTTTTTTTTAAGTTGACTTTCTCATCAATTTTTTGACTCTTCCCACAGAATAGTGAATGGTTCCTACCACTTCATAATCTTAATTTCTCAAACTTCAGCCACAAGAAGGACTTCGCTTTAATTGTTTTACTTCTCTCGTTTACTTCCTCTCATGCCCACTCCACCCCAGTGTTTTAAAACCACAACCATTAAAAAGTTCTTTTGAAAAAAACCCTTAAATATTATCCCTCCCTAAAAATGTCTTGTCAGATTTCTTCCTCTTGTTTGCTTCAGAAAGTGGCGCTTTGATTGTCCATTAGAGAGTTGTTTACATTTCTCCAAAAGCTCCATTTAGTTTCCTTGACAAGGTGGAATGAGTGACTGGCTGTGATGGATAGAGGCACCTGTCCTAACGGCTGCTCACACTGTGCCCACCAGTGCAGGTTACATTGATAAATTGACAACAGTTGGGACATGCTCTGCTAGCAGCAAGAATGAGGCTATGAGGACAAACGCAGGCGGTTAGACAGTCTGCTTTAATATTCCTGGGAAAGGTGTACAGCCTCCTAATCTAACACCCCAACAGCTGCGGCGAGGAATTAGTGCACAGGCAGAGTTTCTTTGTTACCTTGACGCTACCTCTGCTGGTTAGTCTAGAAGTATGTTTACTGTGGAAGATGCCTCCGTCTTCCGGTTTAGACATCTGCAGTCCTTGAGTTGGGTGCCCTAATAAAGATTGCATTATAAGATTTTCATTTTATGTTGTTATAATTTTTTTTTTAATTCCTTCATTGAAGACTTTTCTTTTTGCTCTGATAAGAAAAATAACATGAAGGACAACAAAATGCTGCTCATTGGCTCTGGGTTGATTATCAGGAAAATGTGGGAAGTAGCCTTAGTCAAGGGTAAGGTGTTAATTATCTGGAATCAGGAGCTCAGGAGGGTCCAAATTTTGAGTAACAAAGAGGTGACTATCACTACAACCCACTCAGCCAGGGGTCTTAGAAGGTGTTCAGTTTTGTATCCAGCTTACCCTTTCATTTTCTTTTTTCCTCTCTGTTGGTTTCATATTACCTTTAACAAGATAGGTACAGCAGTGAATCCCAGCAGTGGAATCTCCCCACACTGACAAAGGGCCGATGCAGGTGCATGGCTATATAGGCAGATCCACGATGTCGCAGCCTCCCTTCACAATGTCCTTCCTCTCAGATGCGTTGGGAGCGTCGGAGCAAAGTGGTGGGTGGGTCCGCTGACACAGCTGGGCGAAGAGCAACGGCGGCAGCAGCAATCTCCACACAGCCCCTCGGCTTCATCCATTACATGCTTATCTTAACTGAAGACTAATCTAAAGGAACAAATGACCACCAAGAAAATGCTCCAACTTAATACAAAGTCATAAAAAAAAAAAAAAAAAAGAGAGAGAGAGATGCAGGAGCAAAAGAAGCATGGACATAATAATGCTTTCCTGAGCTTCGCTTTTAAATGGCCTAGTTACTGATTTTATGATAAGACACAGTTTGCCTTTATGATTTGCATGGGTAATGAAGCAATTAGCAGCCATCATATATAAAACATGCTCGTTCTTCATTAGACACCAAACAAAATGGCATCACACAAGATGTATAGTGTGGGAAGGCTCAAGTGACTTACTCATTCGATTTACTTTGTATGGAGTTTTGTTAGAAAGCCTGGTTGCTGCACACATCACATTAGAAGGCTAGACTGTGGTTAGTTTGATGTGAAATTCTGACAGGCTGGCAGCCGCCTCCACTCCCCACCCCCTAACTGCTACTAAATTTCATTTCAAGTTATAATTATTGACATTGGAAACAGCTACTCGGATCACAACAACAAAGCAACAATTATACAGGATCTGGTGTTTCTCATGCAAATTACAGCAATAAAATACAGGAAAATCCGGCCCACTTACAGACCAGTCTTTGTCTTTGGAGAACACAGTCTGAACTATTTGGTTAACTAAATTAAAATGTAAATCTTGGCTGGCTTTTCTTCTTAGATAGTGATATGAAACAGTTTCTAAAAGACAGAAAAAGCTTAAGGGACCACATTTCAAACAACTTGTCATGAATATATTTTTTTAATGAATTAGGGCTGAAAAGCTTAACTGTCTATAACAATCAAGGATTCTAAAATGCTGTTCAAATAGGAAAAGCATAAGGGGAGAGAGCGAGTCCTGGACATTTACTCCTTACATGTTTGTTTATCAAGGAACTTGGGAGCTTCGGAAGATACACAGTGACAGTCTCTTGCGTTTTCACAAGTAAAGCCATCTCTCTCTTATTCTCAATAACGAAACATATAACCTAGAGAAGGAGATTAGTGAGCATTAAAACTGAGTTCTTTTACTTTATTAGAGTTGCTGTCCCTCCTGTCTTTGTCTCTTCTTCCCTACAAACCCCAAGCCTGTGAAAGTGTCACAGTAAGGGAGGGTGAAATTAACAAGTCAACCACAGTGGCATTAGCATTAAGGAGCTGTGAATGCAGCCACTCTGACCCACGTGGAGTTCTGCAAAGAACCGGAAACAATGATTTGAATCTACAGGGAAATGATATGGTTTCCAATCCATTATCATTACTGCTTTTAAAAACTAAAAGTAAACTAAACAAAGAACCCCTCAACCAGCATAAAAAAAGAGTTGGATCCGCAAGGCCGCAATCAGTACTACAGAATACGACATCAAAGAACAGGAGAAGAAAAGCGACTGCTTGTGCCTCTGGCCAGGATTCAGCTAACAACGCATCCGTTTTGAAAACCATACCTCTGAGTTTGACCACAAGTAAACTGACGCGTGTGAAGCAGTGACAATGAGGATACTGACATTTAATTTATGTATTTAATTTTTTTATACAGGGAAAAGCAGTTGTGTGATCACATCTCGTTTATAACAAATTTGATCTTTAAAAGGCAATAATTTTACAAATGCACTTTTGCATTGAGAATACTGTTATCATAAGCATGGAGCAAATGCTGTGTGGGCAGTCACTCTGACTTATAGCAGCCCGGCATAGCTGCTGCAAGATAACCAAGAGTAATGGTTTTTGATAATCAGGCCACACTATTAATATAACATGAACCACAAGTGCTTTTGTACTGCAGCCCTGGTTAAACTAGCAAATCTCATTGGAATATAAAGAAGGGGTGGGAAGTCCTGTTCTGTTTTTTGCTGCCTCTGCCCTGAAAAATATGCCTCACGGTGCTGCCTTAGGTGTTTCATGTCTTGAAGAATGCATAGCAGCGCTGAAGAATGTTTCCCTTTAGAACCTCTGGCCCTTTCTGCTCAGTTCGAGCTCAATGACTACCCGCTAGGTCAGAATTTAGGTCCATGAAATGTAGCAGATGGATTTCAAATGGCAGTTCTGTTGGCTGGGGTAAAGCTGGTGGAACATGCTGAGGTCCACAGCAAGCTGGGTTTATGCTGGTCTCTCACTGGTCTGTGACTGTTGAAATATTGCTGGGTGTAAAGGGGCTCATTTTGGCCAATGCGAGCAGAGGGGAATGCTGCCCCCTCATCGTAAATGTTAATGTGAGGGAAAATATGAGGGGAGCACTTTTGGTGGTGAGAGTCAGGCAACATAATCATAACAAGTAAAACCAGGCTTAAGCATGTCACTACGATGTTTATTCATATGGTGACATTTACTGTAACTTTCCTCTAAAAGGCAATAGTTTCCTCTGATTTTAACAACCCAGAAACCATTATGAAGTTATCTTTGGGCCCATGATGTGTATCTCTGCCATGTAGTTCTCCATTTCCTAGGACATGTGCACTGGGGGTGAATTATATCTTCAAATTTAATGCTTGGCTATGTCTGTAAATTTGAGGAGGCATGTATTCGGTAAAAACATGCATGTTTCCTGAATTTCACAATGAGGAGGGAAGGTTAGAAGAGGCTGATTAAAGAAGCTGAGGCTCCGTGAGGCTGAGCGCCATGTTCAATCATTTAAGAACCTCCTCGAGTGCTATGTCTTTCATAAAACTTTCTCTAATAATGCAGATCAGGCGTGGACCTCTCCGGACCTCTCCAGCTTTCATGGCAGGAGATGAAGGTGAATGTCCTCAGTGTTTTGGTCATGATGCTCTTGTGGCAATTGCCACATACTTCCTTGTATTGTTAGTCATTCATTCACTTATTCATTCATTCATTCATCAAACGTTTATTGAGCACTGACTATGTATCAGCTAACGGATGAGGTATGGAGGAGTAGAATGAAATAAAGCTGCTACAAGGAGATCAGAATCTGGTAAGAAGGAACAGACATGTATGTAATTGGTTATAAAACTTGCCAGAATGTGATAAGGAGAAGTCCATTTAAGCTGCAGTGGGAAAGATTACACTGAACTAGATGGAGTTAATGAAGACTTGAATGCATTTAATCTGAGCCTTGAAGAATTTGTAGGCTCTGTGTACATGTTTATCTTCCCCACTATGTTGTAAATTAGTTGAGATTAGTCACTATGTGTAATTTATATTTATATATGTTACTATGTTGAGCAGAATGTTTGGTCTATAGATGCATTACATTAATTGATACCATCTAGAAAGCACTTACCATGTTGCAAGCATTGTTATAGGCACATATTCTTAGTCCTCGTAGCACCTCCTGAAATAGGATCCACATTATCTCCATTTTACAGAGGAAACTGAGGCACTGAGAGGTTAACTAAATTGCCCAAGGTCACAGCTATTAAGTGGAGAAACTGGATTGGAGCCAGGGCAGTCTGATCTGACCACAGAGACTACATGCCTCACCCATATACTCCAACTGCCTGTGGTCAATAAACATTGTTTGAATGTTGAACAAGCTAGCAGGAGTTTCTCAGCAGTTATAATGTAATTTCATTTACCACTGCAGAATTTCTTAAGAACACTTAGCTCAGGAAATGAAACAAAAAATCATCATGGTTCATAAAAATAGGTTTATGATGAAATTATTAACCTCTGCAAGACAGTCAAGCACTTGTCACAGTTTATTTGTTCTCTAGAAAAGCCTTCAGGAGGTGGATCATTTGAGAGGGTCTTGACTTACACTGATATTTTTTGAAAATAGTTTATACTGTTTGTTGAATACACATCATTATTGCTCTTGGCATTAAGTCCAGCATTTATCCTTTCCTTCTCATCACACAAAGTAAGGATACACATCCTCACAGTAAACTCGGATTCAGTGGACCTGAGTCTCAAGCATCCTTGGTGTCCTAGATGAAGTACAGAACGATCCTTCCCTGTTAGAGGGAACTCATTGACACCTAGTTCAGAAGATGATCCGTAGCTTGATCTTGTTTGCACAAATAGGACCTCTCAGCGGCATAGATTATAGGAGTTGGTGGGGCAATTGAGTAGACAACAAGCAGTGGCACCATATATGCAAGCAAGTGAGACATATACTGATGTCCATTCAACTGGAGAAGTGAAGAAACTGGATGTGCTCAGGTGGAGCAAGTCTCTGCGTTTCACTGGGTTCATTCTCGGCTTAGACCCTTTCTCCACAATGCAGCTAAACTTGTCTGCTTCAAAGAATAAGCCATGAAGAAAATGCATATGAAACTAACAGATAGATTTGTTCTTCTAAAAATTGGAGAGCAGCAAAGAAAGTTATAATATCCAGTTTGTTGAGGTTGCTGAAAAAATGGCTATTCTCGTACATCACTGCACGGAGCACAAAAAAATTCTCTTTTTGTTAATTTGGAAACTTTATCTGGAACTATAAAATGCAATGCCAAAAGTATACCTATTCCATGGCTAGCAATTCATCATAAGAAAATAATTGGCTATGAACATAAAGATTTGTGGACAATGATGTAGATCTAAAATTATTTAAAATATTAAAAAAGTAGAGATAGTCTAAATGTTCATCAATAGGGAAATGAATAAATAAATTTTAGTACATCTATACAATAAAATACAAAAAAAGAAGAGTACAAAACTGTACCTACAAGATTGTCTTGATTTAGGATGAAGAAAATGCACCACGTAACGTGAAGATATATCTTTGTGGTAACATTTATGATACTTTTCATTTTTGTTCTTCATACACTTTATTTTTCTAAATAGTATACCATGAAAAAGTGTTATTTCTATATTGTGAGTAAAAAGTAAATATGAAGCACTATTGAGAAGGCTGTGAACATGCTGACGATCCATCTAGAAGGACCCCAGACTTTCTCCATGAAGACAAGGCTTGTCCCTTTTGTTCCCAATGTTCACTCTCAATTGCTGAAATCAGTGATGCTTTTCTTCTCCTTCTTCCACAGTAAATTCTAGGAAAGGTAGAACTTTCTGATGGGATATGAGAAAGCAACCATTAGGAGAACTTGGAAAAGGAATGGGTATTTAGAATCTATTTCCAAGAGAAAAATATAAGCAAGTCGATTTGGAAAACTTATTAGAAAACTTGGAAAATTTTCTTTCTGCCTGAGTTACACAAATCTAATTGTGCTCTTGGTGAGTTAGTTTTTGGACTGTGGACGTAGGCATACAATATAGATTGCTTTTTACTTTGTAAATGATAACGCCGAACTTTAGCAGGTCAAGTATTATGAATAGATTTCAGCAAGAAGTTCTCAAGATAAGAGGAAATAAGTGGGAGCAGTATTTAAAGCAGACATGAACATTCCTTGGGCTTCCCTAGATAAGTATTAATTTCTACATGGCTATGTTGGTTGCAATGAAATAATGTTGGCAGATACTAGTTACTATTCCATTGGCTTGTGATGACAAAAATGCTGGCCCATTCCATATATGCTTCTTTTTAGTTTAAACATAAAAATCAAATAATTCTGAGTTTTCTCAGATATGGCAAAGGTGCAGTGTCATTCACTCTCAATTACATTCCTGTCCAAATGATTCTGTAAAATTTAATTCCTTTATATTCACAGTTGACATTTATTCAATATTTACTGAATTCTTATTATGTAACAAGAAACAGGAAAATTTTATTTATTTTTTAAGTTTCATTTCCAACCTCTTAGGGATTGTTCTAAATTAATACCAATTATTTTTCTCTACTTTTCCATTCAGCACCCGAAAAGGCATATGGTATGCTTACTTTTAAAATTAAAGTGAATTAAAATAAATTTTTGAGAATTTCATTACATCCCTTGAGATAATTAGAAACATAAAATAACATACCACAGAAGAAAACTTGCCTTTATATCTGTGTGTGTGTGAATATGTGTTAAGTATTGGAAGAAAGCATCACAGATAATCAGGTAGATAATACATAATCAGGAAAGGAACAAAAATTTTTAATAGTTACTAAAAATGTTAAATTTAACTGACAAAATAATTTTCATATAGCTATTTGGATAAAAATTGAAATATTTTAGTTTGTTAAACTTTTAGATTTCAGTAGCAATAACAAAAGTTCATGTTAACTATACTTGTGGCTCTAATTGCATTAAAAATAATTTAATATAATTAAATCTATTATTTAATTTAATATAATTAAATTTATAATTTAATTAAATAAAAATAAATTAATTATTTAAAACAATAAGGGGTAGTATGATGTAGTGGTACAGTCTATTAGAGTAGCCTTGGCAAAAAAAAATGTCTTAGTATTACAGAAAGCTAAAATTGTAATCAACTTTCTGTAATCCTATCCTCTCATTCTAAAGGTAATGGAATATGGGTATAGACAAGTTGAGACACTTGTCCAATATTCTATAGCCAGGCAGTGGTAGGGTCAACATAAAATTCAAGTTTTCAGACTTCCTTCTTGGGCACCCTATCTCAGCCCACATGGGGCAAATTGCTCTGCGCCCGAAGCTCTAATCTGTTGTGCAAGTGGTTTCTTTACCAGCTTTTCTAGTAGCAAACCAACCTACCTTTAGGAAAGCTCAATGTCAGAAAAAAAAAAGAAAAGAAAGGAAGAAATCAATGACCAGTGTTAAATAAAGTATATAATTGAAAATTAACATTTACTGTGAAAAATAATAATACTAATGTCTTATGTCTTTATGTCTTCTACATAAAATATACGTAGAGCTAAAATGCATGGCAAAATAACACAATGGTAAAAAGGGCAAAGGGAGTAAACATGTTGTAATATCAACATTATCAGGAAGGGCAATAATTTATATGGGACTCTAATAAAACCAGAATGCATACTTTAATCTCTAGGGTAAGCATTAACAATAATGGTAAAATACTAATAAACTAATAAGAGAAAATGTGATGATGAAAAACAATTAATTTAAAAGAAGGCAAAAAAGAGAGAAAAACATATATAAAGCAGAAGGAACAAATAGAAAACAAGTAGTAAGGTTATAACTATAAAACTATAAGTATCACTAATTATATTTAATGTAAATGGACTAAATACTCCAATTCAAAGCCAAAGATTGTCAGACTGATGAAAAACAAAAGCTAACTGTATGTTCTTACATGAGACACATATTAAGTACATGTACATAGAAAATTTGAAAGTAAAAGGATGAACAAAGGAATAAAGCAAATCCTAACCCAAAGAAAGCTGCTATATTTATAATAATATCAGTCAAAGGAGTATTTTTAGAGATAAGCAGTGACATTTCAAAATGATAAAAGGATCAAACCTCCAGATATGTATAATAATCTTAAATATGTGAGCACCTAATAACATAGTTTCAAAATATACAAATAAAAAAGTAGCAGAAACAAAAGTAGAAACAGACATATCTATAACCATAGTAAGAGAGTATAACACATCTCATTAATCGATAAAGCAGACAAAATTTAATAAAGATATAAAGTATCTGAATCTAACAATATATATTTTATTCAAGTGCATGTGGATTATTTACCAAACTTAACCATTTTCTGGATCATCAAGTAAGTGTCAAATTTTGGAAGACTTAGATCTTCCAAAGATCTCAAACACAGTCAGAATGTGTTCTCTAATCTCAGCGGAATTAAGCCAGAAATCAATAAAAAGTAATATTTAAAAAACTTATCTTAAGAAATGTGGGGGAAGAACCTATGACAAATGAAAACTAAAAAAGTACAAGAAAGAAACTATTAAACATTAAAGTAGAAAATAATGAGGGGCCGACCTGGTGGCGCAAACGGTTAAGTGCACGCGCTCCGCTGCAGTGGCCCGGGGTTTGCCGGTTCGGATCCCGGGAGTGCACTGACGCACTGCTTGGCAAGCCATGCTGTGGTGGCATCCCATATAAAGTAGAGGAAGATGGGCATGGATGTTAGCCCAGGGCCAGTCTTCCTCAGCAAAAAAACAAAAGAGAAGGATTGGCAGATTTCCTCACAAAAAAAAAAGTAGAAAATAATGAAACAAAAAACAAATTTATGAGTGAAAAAATCGAGCCAAAAGTTTGTTCTTTGAAAAGACTCAAATTGATAGACTGATCAAAAAGAGAGAAGATACAAATTACCAGTATTAAAACTGAAAAATGGGATATCACTTAAATTCTAGAGAGACTGAAAGGGTATTAAGAGCATGATGTGAAAAACTTTATGCTAAGAAAACTTGAAAATTTAGGTGAAGTAGATAAATTTCTAGAAAACACAACTTTTCAAAACTAATGCAATAGTAAATAGAAAGCATGAATAATTCTTATATCTATTAAATAAACTGAATCTTTAATAAAAACCTTCCCACAAAAATGTCTTTAAACCCAGATGGCTTCACCAGTGAATTCTTCCAAACATTGAAGGAAAATTACACCAATCTTATACAAATTCTTCCAGAGAATAGAACTAAAAACACTTTCTAATTCATTTTAAAAGACCAGGATGACCTTGATATTAAAACCTGTGAAGAACTTTAAAAGAAAGGATAAGTACAGGCCAATTTCTCATACAAACATAGCTTTAAAAATCCTAAAAAATAAATTATAAAATAGAATCTAGTGATATATTAAAATAATAAATGCATCATAACCAAGTCAAGTGTATTCCAAGAATGCAAGGTTGGTTTAATTTTCAAAAATTAATTAATGAATCATCCACATTAATAGAATAAAGTAGAAAAATCATATGATCACTTCAACGGATGTAAAAAAAATTGGATAAAATTTAACATCCATTCATGACTGTAAAACAGTTCTTGGAAAACTAAGAATAGAAGAGAATTTACTTAATCTGTTACAGATTGTTTTAAAAAAATCATTGTATGACTTCAATGACTGCCAAGGTATTTCGCTTCCTTTAAAAAATGTTGATCACCCAGAACAACTTCTGGGAAACTATGGATCATCAAGGATTACCAGCTAAGAGTTTTTAAACAGGTTAACAAGTGTCCAAGTCAGTTATTAGTTTCCCAGAATTAGCCTGTACTTTCATCATTCCCAGATTAGAGTTTGTGATTCCAGACATTTTGCCTAGGAAACTTTTGAATTACATTAAGGAATTCCCTCTCTTCCTTCTTGTTCTGTAAAGCTATCTGACAGAAATATTCCACTTACTTTGAACTTTTATGTATTCTTATAAGTATACTTAATAAATTATTAGGAATAACACAAAGACAAACCTTTTCATCACTGATTAAAAAACAAAACCAAACCACTGGGCCTCAGATAGAAAATATAATTCAAAGTATGAGAGAAAGAAAAGACATATGGTGGCCTCGTGAAGGATGAGTTCCGAATAGGTAAATCACTTAAAGGTGTACAGTTTCTATTTTGAGAGGCAGACAATACACTTGAAGAAATCTATTGCTTAAAGAAATACTAAGAATGAGAAGGGAACTAGAACAACAGAACTGTTCTTAGAAACCTGAAAGCAACATTCTACTAGCAGTCTTTTAATTATAATCAGATAATGAAGAATTAAAATAAGGAAAACAATTCCACAATGCTTATTTAGGCTGATCTTTTCCTTTAACTTCACAGCAGGACATAGGACTTTTATTTTCTTTAACTCCCTTGAAACCAAACCCTGAGTTACACATCAGTTGATGTGTAAGTAAGTGTGAAGTGGGCCACTCTCTGGAAGTATGGGCATATCTTTTTCCATGTAGTAAGTTACCAAACTTGACATGTAATAAGGAAGAACCTTTTTTAGTGCAGAAGGACTCATGTAAAAATCTACCATCTGGGGTGGGTTGAAAGATATGGTCCAATATGGGAGTCAAATTCAGATGAAAACCAGATGTTAGGCGGCCCAGGTTCGGATCCCGGGCGCGCACCGATGCACTGCTTCTCCGGCCATGCTGAGGCCGCGTCCCATATACAGCAACTAGAAGGATATGTAACTATGACATACAACTATCTACTGGGGCTTTGGGGGAAAAAAAAAAAAAGGAGGAAGATTGGCAATAGATGTTAGCTCAGAGCCGGTCTTCCTCAGCAAAAAGAGGAGGATTAGCATGGATGTTAGCTCAGGGCTGATCTTCCTCACACACACACACACAAAAAAAACCAAACAGATGTTAGTTTCTTTCTGCGTGCAGGTAGGCTGGAGAACCTAGAGATGGCCACATGAGGAGAAAGATGCCACATAAGCAAATTTAGCATGGAGCAGTTTAGAAATAATTGTCAAACCTGATTGAATATTTGCATGTGTGTAGAGATTTCTTTTGCTGTTTGCTCCGGGTGAATGAGTTAATAACAGTAGAGAGAATTTAACAAAATGGATTTTGGAGAATAATTATTTTAGCTCCCAGTCTCTGCTTAAGACAAAGATAACGACAGGAACTATTAGTAATTGCCTTCCCACAAGAGGTATGTCTGCCATATACGTGACCTTCTCCAAGATTTACCCTCAAGTGCAGCATTTACACTGCAGTATAGTCTGACTCTAAAGGAGTAGATGTGTCTGTCTCATGCATGACCATATTCCCGGGCCCTAATACAGTGGCTGGCACATGGTAGGTGCTCAATAACTGACTTGGAATAAATGACAACTGAGATCAGTAAATAGCGGGAATGGTTGGATTTGCCTTTCACTTGACACGTGTATCAATCAAAAATAAAACTTTCTGTGAAAACATCTTTCTTTTTTTTCCCTATGACTTTTTATCTTTTGTTTATGGTTAGTAAACTCTTGATATTCTGATGTTAATTTATGGGCATATGTATGTCTCTCTCTATACATACATATATATATATAGAGAGAGAGAGAATACATATCTGTATTCACAGATACAGAATCTGTGAACACTTTCTACAGTAGCTTCTAGGAAAGCCACTCTGTGTCATGCATCCACCCACCATGTTCTGAAAACATGGCTAAATAAGGACAACCAGAGTCTTTATTGCCTACCGTGTCCCCATTATATTAAAGAAAATTAAGACTGTGCTTCACTCTCCGAACTTAAGTGGCAAGGCCAGAGTGACCTTGTGGTCTCAAAAGCACCCAATACATCCGGGAAAACTCCATCTTCTTTAGTCTACAGGGTAAAATAGGTACATTGTTTTAAGTGTCAAAAATGCTGATTTCTCTAATGGCTTAGAATCTATCTGAAGGAGCAAGGAAAATAGTGTATTACAAAAACAGATTGCCCATTCACCCTTATAGTAGTAGGAAAATATAGAGACAATAATGTCAATTTAGTATGCATATGTAAATCCATATTTACTCACACTGTAATGACCATAAAGGAGCTATTATATGCTGGGGGATAAAATTCACTCTCATCAAATTGTTTCAAAACAAGATAATATACCAACTCATGCCAGTCTTGAAAGTTTTATTATTTTTTTCCTTGGAGGTCAAAGACACCAAGGTCTTGAAAAATGTTAACAAACAAAGCATATGAGATGTAAATAATCATGGTAGAAACTTACTGTTCACCAGTGAAAAGTAATGTTAACACGTCTGTGATGTCTTCTCTGGGCTCTTTTTAAAGGGAATTTAGACATAATTTAGACATGATTTTTGTACTCAAGGAACTTAGAGTCTGGTGAAGAGTATGAGGGAGAAACATACAAAAAATTTTTGAACAATGTAATTTATCTGTCTGACATGTTGCAGTTCGTCAACTTGTCAGAAGTCAAAGAATGCTATTTCTATCTTTGCCTTTTGCGTGCTGTTTTTTCTTATTGTGCAAGGCCTTTAGGCCACTATGAAGATGGCTTGCCTTGCATTTTATGACTTTTTAGTTAGTCTATTTTGTTTTTTTGCATGACTAATTCTACTCTACCTGGTCCAACTGTGGTAACACCTCTTGAGTGGGAGCTATGCCAGCATTCACTATCATGTCTTTTCCCATTGCTTCTCCACATAGTGTCTGCACGAACATTTTGAATACATCTGTTTCATGCCTGGAGACCTTTGCGTATTCTTCTTCCTCTGTCTTGAACTCTCTTCTCCTACTGTCTTTGCTTGAATAATTACTATTCATTTTTTAGGTCTCAGTGTAGATATAATTTCCTCTATTTGACATGAATCTATAAGAATTATTGGGTTTTCATCTTAGGTTCTCTAATAGCTCCTTGTTCTTAGGCATATTACACCTCAATACTGTATTTCACTTAGCTATTTACTTTTTTTTTTTTTGTGAGGAAGATCAGCCCTGAACTAACATCCATGCCAATCCTCTTCTTTTTGCTGAGGAAGACCGGCTCTGAGCTAACATCTATTGCCAATCCTCCCCGTTTTTTCCCCAAAGCCCCAGTAGATAGTTGTATGTCATAGTTGCACATCCTTCTAGTTGCTGTATGTGGGACGCGGCCTCAGCCTGGCAGGAGAAGCGGTGCGTCAGTGCGCGCCCAGGAGCCAAACCCGGGCCGCCAGCAGCGGAGCACGCGCACTTTACCGCTAAGCCATGGGGCGGGCCCCTTAGCTATTTACTTGACCATCATTCTAACTAGACCCTAAGCTCCTTGAGGGCAGAGAACAGAGTCTACATTTTGTTCAAGCTTATGTGCCGTCTTTGTATTGGTGTACACTCTACTATATGTATAGTAATATGTCTACACATAACAATATATTCAGAGGCCATATAGCAGAGTGGTTAAGGAGAGCCTGCTTATCTCTGCTACCTATTAGCATTTTATTTTTCCATGTCTCAGTTGCATTATCTATAAATCAGAGATGACAATAACATCAGAGGATTGTTATGAATGTTAAATAATTTAATAAATGTAAAGGGCTTAGTACCTAATAAATGTTATATAAATACTTGCTATTATTATCATAAATATTCAGTAAATGAACAAATTAATTATTAACCAACCTCAGTATTACCAATTTAAGCGCTAGACACTCCCCTCCCACTAGTGATACATACCATCCACCTATTTCTTCCCAGCCTCATAGTCTTCTCTTGTTCAATCACTTTATAAAATCCAAAACACCTGAGTTCTGCTTATGTAATCACTGCTCCATTTCAATCTTGAATCGGTTACGAGGTCAAGGAGAAAAACTAGCCCCAGGAGGATTTCAACCTCTCAGCGCTGGTGCGTCCCTCTCTGGATGTGGCAAACACCCTTGTTCTTGGTCACAAGTCTGCAAACCACGTTGTTGAAGTGACGTAACCACTGGAGGCTGAAGTGTGGGGTGGGAGCTCAATGCTGTTGTCCCCATCACTCCTCCTCAAGAAAAGGAGATTTGAAATGTGTCACAGACAAAAACAAAGTCCTCATCTACTCAAAGTGGCCCTATTTTACTGGAATGTGGTGCTTTTATTGGAAGGATAAATAAATTATAAAATGAACCAACCTATGTTAAGCACCTTCCTCTCTGCTTTCTCTCATGTTTCCTCTTCTCTAACTTTCCTCCCATGAGACTCTTGAGGTAAGACTAGTCCAACAGACTTCTCTTGATCAAGGAACACTCTCACCCTTAGACGACATGATAGATAGCAGGGTAGGTCCCAGGGGAAGTGAACTTTGAGAGATGCTCACGGAGCCTCCACTCCTGGGTTTGTTAAGTGGGCAATAGAAGCCCTTGGCTCTCACACATGGTCTAAGAGAGATCAGTAGACTAAATGACCAGAGGAGATATAGACTGTAGCCCTAGATTGTATTTGCCTACAATATTTTTTATGATTATATTCTAATGGTGAGGTAGACAAGATTTAATCATTAAGAGATTCTACTCCAGGCCACATATTTTTAGGACTAACAGCACTGAACTTCCGTAGAAGGAAGAAACATTTTAAAAAAAGAATACAAAGGATGAGAAATTTTGAAAAGCCAACAACTTATTTAGGCTTTATAATGAACATTGCATACCATAGAATTTCCTTTGTAATTGACAAAAAAAATGTCTGCAGCTACTAATGAAGGGGATAAATTTTAAAATTCAATTATTAGAGAAAAGAGTCACTTTAGACAATTAAAAACTATTAGTTCAAGTTAAAGATGTGGTCAGTAGGGAAATAATTTAGTAATCAAAATAAATGAAAAATTAATTTTTAAAATTCCTTATGTTAAAAATTTAAAAATTCTACTTCTAAATAACATGTCAAAGAAGAAATTATGATAGATGTTGGAAAATTTTTAAAATTTAATAAAAACAAAAATGCTACATAAAATTTATAGATGCAGCTAAAGTGATACATAGAAGAAAAATTATAGACAAATTTTTATGAGAAGAAAGATTGAATATTATTGAATTATTATTAAACTCAAGAAGTTAGAGAAAACACAACAGAGTAAAACCAAACAAAGAAGAAGGAAGGAAATAATAAAAATTAGAGCAGAAATTAATAAAAAAAAAGATACAAGAGAAAGAACTTAAAAATCCTGATGATTCTTTGAATAGACTAAAATATAGTCAACTTGAGTGAAAATTCGTTGAAGAGAGAAGAGATAAGATATAAGAGAAAAGACCTAAATAAAAATATTAAGAATAAAAACTAAGGCATAACTCTCAAGAGTACAATTTTAATAAGAAAAAGATGTGAAATGTTATATGAGTATATTTTAAAAATTAGATGGAATGCAAAAAAGTTTAGAAAACTTTAATTTACCACAACTGACTAAAAAGTAATAGAAAATCTGACTAGGCTTGAAAATAATAAATAAATTGTATAAACAGTTAAAATTCTACCACAATAAAAAATCAGACCCAGATGATTTTAAAGATCATCTCTACTAAACATTCAAGGGACAGATAATCCCAATCAAAAATAAACTGTTCTAGGAAGAACAAAATGTGAATAGTTCTTACTTAATTTTATTAGGCTATTAAAATTTTAAAACCTAAACCAGAAAAGAACATTGTGAGAAGAAAATATTATGAGACAATCTCATTTCTGAATATAGATTAAAAAATCATAAGTAAAAGGAAATATTTGTACACCATGTTCATAGCAGCATTATTCACAATAGACAAAATGTGGAGGCAAACCAAGTGTGTTCATTGATGGATAAATGGATAAATAAAATGTGATATATACACATACAAACATATACATATGTAGTGAAATATTATTCAGCCTTGAAAAGGAAGGAAATTCTGACATACACTATAACATAGGTTAACCTATGAACCTTGAGGATACTTTGCTAAATGAAATAAGACAATCACAAAAGACAAATACTCTAATTCTACTTATATGAGACACCCAAAGTAGTAAAATTCATAGAGACAGAAAGTAGAATGTAATTGTTGAGGGCTGTGGGGAGAGAGAAATGGAAAGTTGTTTAATGGGTACAGTGTTTCAGTTTTGCAAGATGAAAAAGTTCTGGAGATTGGTTGCACAACAATGTGAATATACTTAACAATACCAAACTGTACACTTTAAAATTAAGATAGTAAATTTTATGTTATGTGTATTTTACCACAATTAAACAAAACAAAACAAATTATATAAAATATACCTAACAACATATTAAAAGAACTATATCATGACCAGGTTGCTTATATCTGGGAATGCAAGATTGGCTTAATATTAAGAAATCTATGGAGGCAAGTTACTACGTTAATAAATTAAAGGAGAAAAACCACAGGAGATGACTCAGCAGATGCAGAAAAAGTATGTGATGAAATATAACACCCTAGAAATAGAAAGGAAATTCTTAAAAAAATGTATTGCTAAATCTGCAGCAAACATCATACTTAATAGTGAAATATTTTTAAAATTTCAGAGACAAGGTACATTGAACACTAATACCATTTGCATTCATTTTTGTGCTGGAGTTCCTAGCTATATCTATTACATAAGATGAAGAAATTTTAAAAAATAAATTAAAAATAGAAATAAAAATATTTATAATTCATTAATGACTTTTTTTTTTTTGAAGAAAACAAAAAGCACATACTGACAAGTTTTACAATTTCAAAGGGACTTCAACAAGGTTTTTGGGTGATCAATATACAAAAGTTCAGTGCATTCCTGTAATTTAGCAACAATTAGATAAATATTTAGAAAAGAGATTCCAATAAAAATTTTGAGAAGTGAAAACCTTAAAGCAGAAAGATCTAAAACTTTAAGGAGATCTAAATAAATGGAGAGAGCATGTTCATGGATAGGACTTATCATTATAATGATACAATTTCTCCCCAAATTAATCTATGAAGTCTAAGCAAAATTTGAACAGGACTTTTTAAATGTAATCTGACAAGCTGTTATAAAATTAATTTGGAAATGCAAAGGGCTAAGATGACTGAGAAGAATAAGATGAGGCGTGTTATAATATATATCAAGAAACATTACCATTATGCTTGTATTTATAGTAATTAATACAGTGTGATATTGGGTCAGGAGTAGACACATTGGACCAGTGTAACAGAAGCAATTGGACCAGTTGTCCAGAAGAGAACCATGAATATACCGAACTATAATGTATGACTGAGGTGGCACTACCAATCATTGTCCCCCCATGTTGACACCAGTTAACCATATGAGTAAAAATTGAGCTCCTATCTCACACCAAACACACAAATCCATTTCTGGTGAATCAAAGACCTAAATGTGAAAGCAAAACTTAAAAACATTCAGAAGCAATTAAAGAATATATTTATGATCTGAGTGTAGGATAAGACAATTCAATAGTAAAGCCATAAGGAAAAAAATGAAAAAGTTGGACAACATTAAAAATTGTGTCCAGCAAAAGATACAGTAAAGAGAAAAGAAAAGCACAGACCAGGTGAAATTATTTGTAGTACATAACCGACAATCATTATTATCCTGAACACGTGAAAACTTCCAACAAATCAATGAGAAAAAGACAAGACGATTTAAAAATGAGCGAGTGAAAAAAAATTGAGCAGGTGACATGAACAGGCAAAAGAGGAAACAGAGTGGCCAACAACCTACAAGAAACTGAGTGATTGAACAACAAAGACACTCAACCTCCTTAGTAGTCATGAAATGCAATTTAATTATAATGGTATAAGATTTCTCACCCATCAAATTTGCAAAATATAAAAGTGTGAAAATACCAAGAGTTGATGGGATAAGAGGGAGCTCTCATACGTATAGATTGACATAACCATGTTGGAGACCAGTTTGGTAATATCAATAAAACTGAAGATGAGCACATCATATCCAACAATTATATCCCTAAGTATATCCTAGAAAAATTCTGGCCTGAATGGGTAGCATTCATGTACAAGAATGCTCAGGTGTCTCTTCTGTAGAACAGAAGCTTCACTAGGACAGGAGCTTGGTTTTGTTCGTTACTATATCCCAGAGCCTAGAACAGTGCCTGGCACATAATAAACAAACAAACAGACAAATAAACAAACAAAGAAATGAATGAATGAATGAATAAATAAATAAATATTGCTTTAAAATGTGTCCAAAGCAAACAAAATTAAAGATGAGACAAGAATGAAAGTCAATTCTATGAACTTGAAGGACAATTTGAACATTCGGTTTAACCACTCCGCTTTTACATCCCTTTTCAGCAGGACAATCTAGAGTTGGCTCAGCCTGTGTGCTAACTACTCTAGCACATTCTCCATTCTTATCCCAAAGGCTGGACTTCCTACTGTCACAGAATGGTTTGGTCATGGCCTATTGATTCAACAGCTCAGTCTAATGACTCATGGTTATTTATTTATTTTTTAAACTAATTCTCTATAAACATTCACCTGAAAAAAAAAGGGCCCTGAGAATGTCACATGGTTGAAATATCATCCTTTCAAAATATGACGGTGGCACCACATCAGTAAGGTCCTTCTGCACTCAGCCAAAGAGCTCTGATGCCTTGAAAGATAGGCTTGTCTCCAGTTCCTGCCTTTGGCAAAGAGCAGAGGGCAGTTCTAGACACTAGCGACAGAGGTTGACTTGAGGCATCAGATGAGAAGTATTATGTAGATTAAATTGTATTATTTTCTTTAATGTGAGATAAAAATGGGCCTGTGTACAAAAATGTTTTCACTAATCATTTTGGAGATCAAAGATTTCATTTCCTAAGAGCTCAAACTTCACATCTTTCAGCAAGGACTCACTTTGAACCCTGTTTAATGACGCTGTTGAAGACTTTTTTTCTCTTGAACTACAGCTAAAAGACTTGTAAAAAAATGTTGTTTCAACACTGAAGCACTTTAAATGACTGACTCCAACCACAACGTCTAAAAAGTATAATTCAGACTTGGCAGAGCGAACTAAATAAATAGTGATGATATGCGACCTATCTAACAATGTAGCCGTCGTGTCTTGTCATTAACACAATTATGTCAGCACAGTCAATCAACACATTGCCTTGACTTTAAAGCCGGGCACTGAATACATGCTTTTAAAGTTGGAGGGAGCGGAGAGCAAGAGCCATCACACTTAAAGCCAGCAATGTGACTTCACAGTTATTCAGGGCTTTTTAAGAAAAACAAGGTTATACATTTACAAAATGCTTTGTTGTTGCAGCAATGCTAAAATTATTCTTATGAGTTCAATACCATCTGTGATAACCCTCCGGCGATCCCAAACAAAAAGAGGGACTCGGGTTGCAGCATTCTTTTCACATATGAGAAACTGATTTACTACCTGAAGTGATAATTAATGGGATTCCGTTCAGTTTCAAGTGGAGACGAAGTGCACAAGAGTTGAGGATGGACTCTCAGAATGGCGGTGTTCTTCTGAGAGCTCTCCCAAGCGGTCTGGGCTGAAAACTCGCTGTAATCGTAAGCGGCAGGTGACGGCACCTGCGAGCTGAATATCACCCATGAAAACAGGCAGACGGACGGGCCACAGAAAAGGGAGGGACATATCTAAGAACCTTGTGTGTTATTTCTCTTGTGTTTAGCTCTGTACTCAGCCAGGCTACAACAATCTATTTGTATCATTTGTTGGATGACTTCAATTTCTTTCACCCACACAACTGACTTGCCACAAAAACACTTTCATTCGCTTGAGTTTCAAATAGTCTCTGCAGACTGGTGAAGAGGGCGTGTTTTTAAAATTTAGTCAAAAATTTGACTGAGTTAGAACAATAGAAATACTACTTTGACACTTAAGTGGGGGCAGCACCCTGTGCTTGATTAGAGTGACTTTTACCTCACTAGTTTTAGAATGTGGGCTATTTCTACCTGTAACAGCCACTTCATGTGGCTGCATCAGAAAGGATTATATAATAATCCTTAGGGGCCATTCCTTGAGGAACATACTTTTTTTTCTTTTTTTTGTGAGAAAGATCAGCCCTGAACTAACATCCATGCCAATCCTCCTCGTTTTTTTTGCTGAGGAAGACTGGCCCTGGGCTAACATCTGTGCCCATCTTCCTCCACTTTATATGAGACGCCACCACAGCATGGCCGGACAAGCGGTGCGTCAGTGCATGCCCGGGATCTGAACCTGGGCCGCCAGCAGCGGAGTGCCTGCACTTAACCGCTAAGCCACGGGGCCAGCCCCGAGGAACATATTGTGTTAGCTCCATTTTATAGAATTTAGGTGCAGAGGAAGAAGATGACTTAAACTCCCATGATCCGTAACAGGAAAAGGATTCAACTCCACTTATCTCATGTGGAAGGCTGACACTGTACTGCCTCTGAGAATGTGTGTTCATTTAATTTAAATATTTGTTTCATTGTCTGCTGTATTTTCACGTTTACCATCTTTGCTTCCATCCTTCATAATCAACTAAAAGTTTGTAAGAATGCTTGTCCACACTCTCTTAAGTAACCTAATCTCAAAACCCTCATAGCAGGCAGCCAATGCCTTTCTCTGGCCTCCTGGTATCAACAGCAGCCCATCCCCACCCTCCCCAGCACTCTGTGTTGCCCTTAGCCGGCTTTATTTTTCTCCATGTTATTTTTCACCATCTGACATATTACAGACTATGTACTTATTTATTTACTTGTTAATGTCTGCCTCCCCATCTAGAATAGAAGCTTCTGGAAAGCAGGGATGTTAGTGTTGGGTTCACTGCTGTGTCCTTAGTGCCTAGAGCAGTGCCTCATGATTGTTCATGAAAGAATGAAGGAACACTCTGGTCTTATAGGAGGCCTGTTTAGGACTCAGAGATTCTTGCCCGAGGTCACACAGAATATTAAATGGAGGAGCTGCCCTTTTACCCCAAATATGAGAGCAGTCTTTTTTGCACTGTGCCACACTACCTTCAAAACAGAGGTTATCTGCTCATTTAAGGATGGACAAATACCGGCTTTATCAGTTTGGTGGTAGGTCAAAATCAGGGAAGAAAAATTTGGTGATATTTACTGGTTTCAATGTTCTGGTTAAGAAAAAAGTCATCGAACTTGGGTAGGAAGTGAAATCGTTTGGTTATTTCCCAAACAATTCTGACAAACAATTCTTAGGTTTCAGAAAAATTTAATGACTAGTGGGATGTCATTGAATACAACTTTTAAATACTGTGAGGGTGGGGATAAGGGGGGACTACTTTCTATGGTATTAAAAATACAAATAGTAATTTCCCACTTCTCATTCCAACTAACATAATATTATTTTTCACTTCTTCCTAAATAACTTCCTAATCTCAAAACCCTCATAGCAGGCAGCCAATGCCTTTCTCTGATGGCAGTTTTTTTAAATAAGGCAAGGTAGAACTATGCTTATTGAAATCATAAAGTGTTTTGGGTTGAAATTACTGAGGCATATCTCAAGGTATTTGGACACTTAACAAAAGAGCCAAGGATTTGGTCTTTACTTCAGATGTATCTGAAAATCATTAACAATTTCACGGACAAAGGAGATTTGTCCAGGAAGAAAAACATGAGAGTTGAGAATGTTTGCCAAGGACCTGAAATAGAAAGAGAAGAGTGGAAGGGGTCCACCATTTACCAACTCACATGTCATATTAGGAAGTCTGCTCAGCTAGCCCATGAAGGCATTATCATGTCCCTTTTATAGTTGAAAATGAGGCTTATAATAGCTAAAAGACTTGCCCAGGATCACATGGTTCATAAGAAGTAGAGCCAGGATTCAAATCCAGATATTTAGTTTCAAATTTAAAGCTGCTAAGAGACAATATGGTGGCCAAGGCAGTCTTAGAAATCCACTTCCTTTAGAGCCCATGGCCTGGAAGACCGGGCTAACCATGAGACATGGTATGAAGATATTTAGATTTTGCAGTTAATTAGCTCTAATGTACTTAAAAACACTGAGCCTCAGTTTTCTCTTATGTAACATGGGGATAATAATATCTACGTTATTGGTTTGGTGTGAAGATGAAAAGAGACAAGATTATGGATGTGGACACAACATGCAGGCCGTTTGTGCTCACAGCACTCTGGGGCAATCAGAATTCTTCTTTATATTTTCATCTGTAACATGTGTTCAATATTTTTTTGCTGTGAGTTGAGGAGGAGGGGTAGCACTTACCAAACATATTTAATCATGAATCTCCAACCAGGGATGATACAGATCCACAAGGATTTTAACTGAAAGGTGACAGGAACTTCCTAGAATTTCACATCTGGCAATTTTCTAGAGTGGGTGAAACTGGCAGAGAAATCTACACTTGCTGGCCTGGGAAAAGGAGAACACAATGAATTTGGGGGAATAAAACCCCCAAAGCTTGGCAAACATGTTGTGTCAACTGTTACAGTCTCAGGAAACTTCAGCTTTGATAACTCTAAAAAAAAAGAAAAAAAGACGCCCTAATGAAGAACTTGGATCTGAGAGTTTTTCCACGTGTATAACAATGACTAACCCATTTGTTCAACAATTCTTATGTGACATTGTACTAAGTATTTACACATATTTTCTCCTTACAACAGCTTTTTGAGTTATATATTATGCCCATTTTACAGATAGGGAAACTGAGGCCTATAAAAGTTAAGGAAATTTCCCAAGGTTGCTCAGCAAAAATCTGCCCCGAATCTGGACTCTCTCTGTCTTTAAAGCTGCTACATGTTAACTACTAAGCTATAAACTCAAACTAAATTCTTCAAGTACAGGATGCAATTTGATTGTTTACTACCATCCCAGACAAGGAGATCATTATAATTTGTGGGAAGAGACTGCAGTTTTCCCCAGAGGAACAGGGTGGAGCCAGGCCTCTTATAGAGAGGATGCAGAATTATGTTTCGGCAGCAGTTTGCCCCATGTTGGCAACAGTGATGTATACAACCCTGAGGGAGCTGCCTCCTGAGTCCCCCATTTGAGTGAGGGTATTTCCACGTCAGAAAGATGAGGGCAAGTCTGAGCTAGAGAAATGCTTATGTAACAAACGGCCTGGAATACAGAGAAAGGTTACAGATATAAACTGGAAACAGGGCTGACTAAGCAACAATTAACAGGGATGTGTTGACAATCTACAAACACTGGCAGTCTGCAAATATCAAGGAGAGAGATTTTTCTCCAGAAGAATAAGAAAAAGTGTAACAGAACTAAGGCATAATGGTATAATAATTGTTCTTCAAATTGCATTGAATAAAATTAAGTAGACAAAAAAATTAGGCCAAATGTCAAGAAAAACTGCCACCCTGACAGAATTAACATCAGCTGGAGTGTGGAGGGTGTCAGGTCCTGCCTGGCTTTGGCTCCACAGCCCCGTCGTAGCAAGGCTGTGGCCACATTTTCCTCCTTGGGGTCCAGCCCCATTGGTCCCTAAGCTGGAGCCTTAGGCCACAGTGTGGAGGTACTCTCACACAGTACTGAGGCACAGCATCAAGTCACCTTCTGCTGCACAGACTCTGTAATGTATGCCCCCATGTCTTACAACTGGCTTTTTGCCTATTTCTAGACCTGGTTTCCTCTTTTTACCCCTGTCCTCGTTACTGGTTATCCATATTTTTTACTGAGCCTGAAACCCCATTTTATTAAGCTATCCAGCTATCCCTAAGCATAGGGACTGTAGTTCTGCTCTCTCTAACAAAATTCTCACGTGTCAAGTAACCATCTGCCTACACAGGTTAATTGACTGCTATTGGATTTCCTTTGTCAAGCTTCATTTCCCTATTAGGAAACCCATGACTTTCATTTGACTCTCTTCAGATCTGAACTACCATCTGTAGCATATTGATCTATCCCAAAGATTCCATGCTTAATGTATTGAGCCAGACTTCCCCCCAGTGTCTTCAGCTAGGTATGGCTCTACCTCCAAACTGTTCCCATTCTGTGGTGTGGATCTACTTGAAGCCTTGGCCATGGTAATATAATTTGGGTATTTCTAGCCATGGCTATAGATATTGAATGGAAGAGTCCCTTGGAAGGCCTTCTCAACTGGGTGAGCCTTGAGCTGAATCTTAAAGAATAAGAGTTGTTCATCAGGTCGACAGTGGGAGGGGAAGGGACTGAGAGAAAGGCATTTAAAATAGAGGGAATAGCAAAGGTATGGAAGCATGACGTGTCATTAAGCTGTAAGTAGTTTAGCGTGGTATAGGGTTGACATATGAGATGAGGAATGTCAGCAAACGATGCTGTAGAAGTAAGGGGGTGGACTCAGAAGGAATTTATATGCCATATTAAAGAGTTGGGACTTTGTCTTTTTTTTTTTTTTTAAAGATTTTATTTATTTTATTTTTCCCCCCAAAGCCCCAGTGGATAGTTGTATGTCGTAGCTGCACATCCTTCTAGTTGCTGTATGCGGGACTCGGCCTCAGGATGAACGGAGAAGTGGTGCCTCGATGCGCACCCGGGATCCGAACCCGGGCCACCAGCATCGCAGCGCGCGCACTTAACCACCAAGCCACAGGGCCGGCCCGGGACTTTGTCTTAAAGGCAAGGGGGAGACACTGAAAGATTTTAATTGGATTAATTAATTTGATATATTTGTATAGATATTTTAGAACTGTGATGTTGGTAGGTAGAGTGGGAGGTGGAGGTTGAGAGTGCAGACAGGGAATCCAGGTAGGAAATGACTGCAAAGTTCCAGGCAAGGGTTGATGAAATAATGAATTCAAGTAAATGGGAGTTGGGAAAAAAGAGAAGGGTGATATTAAGGAATGGAAGGAACTTTTTGGGATAGAATTGATTAGACCTAGTGGCTTATTAGACAGAGAAGGTAAGGAGGAGGGAGAAATCTAGAACAAGTCCCAATTTCTAGATTAGAGAAAGGGATAAATTCCTCTCTTAGACAAGCAGAAAGCTAGATACTGGAAACCGAAGGCCAGGCAGGCTCTGCAACCAAAGCATCAATCTAAAATAGCTAAGCAGAGAGAGAACCCAAGTACAAGACTATAATCACAGAACCAGAAGATTCCAAATGGAGGGTGCGAGTCAGAGATTCTCTGAGCTACTTTGACACCTAACTTATGGGCTGGGGAGGAGAGATGATGAAGTCAATCTGGGGCATGCTGAGAGTGAAGTATCTATTGACCAATCCAGTGGAGATGTTCAGTGGGCAGCTGGATTTACGGTCTGGCTCCAGGGAGCGAGTTATCAGCATGTAGCTGAATCTAGTCTAGTCATGGGGATGGGTGAGGTTGCCCAGGATGAATGTAGTATTCTGGGGATAGTTAGCCCATACTTGCGTCCTCTTTCTTGTTGTCCCCTGTGACACTCCAGTTCTCTCTCATCGTTCCTCTGTCATTAGGAGATCCTTTGACTTCTGCTTGTTATACTGATCCACTCACAGCTCTTTTGGAGCCCTTACAATCCACCTTGAGCCTCCTTTTTGCTGTTCTGATCCCTTCTATGCCTCCCCTGTGAGTCTTCAATTATCTCTCAGCTCTTCTGAGTCCCTCAAATCCCTTAAATCTCAGCTGTGAAATGCACACTATTCTTAGTAGGCATACCCCTTTTGAAGTCAATGGGAATTTACAAACAACAACAATAAAAAATAAACACGATCCATCTGCCATAAAACATTGATGCAATTTAAGACAAAACCAGAAGTGGTAGTTTTTTAAATACCATATCTAATCTTTCCTTCTTTCACAAGAGTAATGTCTAGTAAACATTTTGAATCGTATTTTTTCCCCAACCATTTCTACATTTTAATTTTAGTCTAGATTGTTCTCCATTAAAAAGGAGTCTCAAGTCAACCACACAATAGAATGTCAAGAATTGCACACACCCACACATCCCAAATCAGATTCCATAACTAGGAACTGGGGGTAAAGAGAAATCAATTTCTGCATGTGTTTTGAGCAACAGAATTTCATCTAACATTATTACAAATGGTTGTAAAGGTCACACAAAGCTGGGTTTGGAGTCATGAGGTTGACTAGTCCTTTAACGTACCTTTATTAAGGATATTCGTAAAGTCATGTGTCACATTTGCAGACTCAATTACAATTTAAGCTTGCTTTGCGTGCTCTGAGACAAAGAATTACCTTTCGCTCATGTTTATAAAAGAAAGAATGGTATATCGGAAAGGTCCTGAGCTTAGGCAGGGATATCTGTATTCCAATTCCACTTCTGTTGAATTCTTTGGAAGCAGTGTGTGTGTGTGTGTGTGTGTGTGTGTGTATTTTGGGGGGAAAGAACTACCATTTCATGGTGATTTAATGTCTTCAAGTCATCTCCCAACCTGCATTACAGATACTATTTCTAATCTTTAAACACTATAAAGTATTATCTTCATTTTATAGACAAGGAAACCAAGGCCAAAAGAGACTAAGTTTCTCACATAGCTGCAAAATAAATAGTAGCCTGTGGATTCAAACTCAGGTTCCACGTGCTCAATAAGACTGCAGTCTTCTTTATGCACCACTGCCTTTCTTACAAATGGCCTCTCTTACTAATAAGCTATGTTAAAGCCTTAACTTTGCTAAGGCTCAGTAACCTAATCTTTAAAATGAGGACAGTTATCTGTATAATAGAATTTGTATATAGAATTATTACAGGGATGCAAGGAGGGAATGTATAATTAAGTGCCTGGCACATAGTAAGTGCCCAAAAAATTGTATTTATTTTTTTGGAAACTGAGAATCTTGGAAGTGAAGTATCTTACTTTTTGTCAGTGGGAGATAGTATAAGCAGGTAAGTCACAGAAACCTTCTCATACTCCTCCACACGAAAAGGGGTTTCTGCTTCTCAGAACTGACACTCTGTCTGTCTAGAGTTTTCTAACTCATCCTAGAAAGATGCCATCAAGTGTTCATTCACTCTATAGTAAATAACGTTACTCAAGTTCTTTTTGTGCTCTTGTTTTAACTAGTGGTTCAAGAGTATGTTTAGGTAACTTGTGCCCCTGTTTATCTCTATGCTGCATTAGCAAAAAATCGGTAAGGAACATTAATTATCAAATGTGCCAGTTTTGTGACCATTAAGTACCTCATTAGATTCTGTTTTGGAAATTGCATTTATTAGCATCTTAGTTGAAAAGAGCACACCATGATTGGCACTGCTTAACTGTGATACAATCTAAAGCAAAATCACTTAGTTAACGCACCTCTTTTATTATTATTATTACTATACTGCAAATCAACAAAGTGCTAATTTCTCTTTGTAAGCATAACTAAAAAAAAATTACAACCTTAGCTTCCAGACACATAACTTGTTTGAGGGGAAAAGTACAATCTTCATATATATATATATATAAAAAAAACAACTTCGTAGATTTAAAAAAAAGATGTATCTTAAAGCTCAACCTGTAATTTCTGTTTTGTATTTAAGCTCTTTGTTTGAATGGCAAAACTTGTCTACACCTATAATCATCTTTTCTCATTGGCCTTGCTGGAATGTGGGCAAAACTGGTCTCTGTTGACAGGTATTATATCGTATTGTCCTTATAGGCACTGACTTTTTTTTTAGTAGTGGTTAGCATGAAAATCTGATATGGTTCAACAGTGAAGGAAAAAAAATGGAAAAGAGAAAAAAATAAATTAAAACTGTGTTTAAAATATATGATATAGCCTAACCTTTTCTCCATTAGGGAAACGATAGCTGCAAAAAAGATTAAATACAAATTTGCTTTGCTTTTAAACCTACTTAAGAAGCACCTATCCTATCTGTCCATATAAATTCCAATGGAAAACACGATGACACGCAATTACTAATCTCAATGTACACAGCTATGCCTCGGGGACCTGGTGGCTCATATTTTACTGTTCTGTAATCAAATACAAAACTAATGAGTAAAAATATGCTTCCTCCAATAAATTTCCAGCACCTGGACAAGTGTCTGACAGGGAAATGGAGGATGCACACGCAAAATTCATTCTGCAAAGCTATTAAAGTGTTATACTTGCCAACAAGTGTTCATTAAACAAGAATGAAGGATCTTTATGCCAGTTTCTTACCAAAGGCTTTTTAATATTTTAATGGAGAGTAAAGACTATTTATCTGAACTCTGATCAGTTAACGTTCGGATCTGTTATGAAGAAACAAGGAGTCCTTTATAATACCTTTCATAAAAATCCACTTTGCAATGCTTCAAATAAAGACTAAGGACTGTAAAAGATTATGCTGCATATAAACAAAATCAGTATCGTTTTGAAATTATATGGTTATCCGTGGAACTCCTTAGTACATTAGAATCATGCTGTATTTTTATTTAAAAAGTGGTTAACAAAATCCAGTATACAAATGGAAAATGGGATTAGAGGTGGCATCTCAGCCATGTGACTTTATCCAGGATCCAGAAAGCAAGTAGCACAGTTAATGGGGCAGACGAGGGGAAAGGAAGGCTCATCTGCCATCTAAGACAGAAGAGAAGAGGAGAGGAGAGAAAAGAAAAGAGAAGCCACAACATCAATGTGTAGTGATGGGAGCTGCTTTCCAAACCAGAATTCAAATAGATAACACTCTACCTAGGAGTCAAAGTATATGAACACATACAAAACACAAAAGGTGTGAAATAAAAGCAGTCTTGTACAGGGTATAATACAGTTAACCTATGAAGCAATATTTTAGTGCCAGGTTGCCATTCACATTCATTTTCATCACTTAATTCTACCATAGGAAATATATACAGACATACATTTATGCATACATGGATACACAAAGACACATAAGTGCATATGCATGCACACACACAAAGACACATAAGTGCATACGCATGCACACACACAAACACATATGTGTAAATCTGAGTACTGAAGCAGGCAATCAGTACAGAGGCAGGGATCTAGCCTTGGAATATCAGATACAGTGAGTCTTCAGGACTTAATCCCTTGTACCTCTGTTGGCACATGCTAACAGCCCCCCCCTCCGCCCCCCCACCATGTGCATGCCTAGAAGGTAACCAAGCAGATAAAACAGAGCAGGAGTCAGGCCTGGTCTAACTTGAATTTTTCTTCATTTCAAAGAAAGAGATTCATAACAATAGTAGTAGTAATAATAATAATAATGTTTAAACTAGCATTTATTAGAAACTTACTATGTTCCAGGCACTGTTTTAAGAACTTCACATTTATTTTCCTATGCAATCCTCAAAATAACCCAATGAGGGAGATATTATTATTATCTGTATTTTGCAGATGAGGAAAGTGAGCCTCCCAGTGATGCCAGCGCTAGTTCATGGAAGAGGTAGGATACAGGTCCGCGGAGGCTGCTTTATAACCAGACATTTGACCAAAACCATTAGGAACGTTAGGAGCAAGAGTTAGAACAGATGATGCCTAATTTGTATTACTTGCACCTGGATTACCAAAGTCGCTGAGTGCGCACAGGGGAGGGGTCGTGTATTGTGGAAATGGACCCCTTAAAGGGCAGAGGTTGGGATCGCCAGGACCACTCATTTCCTAGTGGCCTTGCACAAGTTATTTAAGTGCTGGGCTTCTGCTTGGGAAAATTAAGATAGCAATTTACAGCTAGAAAAGAGCTGGGAGAAATAATGAATACTTTTTGGATATTTTGATCTCCTCAGATAAAATATGAAAATGCTGGTGAGAGATATTACAGCACACCTAGTAAATTCCCACCCAGATCCAGAGTGTCTGTAGGAATCCTCAAGTGAAACTGAAGAGGCGTTTCAGAATTTACCTCTCAGTGTGTTGGAATCTGCTTGTTACATACCTCTGCTAATGGTATGTAGGTAATAGGAACATAGTTTTGCTAAAAGTGAGAACACTATCACAATTATTGGCTGGTTCCTGTTGTTTGGCTTGTTTTTAAAGAGTTTAACACAGATTCTAAGATACCGTTTAAGATCTCTCATTTGGAGCTTTGAGTTTCAAGTCCCGTCTTGTAGTGAGACTATATAAAGTCAGCTTTGGATACAGTTTTCTTTATCTTTGTCCCAGAAGGGAAGAGTGAGTTCAGAGAGTATTTTTTTAATGAGAGAAGAGAGAGGGGTCAGGATTTGGATTAATGAATTTGACATTCAGGCCAATGACCTGTTTAGGTCATGGGGAAAACACATTTATAGGCCTTGGCTTTAGTTTCTAAAGAATACTTGTTCCCCCAGTAACGAAACCAAGAGGGCTGCCAGGGTCTGTGTTCACAAAATCATTCCGCTGTTAATAGTGAGGTACAGTGAGCTCCAAAACTTCACATCCTCACAAAAACCGTCTGAAGCCCATACGATCTCCCATAACTCACAGGCAGATTGCTTTCAGTATGAAAACCTAGCAGCAGTGTTAACACTGGTGTCCAGGAATAAACAGAAGGTTCTGATCTTCCTCCTTATAACAAGAGGTATCTGAATTTTAAAAACTGTGGTGAGAAATAATGACTAGGCATTTGGAAAATCCCCCTAGCAAGAAAATGCTGTTAAGGAGAGGAAGAGAGGCTAAATGTGATTTTTTTGGTAAACATATGGATATATACTGTGGAATGAGAAAAACGGAGTTCAATTTTATTTATTTAACTTATTTAACAAACACAGAGGTGCTTGCTATGTGCCAGCCACTGTTCTAAGTGCTTAACAAATATTAACTCATCGAACTTCCTTTTTTGATTCTGTACTAAGCCTAAGAGACTGTTTTATTCTGAAACCTGGAACAGAGATAAGGTTGTCTCTGTACATTAAAACGTCTTGCCTTATAAGGAAGTGTTTGACTGCACTAGATTAAACTCATAAAAGCTAATGAAGAGTCCTCCTTAATACACATTTCTTTTTTCCTGTTTGGACTTGAAGTGACAACATTACAGAAACACCCTGCAGGTTTTTATCTAAATAGCATCCTATAAAACAATGTCTTCTTGTCAGTCACCACTAATTCAGCACAGTCAAGCTATAAATCTGTCCAAAGGCCAGCAAAGTGCTTAACTTGGCACATCACTAATAAAATTAGGAATGCGGGTTTATTACATGAACCTTAAGTACATTTGGCCAAGATATTAAGATTTTTGCTTATGGCAACCATGGCTAATGTGGATTGGTATTTTCATTATAACACACCCCACAGCACTTCCCAGTAATGTCTCAGGTTTCCAAATTAGAGAGTAATCTTCTGCCCTCTCCTACTCACTGGTAGGCGCTGCCGCTGGAGCCCCCATCTTGAAAGCCTCGCATACTTTAGGGTACTCAAGAATGGTAAAGACTTTTCAATAATGCTAATTCTGCTGAATAAAATTAGAGCAAATTAATTAATACTTCTATTAACGTAAACTGATTTCACTTTGTTCAAGAACAGAAGCACTTATAGGCTTTTAACATGAGCTCAGAAATATCATTTCAGCTCAGGGCAATTTTGAGAAGTGATTTATAAGCAGTTGCAAATGCTTCTAAAATGGTTAAGATTTGAGAAAGCTGAATGTATGTTAACCAAGTTGTCCCACGGTCTTGGGTGTTTTATTTTATTTTATTTTTCAAATTATGGAAGAACAATAAATATATCCTCTCTCCTGAGCCAACATTTATTGTGATGGCCTATATTTGCATTGTGATTTCATTTGCAAAGTGGGCTCATATGTTTCCTTGTGTCTGATCTCCGAACGATCTTACTAGGTGGATGGTGCAGGTATTATTATCCTCATTTTCCAGATGAGGACACATAGCAAGAACCAGAGCTGAAACTGGGAATCAGCTCTCTACCTTGTATCAAGAATGCCTCCCAGTATAATGCCTCGTATTTGTGAATATTTATAGTCTTCCAGAATGTTACCATATCCATTTGATCCTTATACTACCTAGAAATGTTGTGCATGTATGCCTGCATTCACACACATACTTTATCTTTTTGTCCTAGTATACCTATTTTCCCTGATCCAAGGGCTGTTTGAATCTTCCCTTCCCAATGACACCAGCTTCCTCAGACTTTCCTTCCTCACCAATCCTGTGGAGGTTGCTCACGTTGGCAACCTGCTTTATGGCGGCTGCATTATGAGATTTGAAATGCAACTGCGCAGGGGGAGATGGGAAGCTCTCTTTAGCATGCCACAATCTCAAAAACCTGTAGATGGGCAAAGTCACTAAAGTTCACTTCATGAAAAATACAACACACCACGGAAAGCAAGTATGATTGATGCCCGCAGAGCAAACTGTTTATCAGACAAACACATTTTGCAAACTTTGACATAAATTGTTAAGTTGCCTTATCACTCAGACAATGTAAGACCAGCATCTTTGTAGGAACTTCCCCAAAACTCTTTAATGACCTCTAAAAAGCTTTATCTTATCATGATCTGATTTGCTACTACAATAAATCATTTATAAATAGTTTAAAAGAAAAGCTAGTATTAGAAATATGGAGTCATTTTCTAAATATAAGAAGGCTTCAGCACTTGCCTGGCTGTTGTGCAATTGTGAAGGTCTGAGAAAGCACTCCATATGCTCCATCCTAAGGATGGACAGGATTCGACAGCACTAAGAGTGCTGCAGCCCATTCGGATCTAACTGGAGGCTAATTACACATTTGGTAAATCACTCAGGCCCTTTCATTTCCTTCTTTCCTGCTTTCTGACTTTTATCATTTATGGTAGGGGTGGGAGTAAAAACAAGTTAAATCATTCAATTTCTAACATTTCTGATATTTGGAAATTAAAATAATTACTGGAGGTGGTGGTATACAATTGGCATTCAGGACGCTAGAATTTAAATTGTGGCTCTGTCTTGTTTAATCCAATTTGATTCAATGGAATCAGTTGAATTAACATTTTCTGAGCACCCACTATGAGCCAGACCTTGTGCTAGGTATTAGGGATATGACAAGAGCAAGATATTTCTGACCTCAAGGGATCTTAAATTCTGGTAAATCACAACTACTAAATTGCCTTCTTCACCTCTAAAATAACAGCGATGGCCCAAGTAATTTTTAGGTCTTTCTAATTTCTATGTGGATGATGATGATGATGATTTTGCTGACTCTTGTCCATTTGCTCCATCTCATATATTTTCCGCTCTTCTCCACCCTACTCTCTGCCCTGGGAGAGGGAGAATGGGCTCTCATGGCCTCTGGCTTTTGTTGTGTCTAGTCAATGGGAAGTCCCTGAGGTAGCTTAGAGGAAAGGAGGAGAGAGAGGTCAAAATATTAGTTTTTCTGGCTCATCAATTTGCAGGGATGACTTGGGCTGGCTGTGTCACTCTATGGAAAGTCCTTGATTTTCTCAAGGCAGCTCTCTCCATGTGACTCTCTCCATCAGGGTCCTGGTAACTGACCTCACCCATCCCTTTGGGCAAGAGTCTGGCAAGTGCACCACGGTTACTAGCCACTCCATGTGACTTCCTTACACCCTGCCCTCTACTTTTTAAATAGTCCCTTTATAAATTGTCTTCAAATCTACCTACTTTGAGATTGCCATCTGTTTTCTGCTAGGACCCTGGTTGATACACTATATGTTTTTTGGCAATTGGTTGAAGTGGATTTTTGAAATCTTGAAAAGTCAATGTAAAGTAGAAATTCTGAGGAGAGGTCAGAACTCTTTAGCCATTTTCCTTGGCGTAGGAAAGACATTCTAACATCCCATTTAATGGGGCTGCCAGGTGGAATATGACGAGAGAATGAGGAGCCGTAGAGAGTTGGCTAGCCTGAACTGCATTTCCCAGAATTCCCTTCCCTGTGTGTTATAGGTTAAGGTGGGCCACAAGAGGTATTTTTTCCACAGCAGTTGGAGGATGGAAGCGAAGCAGTAGTCATATTGTTTTATATTCTCAAAAGGTCAGGGCAGGGTCACCAGGCAATTTTGCAGCTCATGCACTTTGTCACTTATGTGTTGGCTTACTTCATTGGTGGGCCTGCAAGCAGCTAGGCCTGCAACTGCTCTGTCTTCCTCTGGATTCTCCTTCAGCTTCTCCAACTCCTGGGCCAGGTATTAAGCTCCCTCAATGAGGAGGGGAACTAACTTCTTCTGCAAGACATAATTATCATCAAGTTTGCAGGCATTGAGAACTGACATGGGCTCTCATGCATTGAACCGACACCTGGGATCCAACTTGTGTTCGTTGGTTTCAGCTTGTTCTTGCTCTCTTATACATTACATTCATCGTCTCTTCTTAACTCCCTGACCCTAGGACTTCAAGCTGTAGCATAAAATGTAAAGAAGACAACCTTGCAGAGACTGTTTAGCTTGCTCTCATAATTGTGTAGGAAAAAAATCCCTGTAATAAATTTCTTTGTCTCTCTCTCTATCTCATAGGGGTATACATATATATATATATATATTTATTTATTTATAATACATATTATATACATAATATATATATTTTAAATATGTTTATATATTTATATATATTTTTAGTATATACATATATATAAGCCCTTATAATTTATATACCCATTACATATATCTATATCTATCTATCTATCTATCTATCTATCTATCTATCTATCTATCTATCTATCTATGTATCTATCTATTCTAGTGGTTCTGCTTTTCTGTTGAATCCTAACTTCTGTACTGACTAAGGCTTTTGAGTGGCCTAAGCTTCAGGCATGTCCCCTTTAAGTTGGATCTGCTCTTTATATTGCCAGCCAAGAACTCATCAGCCAAGATCAAATTTTGAATATCATGCCAAAAGCAAAGAAACACTTCTTCCTAAAATAGCTCATTTGGCAAATGGACATAAAAAAATGGGTAAGTTTTTTTTAACTGGGAAATTATGTAAAAACATCTGAGAGAGACTAATGAACACATCTGTTGGGCTGATACACTTGAATTCCACCCTGGAGATACCGTAGAAGGAAGATAGACGTTAAAGCATCCAAGAAAAAAAACTGTGAGAAACCCCTGGAAAGGCAGAAAGTGTTTGGATCATGGGGTTTGTGTGTGGGGAAAGTAAAGATGAGCAGCCCAGAGTGGACAAAAATTTGTGTAATAGTGAAGTAATATGTCGGGGGTGAGATCCTTGGATGCACCTACTACTCATTCCAAAACCACCATGAGGCAGGAAAACATTAGTACCGTTCCAGCCCAGTGTCAGCTGGAGTGACAGGGTGACATGAGGATTGTACAGAGGTCTGGCTGGGTGGGAGAGTGGAAGGCCACCGGTGTAGCCATTATTCTCTTGAACAATAGTGAACTATTTGAGGTGCACAAGCACTATTGAAAGACCAAAAACTGAAACTATGTCTTTTACATATGAAGTAGAATTAATGAGCCAAAGAGAACAAGAATTTAAAATAAGCATAACAAACATCCTCAGATAGGTAAGTTGGGATATTGATAACACAAAACGTTATAAGTTATAAAGAGGAATCAACTAAAAATCTGGGGAAATTATGGCAGACAAAAGAAAGAGCTCCATAGACATGTAAAATGGCAGACACATCTCAAAAATAAATTAGTGAGTTGGAGGATCAGATCAAGAGTTTCTCTCAGAAGACAAAGGGGAGGTATAAAAGAAAAGATACAAGATATGGAGGTTAGAAGAAGAAATATCAAGATATGGATAATAGAAGACTCAGAAGGAGAGGTAAAAATAAATGAAAGAGGAAATATTTGATGAAATATCTGAGAATTTACAAGAAACAGAGATGAAATACATCTGATTGAAAAGACTCATATATCGCCAAACAAGGAAGATAACATGGAAAACCCCTACACCTGGACATATGATAGTAACATTTAAGAGCATCAAAGACAAAAAGTAAATTCCAAAAACTACCAGAGAGAAAGAGCAGATCAGTAGAAAGTAAGGAGAGTTTGATTGACATCAGACTCACCGGGGAGAGAAAAAATGGTCAGGAAAATAAGGGACTTTTTAAAAATTTTTTTTGTGAGGAAGATCAGCCCTGAGCTAACATCTGATGCCAATCCTCCTCTTTTTGCTAAGGAAGATTGGCCCTGGACTAACATTCTTGCCCATCTTCCTCTGCTTTATATGGGATGCCACCACAGTATGGCTTGACAAGTGGTGCGTCGGTGCATGCCTGGGATCCCAATCCTGGGCTGCTGCAGAGGAGTGCATGCACTTAACCACTACGCCACTGGGCCGGCCCCAATAACGGACTTTTAAGAATATTTGTGGGCACCGGCCCTATGGCCTAGTGGTTAATTTCTGCATGCTCCACTTTGGTGACCTGGTTTCGGTTCCCAGGCATGGACCTATACCACTTGGCGGTGGCCATGCTGTGGCAGCCACCCAGAAATAAAATAGAGGAAGATTGGCACAGATGTTAGTGCAGGGCAAATTTTCCTCAAGCAAAAAGAGGAATATTGGCAACAGATGTTAGCTCAGGGTGAATCTTCCTCAGGGGAAAAAAAAAAAGAATATTTGTGTTCTGTAACTGGTGGGGTATTGTCAGGTTCAAAGGAGTCGTGAAGGCTACATTTTACTCTCCTCTTCCTTGGGGCTCTGTAAGTGCAGGGGACCTGTCTTCAACTGGAGTGAAGGTTGCATACTAGCAGCCATTCCCTATGCTTTTGTTTCCTGAGTCAGCGCCTCTGATGGCCTGGAGTTCATTTATCAGAGCCTCTTCATCTCCCAACACCTAGGGCTTGCCTGGAACAAATCAAACATTGCAATAAATGCTTCCTGAATTTGTTGTACTGGTCTAATAATCCATGGTATTTCTTGTCTACTGAAAATTTAATTAAACTAGCTCAAAAATTTTTTTTCGATAAACTATGGAAAATGAGTAAATCAAACATATTCCATCAATAAATATTTACCACGTAAAACACAAAGGACTGGGTTCTATGAGAATGTCAAAATGGATGAAGCACAGCTCCCGGAAAAAATAGAGGAGCTAAGGGGTTATACCCAAAATATTAGGGTACAAAACATCTTAAGTATCAGTTACAGGGAGGAGAAGGAGAAGCCTGACTCAGGAATTCAGAGGAAAGCGGCATGATTTTCATTCAACATGATAAGAGAAGACTTCATGAAAAGAATGGCATTTGGTTTGGGTTCTGAAAAAAGGATGGCATTTCAACAGGCAACGAATTGGTGCTTGGGTTCCAGGTGGAAGAAATAGCAGAAGAACAGGAGAAAGTGTTCTGAGAACTGTAGCAAGGCAAGTGTGGCTGGAATTGAGAATTCATTGGGGATGGTGGGAGATAAATCCGGAAAGACTGGCTAGACCCAATCTAAGACAAACCAAAGAGCTGAACTAAATCTAGTGAGTATGTAGACCATTGGAATTTTATGTCAGAAAAGGGCATGGTGAAAACTAGACGATTAAATGAAGATTAATTTTGTACCAATAAAAAGTATATATTGGTTGGAGAAATCCTAAAGTCAGAAATATTATGCACTAATCTGAATGGAGAAATAATTAGATCATAAACTAGGAAGATAGTAATAGACAAGAAAAAGCTAAATGGGATGGTGACTTCTTGGCAATTGGTTAGGTAAGAATTTGAAAAAAAAGAAAGATACTGAAGTGGCTGATAGGAATTCCTGAAAAATGTCTGCAACTTGTAGGATATAAAGTATCAAAGTCTAATCTTGGTTTCTATAGATTAGAGAGAAGATTATATATATTTATCTAAACACACACACTTACATATATATAATATATATGTGTGTGTATATATATTCTTTTTTCTCTATTCAACAATCAAACCACAGTCTTTCATGAAAACCTGTTTTTTTTGTAACTTTTCAACTGAAAAGGATTTCATCAAAAATATCTAGATATTTTAAATTTTGCCTTTCTTCTTCAGCTGACAGATAATGTCTAGAAAAGCCAATCTAGTTTGATTATTTTGGTTAATTACCTTTAATAAAGTTTAATTTAACATTTTGAAAGCATAAAAGCAACCAAAACTCACCTTGAGTACCCAAATCTTCACAGAAATTTGGGTTTCTGAAAACTGAAAAGACCAAGGGGAAAAAAATCTTGTTTTGCAAATGAAAAACTCACAGTGAGCAATATAAAGTAAATTTACTTCAATTTAATACGGATAATCATATGCAGGTCTAGAGTCTTTATATTTTATTGCTCTCCTTAATTCCACATCTTCCTACTGCAGACAGTACAGACATAAAACATTTCATCACAGTGCTTAGGAATTTTTTTTCCTTCAAAAAAGGAAAGGGAAAAAATTTCTTCCTTAATAGCATATATTCTCCAAATTCTCAGCTATATTATTTACAGTGATATTTCCTATGTCAGGGTAACAAAACTGGCCTGACGTGAATAATTGAGAATAAACTGAGAAATGTGTGGTGGAGGGAGCAGTGCTAGCAACACAGAGCTGCATTTTCTCCAGGCCTCACTTTAGAGATGTGTTACTGACAAAACGAACATTTTACTACTAAATATTTGCCATGCTGCATTTAAATCACATCAATTTCCAGCTCTTCACTCTAAAACGACAAACATTATTACCCCCTTAGTATTTAACATGTGCCTTGCCTTCCTTTAAGCCTCACCATATTTAATGTACACTTGGTGGGTTGGTGGGGTGGGGCCTGAGTATGCTCGTACACCTGTGCACATATGTACACAGAGATTCTACTGTATATCACAAACCACCCTGGTTATCAAAAGTTAATGGACTCTGAAATTGATACAATTCCAATATTGCAGCTCATAAAAATCAGAGTGATATTTTACTTGTGACCTACATCATCACATTTAAGAATATTGAGGACATTAGAGCACCGTTCTATATTTCACCTACATAACTGCTTCATTTATGATTTTGGATGATATCTTTTCTTAATTGTGATCATATACACGTAACATAAAACTTGCCATCTTAACCATTTTTAAGTGTACAGTTCAGTAGTGTTAAGCACATTCATATTGTTGTGCAACCAAACCTCAGAACTCTTTTCATTTTGCAAAACTGAAATTCTATACCCATTAAACAACTCTCCACTTCCCCCTCTCCCCAGCCCCCAGCAAACACCATTCTACTTTCTGTCTCCATGGATTTGAGTACTCTAGGTACCTCATATAAATGGAATCATACATTATTGTTTTTTTGTGACTGGCTTATTTCACTTAGCATAATGTCCTCAAGGCTCATCCATGTTGTAGCATGTGCCAGAATGTCCCTTTTTTAAAGGCTGAATAATATTCCATTGTATGTATATACCATATGTTGTTTATCCATTCATCTACTGATGGACACTTGAAATGCTTCCACCTTTTGGCTATTGTGAATAATATTGTGTGTATGCACGATCATGGGTGTGTAAACATCTGAGTCCCTGTTTTCACTTCTTTTAGGTATATACCCAGAAGTGAAATTGCTGGATAATATGGTAATTCTATTTTTCATATTTTGAGGAACTGTCATACTGTTTTCCATAGAAACTATACTATTTTAAACGCCCACCAATAGTGCACAAGGGTTCCAATTTCTCCACATCCTTGTCAACACTTGTTATTTTCTGCTTTTTTTTCTTTTTGTTTTTTGATGGTAGCCATCCAAATGGGTGTGAAGTGGTATCTCATTGTGGTTTTGATTTGCATTTCCCTAATGACTAGTCATGTTGGGCATCTTTTCATGTGTTTCTTGGCCTGCATGATGCCTTGTGACTTGTTGGCCAGAACAAGTATGAAGGCAAGGATAGAAAGCAAATTTCCTAAATTTCCCAGGACTTTGGAGTGGCAATCAATAAATATTTATTAAGTATGTTCTCTGGACAATGCTCTGGGCTAGGGTTAGAGATTTAAAAAATAAGTAAATAAAAAAGGGGAATTTAAGAGGAGTCTGCCTGCAGGAATCTAGTGGAGAATACAAGACGTAGATATAAAAGTGCACTGACTCTCCTGAGACTTCAGGTTCCTTGAGGAGAGAGAGAACTTTTGTGTCCCTACCATCTACAGCACAGGAACACCTTATGCTGTGTCTTTAACAAATATTTTCTAACAAATGAATAAATTCATTCTTTATATATGTGATCTTCAAAAAAAATTTTCAGAGCAAACTTTTTATGCTTTTCCCAAGCAATGAGCTTCAGCATGGGTCAACATACACCACACTCTTGCAAGTCTTCCAAAAACAGTTGCTTTCGAAGAGGTGTGAATTTCCCTTACTTTCCCTAAAAGGGTGTTAACTTCAAAAGGCCACCTGGTGAGTGTTAAAAAATTAGCACATTTAAGTCAGTAGCCAAAACATCACCCCTGGATCTGTGAACCTGAAACTGAACTGGTAGACTGAGCTGACTCTGGCATGGATGCCAAAAAAGTCATCACTCAGCACTAACCTGGACCAACAAAAATTTGCTCTTCCCTTGGGTTGGGGAGAGGGAAGGATCTGGAGGATGGTGATGCTAGCAGGGCATAAAAGCAGAAGGCAGCTAGTTATAAACTCTTTGAGACCCTTCTAACCCCTTTAACTTGCTTTAAAAGCTACTTCACTGCAAAGAATGTGCACTTTAGCTGACCATCATCAAACGGAACCTCTCTTTATTAACAGAGGAATTGTTTATATGTAGAGAAAATTGACTGAAATATCTTTGCCAGGCCTCTTCCCTTCCCTTCTTTCCTTGTTTCTCATCCCTCCAGGACACAGAGACATTTTTTTCTCCAGTTCTCTGTCACTTTGTACCACATCCACCAATGTGTTACCTGGGCCCCCTTTTCTCTCTGCAGTCTTGTTTAGAAATGATCTTAACTACTAGATTCTGGTCAACAGAAGTGGAGCAAATGCAGAAGTACTGCTGTCAGGCTCTGTGGTGGGGGCTTTTAATGCTAAAAGGAACTGAGGGCATCTGGGTCCACCCTTCTCCCTCTGGGCACGACTGCACTTAACTAATGCCATCACAGAGGCTTTTATGCCACAAAGAGGCAGGACGTCCCAGGGTGGTTGTGAAATACTAGGAAACATCATGAAAGGGGAAGAAAACTGGTGTGTAACAGAAGTGCTGAAATTAAAAAAAAAAATAAAGGTTTCTGAAAAAGTTGGAGATCAAGAGGCGGTGACCCAGGCTACAGGTTCGCTAAAGCTCTACAGCAGTAGATAACATCCGAATGTTTCTCAAATGGAAAGAACTGGTTGTTGAGTGGTCTTCTTGGTCATTGTTACAGAACTCTGACAGTCACATGCATTGACCCAAGCCTGGTCCTATAGTCTACTGCTTGCTTTACGTAGGAGACGCATTTCTAGAAGCTATCCGTACTTATTCACCAGGTCGTTCATTCTTTCATTCAACAGAGATTTATTAAGTACTAACGACATGTCAGGCACTTTGCTAGGTGCCAAGGATAGAGGGATGGCTATGACCTATTAACTGAATTAAAGGTCTCACAGTCTAGTAGGGAAAGACACATCTAAACATGAATGACAACGCAGGGTGATAAGTACAGCAATAGCAGCATGTTAGGGACAGAAGCACAGGGAGGGAGACTGTCTCTTGGTGAGTCTGTGAAGAAGCTTTTTGGAGCTTTTTCTTCATCATTTTATTATCTGTCCACTGATGTCTGTTCCTCCACTGGCATTCTCACGGGCCTATGGTCCTCTTCTCTTCTCCACCTATTCTAGTGCCCTGGGTTTGGAGCCAGGAGAGAGACAACTGAGGGATGTGAGGAATATAAGCTTTGTTTTATTTAATTTGTTTGTATCTATTAATATTTATTGAGCTATTACAATGTGTTAGGTGCTTTTCTCAGCACTATACATGAATCATGCTACTGAAGTCCTTGCAGGAGCTCCATGAGGGAGGCCCTATTTTCAGTCATCATTTTACAGACCAGGAATCTGATGTACAAAGAAGTTATGTAACTCCCCAAGGAGGCAAGCTAAGCGGTGGGGAGCCAGGACTGGAAGCCAGGCAGTTTGGATGCAGAGTTCACGTGCTCGGGAGTCATCAACGTGGTTGACATAATAAGATGACCTAGAAAAAGCATGTGCGGTCAGAAGAGCAGCAGGCCAAGCCAGGACACTGAGAAATATGCATATTTAGTGCATGGGCCCAGGCAGAGATGGCGGCAAAGGATGGTGCCTGAAAAGGTAGAAAAGACGATGAGCTAGAAGACAGCGTGTCCCGCAAGACTGGGGAGGAGAGAGCTTCGGGAGGACACGGACCCTGGCAGATCTGCATTTTGAGAAGGGCACTGAGGGGACCGGGATGGAAGGCAGAAGACCTCCCCAAGTCCTAGCTCTTAATCTAACCCTGCATGAACTTGGGGAGGTCACTTAACCCTCTGCACCCTGGTTTCCTCATCTTAAAATAGTGATAATTTTTATGTACCATAGAGGTTGTTAAAAGGCTTATGTCAGAATAATTTTTATGACCATCCTGAATATAGTGTAAAACACTGACTAGGTGAACAATGTGCTCATTATTATATCATTCCTCCAGAAACTGATTTACTTTGTACACTAATAAAAATTGCTCTTAAGTTTTCTAATTTTTACCTTAAATATATATATAACTGTGTATATTTATCTCCTTTATAACTTCTGTGTGAAAAGCTGATGTGATATAATCAATCCGTATGATCATTAATACTCTAAATTATTAATTCATGCATGCATTGATTAACAAGTGTTTTGAGTGCTAATATACTAAGTTTTAAGTAAAGTTTTGATTACTATGTTTAAATCAAGAATATGTTCAACTTATGGTTTCTTCATGAAGGAACCTATAATCTAGACAACAAAACTATCTGTAAACAAATAACTACAGTACAATGATTCTCAACGAGGGGCAGCTTTGCCTACCCACCCCTCTTCCCTCTGCCAACCAGGGGACATTTGATAATGTGTTGAGATATTTATGGCTATTACAATTGGTAGGAGGGGGTGCTACTGGCATCTAGTGGGTAGAAGTCATGGATGATGATAAACATCCTACAATGCACAGTACAGTGTCCCCTCTCCCCCCTCAGCAAGCAATTATTCAGCCCAGAATGTCAATAGTGCCAAAGTTGAGAAATGCTGCTCTAGTACGATGAAAGAGGAGCTGTAATAGAGGATTTGAAGGATGACATAAAGGAAGAAGTGATAACATATTTCCTGGGAAAATCAGAAAGTGACTCTTGACCTTAATAAGTACATTTGGATCTTGTGCAATACATCCCAAAGACAATTCTCATTTCACTGAAAGTTCTTAAATGACCCATGTGTGTTTGAGTAGCTATACAAACTATTCAAAGCATTTAGTACCACTCATTCAGATGGGAAATTTTCATGAAATGCTTTCGAGCCAGGAGTTAGATTATGTTAGTTCACTAGTATCTTTGTAGATTATCACATTAGTCAGGGACTAAAGTCAAGAAAATCAAAACCGTTGTAGGTATCTTGAAAAAGAAAGAGTTTAATTCAAGGAATTGGCTATACAGATGATGGAAGAGCTGAGAAGCTGCAAAGTGGACCAGGGAGGCAACACAGAGACCAGCAACAGCAGGAAGCCTTGTCAACCCTGAGAGCTGAAGGAAACAAGAAAAGCTGATGTTACAAGATCTAAAAGCTGGGAAAACTAGCTGGGGCTAGAACCGAGGAAGGGGGCTGCTTAGCAGAAGCCAGAATCAGGGAGGGAGGTCTGTCACATAGGAGCCGGAGCAATGGAGGCAATACAGCCACAGCCAGAGATGCCCTTTAGAAGACATAAGAAAGAGAGACCCCATTTTCTCCCCTAGTCACTTCTTCCCACCCTCCAGGTTTCTTCCAGCCCCTCCCATTGGCTGAAACTACCTTATAACTAGTTAGCAAGGGAACCTGGGAAATGTAGCTTCCTGTGATACAGAGCAGTGCAGGACGAGGATGGGGAATGAGCAGTGGGCAAACATCTATCACTCACATCATTGCTAAGAGGATAAAGGAATATCTGTCCCTTAAAAGAAAGAAAGATGTCATTAACCTTAGTTATATTTTAAATAAATACTCTTTACTCAAACATGTAATCAAAATGGCTGAGACATTTTTAGGTGGGTGGTAAATGACAAAGGTCTCTGAAGTTCACTCTGCACCATGGGACATCTAAGACTTCAAGTTTTCTTGTAGTTCCAAAAGAGGTGACTATATAAGGCATTTAGCCATTAAAGTGAATCATCACTTAGTTGATTAGAGAGAACCCATCCTTGTGAATATATATAAGAGTAGTATAGTTAAGTGTTCGAGTAAAAGCAGATCAACAAAATGTGTGTATCTGTAAATCTCATTAAATACGGTTACCAAAATTACCTGTTATACACAAGATCGTTGATATATAAATATTCATATCTGAGTGCTTGCAGTTATGAAGTTGCAGAGGGAAGCAACAGTTGACATAATATGAAAATATTCTCTAATGTACTGAGCACTTGCAATTAATCCTCACACAAACATCCTTACCAAGCCTGGCCCAGGATCTCTCCCTTCCAGAAGAGCCAAAGCTTCCGTTGGTCAGCATTTCACTGACTGTAGAACGTTGTACCACAGAATGCAAACACAATAAATACATTACAGAGTTAAACAGAAAAGCTTCAGACAATAAAGTTGATGACAATGGTGTGCAGTAACTCTCTGAATGACCAGCAAAACCGATGACAAATGAAAATCTTGTAAAAATAAACTGGTTAGCACTTAAAGAAGAGAAACGGACAAGAAGAGCAAATGGAACTTCAAATGAGAATGAAGTTTGTATTTAAGGATTAATAGAAGTGTCTCAGAAAATTCAAGATTTCTGAATATTGCATAAAATGTTGTTTTTTATGATCACATAGTAGGTCAAATTTGAAATAAAGGTTGTCTAATCAGGCTATCATAAAATTTGCTGGAAAATATTACCTGAAAAATTAATATTTAATTCATTCTTTGCTCATGTTAAGAATTAAAGCTAATTGGGAAATATAATCAAAACTGTGGGTTTTTTTTTTTGGAGATTTAGCATCAGTCTTCAATGTTATTGGGCTGCACATTGACAAGTCACATGCTTTGGTCTTGTGTTGGCGGTAGCACGAAACTGTGTTATTATAAGATAAAATAGTACATTTATTTTCATATATTTTAGATTCTTTTCCAACATGAAATCACAATAAAACGTTTTTTCTTATTACTGTCTTTGAAATCTTGGTCCCCATTTAAAGTGGATTCCCTTTAAGTGACTTCCTCTTTTCAAAATGGTCCTCAGATAGGAAGGCTGTGCTAGTCTTCTCATGGTGCTAGAGCATTGTTTGTTTCTGTTTGTCTCCCACTCTAGACACTGAGTGCCTGGAAGTAGTCATGGACAGTGACACAGGCAGTCACTTCAATATCACCGCAAAGTATCATCTATGCTTTTGTAGTGCACAGATTGTTTCAAAAACCAATTGCTATAACTTTTAAAAAGGGATAGAAATAGGAATAGATAATAGAGGAAGCAGACTCATAAAATGTTATAGCTGAAAGAGACCTTAAAATCATCTGGTGTCCATCCCCTCATTTTATAGTTGAGGAAACTGAAGAGTCGAGAGGCAATAACTTGTCCAGTGTCATGCCTCTAGTTTGTGGCAGAGTTGTAACTTGAAACCTGGGTCTCTGGACTCCTGTCTAGAGCCTCCTTCTAAATGGCACTTGAGCAGTCATAGCAGGTGACGAACTCTGGGTAGCTGAAACGGACATTGTCTACTTTAACGACCCAGCAGGCACGAGCTGCTGGCTAATCGTCAGAGTTCTTTGCCATTTGCTGGCACAGTATTGCACAGCAGTGAGAAATCCAGGTTCTGTTGCTAGACTACCTGGGTTTTAATGAGACTCGGCCACTTTCTAGCTGAGTGACCTTTGGCATCTACCTAATCTCTCTGTGCTTCAATTTCCTCAATGTTTTCTGAGGGCCTACTATGTGCCAGAAGATAATAATAACCCCTATCTCAAAGGGTCTAAACTAAGCTTATATTTATGTAAACTACTTAGAATATCCTGGCTCATAGTAACCTCTCAGCCATTCCAATGGGAGAGAGTAAGGAGTCAGCAAGTCAATATCGGGGATCAGAGGCAGAGTGGTGAGGGCTGTGTAGGAAAACCATCTGCATCAACTGATCATCTAACCAACTGATAACGTGGGGGCTGGCTAGAGAATGTCAGAAGTCCCTAAGAGCTAGATACTTGCACTTCTGTGGGGTGTGCTCTATGTATTTATCTATTTAAGTTGAAGATTCAGTAAATCTATAGTTTCTTCATGGTCTTTCTCAACTCTTAACTCTTCATTTTTCCTTTAAAGCCTTGAGTTAAAAATTAATTCAGATATTGTTAAGATGCCAGAATAGGGTAAACTCAATCACATTCATTAGTCTGATTTTCTGATAGGGAGCAGCTTATATTTGTTAGACCTAATTAAAAAAAAAAATCTTAAAGTGCTGAAGGTCTGACCAAGAGCAGCTCTGTTTAGCAGACCCAGATGAACCACCACTTAACATACAGTCTACCAGTGCGTGCGTTTATGCACACAAACCAATGCACCAATTTGGATTATCAATTTTTCTATCCCGTGCTGCAGACAGATGTAAGTTCATGCATGCCAAATTTCTTCACAAATTTTCTCACTAAAGTGCCAGTCACAGAAAACGTGTATCTAAATCCAGGAGAATTAAGACTTTCTATTTTAATAAAAATATTTGTTAAATAAATCTAGCCTAATTTCTCTGAAGTCCAGATCTGATGCTAATTTGCATAATTTCTCAATTCTATTCTTAAACTTTCCTGAGGAGCGGACTCTTCAACCTTGCTTAGTTTCACACAACAAGAAATGCCAGGTAACCAGCTAAATTGCAAAGAGAATCAGAAGAAAATAGGCATTCCTACAAACATCTCCTTTCCTTCCACCCTAGTCCATTAGATTAGATAGTGCTAATACTATTTTATTCTCTTTTAATATTGCAGAGAGAATATTGAATCTATTATAAGACCAGTCCTCCACAGGGAGGGGGTGTGGAGGTGAATTCATTCCAGAAGTGTCCTTTTAGAGGATTCTTGAGGCGAGTGAAATGTTCCTTCTAAAAATTAGAAAACAGAGGAAACAAAAGACAACAATTGAGTATCCAATGCAAATGGAATTAAACTGTGAAAAGCTCTGGGGCACAAGGAAAATTCAGTTAAGCTTTTCTTTTCTGTAAATATATCAATCATTCTTTCAATATTTATTGAAAGACAATAAAGGATGGGGTTAAGAGATTAGGCTTCAGAGTCAGATATATATGAGTCAAGTCCTGGTTTTGCCACCTATTAACTGTGAGGTCTTGGGTAAGTTGCAAGCTTCTCTGAACCTCCATTTTATCAATTGTAAATGAGGATACTATGGTACCCACCTTACGGGGCTGTAAGGATTAAATCAGATAATGCATATGGTGTCCCTACCATTGTTTTGACATCCTGTCAGTATTAATTTGCTATGTGCATACTGAGTGACTACTGAGTGCAGGCAATTAAGGAAACAAAGTCCCCAGTATCTTGGAGGTATGTTCTGGTTGAGGGGTCAGGAAATTGACAAACTCACACACAAAAAAACATATATATCTTGTGGTCCCAAAGAAAATTAAAGCAATGTACAGAGACAGAAAGAAATGGAGTTGGATGGCATTGCCACCTTATATAAGGAGTTCAAGGAAAGCCTCTATGATAACATGGCATTTAACTAGGGACCTAAAGGAAGTGGAGGAGTAAGGCCTGCAGACATGTAGGAGTCAAGTGTTTCAAGCTGAGGGAGCACCGCAAAGGCCCTAAGGCAGGAGAATGCAGTGGTATGCTGGAAGAACCACAAGGAGGCCAAGGTGGGTGCAGCAGAGGGAGAGCCAAAAGCAGCTGGGGCAGGAACAAGGAGGTCATTGTAGGTTGTTTGTGAGGAGTTGGAATTTGATACTGAGTGAGGTGGAAGTCACGGGAGGGTTCTGAGTGAGAAGTGACATGAGGCAACTTAGGTTTTAAAAGGATCACTTGGTCTCTGAGTAGAGAATAACCTGCAGGGAGGAAGCAAAGATGCAGGGAGACCAGTTAGGAGGGTTTCGTAGTAATCCAAGTGGGAGATGGTGGAGGCTTGGACTAAGAGGGGAATGGAAGAGGTGGTACAAAGTGGTCAGAATCTGGATATATTTTGAAGGTAGACGTAAAAGGATTTGCTGTTGAGCTTGATGTGTGGTATGAGAGGAATAAAGAAGTCATGATGACGACTTTTTTAGTCTGAGTATAAAAGATACAGAGGCTGCTTACATAGATGTGGACCACATCTTGAGAATCAAGAGCTACTGAAGATAATGTACTTTGCCTCAGTCACTATCCTTTCAATCCCCTCTCCCTTTTTTTCCTTTGGAGTAGAAACTAAACAATGAAGTACTCCAATTCTCAACCTCCATGTGATAGAGTTCTGGCTAGTAACATGTAGGTAGACGTGCCTGGCTTAACTCCCTGGAAAAAAATAAAATAAAATAAAACAAGGCCTAGCCTCATGAGGAGAAGGCTTTTTTCCTCTGTACTTTTTGGCCTTCCCGCCTTCTTCCTGCAATGCAGAAAGGATACATGAGTTGCAGCAACCATAATGATGACAAAACCAAATAGGCACCATAAAGATGATGGAGTTGGAAAATAGAAGCACAGTGGGTTCTTGATGTCACCATAGAGCAACAATATCTACCCTGGACTATGTGACATACATAAGCTTGTCTGTTTAAGCCCGTGTCAACCAAGCTTTCTGTTATTCAGAGCAGAATGCATTCTTAATTGATAAAAAATGTATATTAAACATGTAAGAGGAGATAATGAGTAGGCAGTTTGACATAATCTGAAGATCAGAGGAAAGGTAGGGTCTGAAGAGACATACAAGGACACCATCAGCTTGTAGATGGTATTCAAAGCTGTGGGGCTGACTGTATAAGCTCACAGCAAGAGTGAAGAGCTCTGAGGGGTGAGCTCGTAGCATTCTGGGATCAGAGGTCGGGAAGACAGGAGAATCAGAAAAGGAGATGGAGAAGGCATGACCAGTGAGAGAGAAGAAGCTGATCCAGGTGGTATCCTAGCAGCCACTTGGACAATATCTTTCAAGGGGGGAGTGATCAGCTTTGTCAAATGTTAATGAGATATAAAGTAAAATGCATTAGTGGACTTGGAAATATGGAGGTCATTGGCAACTTTGACAAGAGCATTTTCAATTCAATGTGCAGTAGCTGCAATTCTTATTGTGTACCTACTATGTGAAGACTCTGATAGGACCTATGCTTATCAGAAACAATCCAGTACACTATCTCCCTTTTCATTAAAACAAAGAACCAACCAACCAGTTTTCACTGATGGAACTTCAGTAAGTAAGGGAGGGGATGACTACACTTTTCTCCAAGTAATAACGTTTTTGCAGTCTTCTTATCTGGTCATGAACCTTGTAAGAGAGGCATGGGTGATATAGTTTAGCATGTTAGGAAGAAGTTGGAATTGAGAGAAGGAGAACTAAGCTCTGGTTATTCCTTACCACCTCTAGGTGTGTCATATCCTAAATGGGTCATTGACCCAACCTGGTCTCACTTCTCGCATCTCTACAGCAGATTGGACTTCTCTTTAAGACTCCCTTCCAATTTCAATCTGCTATATTTCCAGACTAATTAACGGATATTTTCAAATTTAGAGTGCCCAAAACGTCACCTAGCATGTCGTGGGCACTCAAGAAACATACGTTTAATGAAAAATGAATATTCATGTTAAGAGACATTGACACAAGGCTAGGGGACTTGCCCAGTCAGAGCTGGCAAGTAGGGGCGTCAAGGGCTAGGTCTTCTAACTCCAAGGTTAGTGATGAATTTTGCCTGGATTTCAAGATTTAATATATTAAATCTTTCTGTCCATAAAAACACTTCCCTCTTTTTGCACACTTACAATTATATGTTTACTAGCCAAGTAAAATAGCCAAGCCTCCTTAACTAGTTGATCTGGACTACAGACACCTTCAAGAGATATATACACCTCACATATACTGAGACAACTGACTTGGATACTACAGCATCGCTTAAAATAGCTCAGAGTGTTTCTTTCTTAAAAAGGCAAGAACAAAGTCATTCAAAGAGTAGAGGAAATCTTTTTGTTTTTATTCTTAGAAAGTTTATTTGTTTGATTCCTCAAAGTAAAAATGCCCCAAATTCCCACACAAGCAGAAACATAGTTAAGCTGCATGGTTGTGTCTTGAGTATGCAAATATCACAGCCTAGTCTTATGTCAGCTTGAAAGATAATGTCATGCAGAAAATTAAGACCATCTGATGAAATCATGTTATGAAATGTGGCTTGAGAGAGCAGCTTTTTGTGTGTTACGATTTGATATATTTTCACACCAAAACTCAAATGAACAGGCAAAGAGACTCAATTAATGCAAAATTTGAAAATTGCAGACAAATTTACAAGGTGTTTACTGAGGAGAAAAGGGAGGGGGGGCATCTTAAATACTGTCTCCTTGTAACAGTCTTGATTTTATGTTATGTGTCTAAGGAACCAAATGCCTCAGCTTTTCATTTAGAGTTTTGAATTTAATCTGATGGCAGTTTGGATACAATAATGATGCATTTATTGTTAATTTCCTTAAAGCATTACTATCTAACAATATAGACCATTATCGCCCCAATAACTTCTGCGTTTGTAGGGATTTCCATATTCCACAGTGCACAGAAGCTGACTCCAAAGCAAGGCTTAAGAGGAATATATGAGAAGCAGGAATATATTTCCTTAGTAACTAGCTGGTCTTTTTTTCCTCTCTGCAGACCTGTTTTCCAGAAGATGAGAAGGAGGCTTGACAGGACTTTATTGGTTCATAAATTAACTTGGTAGATTTACAATCATTACTTGGAATGCCAGGAACTCTTTTTAGGAACTTATTTTCAAGAGAGAAAAAAATATGTTTAACTCAGAATATGAAGTTGGCACTATAATCTGCCTAGAAGAAGGTGGGTTGTTTTTCACCTATGATCCTGATTCCATCTGCCATTGACACAGTTATTTTTGGCCAAAGGGAATATTTAAACAGATATTCATGATTATGTTTTCTTTCCGGTGTACATGAACAAAGAATAAACCATCATTAGCTATGTGATCATTGAGATGTAGTCAGTCAAATTGGTTGGCTTCTTTAAGAGACTATAATGAAGTGGAGAAGGTCAAATGAGCACTATGCAAGAGTCTAAAATATCTCTTACTTCCTGCTAACCTGCAAGTCTAATCCAGGAGCGAAGAAAGATAGGTTAATATCTGTGTGACCTTCTCCTCCCAACTCCCGCCCAAAGATGTAAATAAGCCAACTTTGGGAGATAAATGGTCCCATCCTGAGCAGACCTCTGGGCTCAGGGTTCATGGGAGAGGTATTTTCCTAAGCGCATAAGTGAAGGAGATTCTATATTGACAAGTGGTGGGGAGAAATTCCTACCCCTGTCTATTGGATCAAAACTTCCTATTTATCTTGTTTCATCCACACCCAGAAGAGAGCTTCAGAGAGGGCTCCAGCCCTCTCAGATGAATGGATTCAGAAGGACAAATACTTAAATTCAGAGCCCTACACTCTGTGGAAGAACATGGGCTGCTAATGAAGGCACTCCCATTTGGCCAAAGCAAACTTGAGTCCAACATTTTGCTGTGATCCAGGCAAGCAAATCAAAATTTTTTTCTCAAGTAAGATGGGCCTAATTATAGGAGGCAGAGAGGAGGTAAAATAGCTCCTTGTTCAGAAGCATCCACATATTTTCCTGAGATGAAGAGCAAATATTCTGTTTAAATAGCAAGCAATTTTCTATAAAAGTGCTACTGCTTGGAAATGCTCTTTATGATTTATTGCTGCCTTTTAACCTGAAAAAATATTAATAACTGAGGAGCCCTTGTTGGTATCTTTATTATGCTTAAACCCAAATAGCCATAATATTATAACTAGTGTGGCCACATTCAATATTTTTCTTTCGTGAATGCAGCTTGGGCTTATTAACAGAGACCAGAAAATTAAAATAGAAGTGACCTTCCAGATTTTAGCTTTACATGGAGATACCACAGCAGTAATAAGGCAGCTAACTTTCAGAAGAAGCTGGGCTGAGGCCACGCAGAGAATCTCTCTGCACTTTCCCCATTTCTACCCGATAGAGCACTTTCTCTGCGAATGGATTCATGTCATCATTCAGCTGTTTCTTCTGGCAAAGCCAGAATCCAGAACAGAATCTCAGTCAAAAAGAAACCAATAAATTAGATCTCTTTGTGAGCAATTTGCCGTTAGTTCTATTCTCCTTGCCTATTAAGATTTCTTTATTTACTTCACCAAGAGATTTCTGCTGACAAGTCCATCCATTTACCACTAGCATAGATAAAATGATAATAAACAAAACGTCAAAAAATTTATTCATGGGACCTTCACCATTCCCACACCCTCTTTTTCTCCTTTGTCATCAAGCTGGTATACTAAAGATCCATTGGAGCTGAAAGGTTTAAAACTGACACATTGGCAAAGCCTTTTAGTTTAGCTAATTAATTATATTTTATGATGATATTTATGTATTATATAGTTATAATGATGTATATATAAATACACACATATATAAATATTACACCAAAAGCTGGGACAGTCAGAAAGAGGGCAGATACTTTTCAACTCCTGCTGCTTATGTTCTTGATCTGATTTGGCTAATAATCACGTCTCCAGCATGGGGAGGTTGGATGGAGGCATATTGAGGGAAAGGAAATTTTCCATTTTATGCTTATGGATGATTCCCAGAGGAATCTTTTGTTTCAAAGTATCTTTTGAGTCCTTTGGGTGAAAGGCAAACGCTGAGCAGTTCTATCTTGCATATAACTCCAATGGAGACACCTATAATACAAAACAGAGATCCCCCGAGGGCACCGTTATACATTTATTATAAAGCAAAGATTAAAACAATTTTATGGAAATTAAAGATAATATGGAACATTTGTCTCTCTCTCAGTCAAAGTGTAACATGAAGCAGTTCAACAAACAGCTCTAGGCAGTTCCACGCGAGATGATCGAATGGCTGGGACTGAGGGGACATGCGGGGCGGCAGCAGCCTGTGAGGTGTGGGGTTTTTACCAGGCCATCTTGCCGGTGCTTGGCAACTGTGCTCTGGTGAAAAATGATACGCCTACAAAACCAGAACAATGGGCCAGTCGAGGGGTACATAGGTGGTTTGCCCTCCTGAAATCTGTCTGAGCAGGACAGGAGGCAAACTGCAGGGTAGGGACCAGGAGCTGTGCTTGGGAGAGCTTTTTACATTTTATCTGTTTCGGACTGTGTGTGTGCATGTGTATGTGTGTGTATGTGTGTGCGTGTGTGTGGTTCGTTCTGTTTCTACTTGATTCACATGCTCACTAGAAAAGGAATGTACCAAAGCTCTGAAAATTTGCAGAAACTCCAAGCTGGTAGCATTTCCATTTTATATATAATAGAATCTGTTACCAAAAAAAGTGGTTGTCAGAGAAGAGTAAAACATCTGTGTTGAGCAGGAGATGTGCTCTGCTTCGTCTGCACACAGGGGTCTGATCTGACCTCTAGCACACCAAATTTATGGCAAAAGGAGGGCTTTTAAATTGAGTTTGTTTTATTTTGATCCTCTGGATATTTCTTTTATACCTCCCAGGCAGTAGCTCTCATGGGTACGCTTATATTTTTGTTAATAAAAAAATGCAATTGGTGCTAATCTAGACTTCCATCAGGGTCGTTCAAGCTTTCCAATGTTAATAACCACTCCCAAAGAAAGGATCATCAAAAGAGTTCAGACTACGCGGTTTTGCGGTCAAGGCACCGAGCCATATTCAGAAATGTCTGCTTTCCTTTCCCTGGTCACTGCTGGATAACTATGTGACATTTATAAGTTAATTGTTTTCTTTCAGTCTTGATTTCTTCGGCTGTAAAAGGCTACTCTTTATTTACTTATTTAACATGGGTCTAGGGATGGCAATGATTTATGGAATGAACTAGTTAAGACATTGGGCTCTTGATCTGACTGACCTGGGTAGGAATCTCTCCTCATTACTCACCAGCTCTGTGACTTAGGATAAGTTACCAACTATAACTCGTGTATATATAATTCTTTATATATATAAAGTTTTTGTGAAGATTAACTGAGATAATGTATGTAAAGCATGTTAAAACAGTGACTGGCACATGACACTCAATAAATGTGCAGATTTTATAAATAATAATAATAGCGAAATGTACTTAGGGCCACACAAATAATTAACTAAAGAGGAAGCATTATCATATAATTATTATTCATAAATAATAACAGCAACATTTATATACAGGTTTTTATGAGCTCTACACAGCAATGAATTTTAATGCCAGATCACAAGCACCATACTTCACCTTTCATTTTAAACTATATGACTTTTTCATATAGTGGCATAATGTAGTACAGACGCTTGAAACACCTCCAATTTTAATTTCCCTCCTCCCCCACTGCCTCTTGCTTTGCGCTCTCTAATGAAAAGGAAAGGTTAAGGGCAATCTGTTGGAGGCTAAAGCTTACTAGATAGGCCAGGCTGGCTGATGGCGCAGGGTTCAGCCAGTGAGGTGAACAGGAAGGGAGACACGGAGAAACTTGTGAAACACACAGAAGGTGTCTGCACTTTCGTATTAAAAATACACTAGGGGAAAAAGCACCAAAAATAGCAGAAAAAATATTTTCAAGTGCTTTTCCTTTGCTTCCTTTCGACCTTCCAATAGGAACTATTTTTCCCCAAATGGATGGATGTGTTTAGTACAATAAATACAAAAGCACTCTTGTTAGAATTCGTTAAAAAAATAAATGTGAAAGAGACCTCCTTTATAATCACAAAAAGATGCAGAAGCCAGGGGTTTCTGGGTAATAACACACATCAAGGGGCACTGAAGGGACAAGGCCTTCATTTTTACTTAATAACATCCACCCTGGAGTGTCATTGCTTAATTATGGTTTTTCGAATGTTTGGGCAATAAAGGGATCAGAATTTATTTTCAAACACATATTGATGTACAGCCAAACAATATAGTTGTTTCTTATCTATTAATGAGGTTAAGACCTATGCCTTTAAAGGGATCACAAATAAATTCTTGGGTGTATTTTGCCTTTTAAATATTTTGAATATATGAATTCATCAGGATTTGGGGATTAGGTAACTGCTGTCTACACAAAAAAATCTGCAAAATTTTTCATTACTTTTTTATTAGTTGGCAGCAAATACTCGAACTGTGAACTTTTATGAAGCTATAAACATAAAGGACCTTCTGATACTGGTATGATGATAATTCTAAATTTCCTCTTTGCAGCTGTGGTTGATCCCCTCTATTTGGTACAATCTATTTTTTTGTGACTTAACAGAAGAAAGTTGGCTCACTACTGTATTGCCTTCGAGCACTTTCTCGGGAAGTTTTTGAATTAAATCCACATGGAAACCCAATTCCCCTCTCCACCTTTCCCTTAAGGTGGTTATAAAATGTCAGTAGAAAGCCAAGCTGTTTATTTTACTTAGGGTTGGATTCTGTTAGTAAATGAGTTTCTGGTGGGGCTTATGTGCAAACCACATCTTTCAATCAGATTCTTTACATTACTAAATGTGTACTAAATTGTGTCATAAATATTAATTTAAAATTCAAAAGTTTAGATTTCACCTAAATCCAAGTGAATAAGCAGAGAGACAAACTGTTTATCAAGTTCTAGATTCATATTCTAGCTCCACTAGCAAAACATTGCTTAACTTTAGTGTGCGGTAGGCCAGAGAGACAACTGTGCTATCTTTCCAATAGGCAGATTTCGCACCTGGCGGAGATCTGTGGGCCAACTTTAACATGACAGCTTGGAGATCTCTGCACAGAGAGTGTGGCAATCCTGGCAGGACATATGGGTCTCCTCCTGGAATCTGGGAGATGGTATGCACTAAAGTGGACCCTGGCTCCCGAGCTCTGTCTAATGCTTCAGGAGTTGGGACTGTTTTCAGATATGACAGAACAAGGCAGTGACCTGGGAGGTGCCAGGGAAAGAGGACACTGTGAGGTAGATTAATCTGGGATAGTGTGGTTTCTCTGAGCTGGCCATGAGGGGTATCTCTCAGGAAACCAAGCTATGTTTCCCTGGTCTAACGGGCAAGAGGCTCTCGCTGGACCTTCAGCCCCTCCATCCAGCTCTCTTCACCTACACGCTTTGAAGAGCATTGCACAATGCACCATAGACAGTCAGCTGCTGCTAATGGTGCATGTGTGGGTAAAATGTGAAGGCAAAGACCTCTGTTGCATTTTCCTTTTCATGTGACTCAGTTTGACTCTGGAGGTATCTTATCTTTTCTCTTACTAAATTCAAGGTAGTTTAAAGAGAAGGGCGATGACACCAGCAGAAATTGCAGGATAGATGGTAGAACCGCCTACTCTCCTTTCTTTTTTTTTCTTTTCCCTACAGACCTGATCCTGTTCTTCCTACATAAAGCTGTAAAAGTCTACCATTTGTTTCAGGGATTTGAGAAATCAATGTACACATTCTTTCATTAAAGACAGTCAGGAAACCCTGTATTGTATTGTATCTGTATTTCTGTCCTGCTTAAGTTTAAAAAACAAGATCCTCGAGGCCAGAATACAGTCTTCAGTGGTTCTCCATCTTTTCTATTGAGAAAACATTTAATTTTGTTACAAAGTCTCATCATCCTCTGTATATGTGTTTGAAAATCTGGATTATTAGTCACATCCATATCTCTACACCTTTGAAAATACATTAAAAAATAATAAATGAATCTGTATGAAAGGTAAGACTGTTTGAGGTAATCCTTGGTTTTAGCTTCACTCACCTCTGGCATTAACTCTGCTGGTTCCCAGCAGCCTGGAGCCCGCATATTGGTAGCACTGAACTCCCTGAAAGGAGGTGGCTGCTGGTAGGCATTTGTTGTGGTCTTCAGTGAGACTATATTAACTGAATGGAGATTTTGGTATCATCTGGGACCCACCCGCTAGCATCATCCTACTCCTTCAGTGCTTACAAACAGAGCCTGCTTGGATTAGAAGATAAACCCCAGATGACAACAAACGTGTGATGGATAAGCATGTCTTCCAACGATGAGGATAATTCTACCATGTTTGTATCATTAGCTCTCAAGTCTGTGGTGTTTTCACATTAATAATATGCCTCCACACACACAAAAAAGGAGGACCAGAGTCAACATTCTGAGAAATAAGGCAAAAAACAGACTACACACAGTGGTAGAGTTCTCCTTATTTTTCCTTCTCAGCAATGCTCCAGGGCTTATATTTGAAGGATGCATTTGGCTCAAACAGTAAGAATCTATAAAATGTAGTGGAAAAGGAGTAGAAGGTAGTGGTTAAGAGAATGGGCTTTGGAGCCATATCTGGGCTTAAATAAATATTTCAGTACTTACCAGCCATATGATCTTGGGCAAGTAACTCAAACTCTCTCCAAGTCTCGGTTTTATCATTCCTAAAGGAGCAATAATATTTATACCTATAAGTTAGTGATTATTAAATAATAAAATTATGTAAAGGCTTAGCACAGTTGATGGTGCATAGTAGCACTCCAAATTTGTAGTAACTGTTTTAAGTACCTCGTGACAAGCTAGAAGAAAGAGATTCCAGGGAATAGTATTTAGAGTTGAATTCCTTTTGGGTACTTCTCCTTAAAAATCAGTTGGCTCCGTCTTCAGTGGGTGAGGTTCTCAGTGCTGGTCAGGTCTAAGTGCTCAGGACACGGGGACAAATAGGAGCACGACAAGGCTATGATTGATCTGGAAAATGTGACTGTAACTGAGGGAGCAGACAGAGTAGTGGAGGATGGTGGAGACACTGGGAGGAAAATGGGAGGAAAAGAAAAAAGAGAAAAAGAAAAAGAATATTGGCAAACAATTGAAGGACATTTCGGGAGCTGGGTAAATACTCCAAATGACTGTAGCAGGGCGTTAAGTTGAAAAGGCCCGTAAGCCTGAGAATCTGCAACCGAGTTAATATCGGCAAAGTCTCTAGTATCTGAAAGTCATTGGGAGCCTGGGGCAGAGAGAGTATGCTTCACATTTAGACCTCTGGTTTTTATGATGCTCTGGCATTACCACCTACTAAAAATGATACCATTACTAATAGCAATAATAATGATAACTAATATTAATTGTGTTCTTGCCATGTGACAGGCTTGCAGATGTGCATTAGTTCATTAACCTTCATGACACCTCTATGAAGACGGTAATATTTTATTGTTGCCATTTTACAGATGAGAAGACCATGGCTCAGGGAGATTATGTGCCTTGTCCATGGTAATGCAGGGAGTGAATGGCACAGCTTAGAAAAACCCAGATCTTTCTCTCTCCTGAACCTGAGTCCTTAACAGGGTTGCTATACATGGCTACACAAGCTGTGCACTGCACAATCCCTGGTGTTGGTTTTCATTCAGAATATGATGTGAATGGGGCAACTCTGCAGCTGTGTAATGCAGGACCCCAGCTCTTAATCTCTACTCTATAACTCCAGTGTAATGGCTCTAACCTCTCTCTTTAAATGAGCAAGTAAAGCCTTACATCTTAACTTAAGGTCTTCAATCAGAAGAGGGCTTCTTGGCCTCCAATATACATTTCACAAAAACAGCAATTCATGTCTGTAAACATATTTCAAATGTAGGCAATAGCTAAACAAGTCAAGATCACTGCCAATGATCCTACTCAAGATACATTCACGTTAATCAAATATCTTTAAATAACTTCTAGACTCTGCTTGTCTAAATCAGAATCACTTCTGAAGTTTGGACTCCTGTATTAATTTAAGGGGGAAGGAAAAGATCTTTCTCAATCAATCCTTAACATTGAGGACCACCATCACCAAATTGATTGACTGTATGATCTTTGTCCAAACTGCTGTTAACTGTGAAAACTGATAGTCTTCAACATTGGTTGTCCATCCAGGTAAATGAAACCTTGCTTCGGACTAAAACAATATCTGACTTTTCTAAATCCTAAGGGTAGGATGGTTTGCTGCACATAGCAGCCTGGGCTCAGATTTCAAGAATTTTGGTTGAAGTCTAGAAACATTAAAAAATCAAAAATTTGTTATGCAGCTAAAGCTGAAGGCAGGTGGAAACAGGGGCTGCAGCGGCAGAGTCATGGTACGGAAAATTGGAAGGGGAACAGAAGCACTAGCCATTTCCTTATGAGACAGGAAGAATCTAGAAGGTCATTAACTTCTTTAGCTGGCCAGCTCCATCCTCAGCATCACCACTACGATATTTAGGATTATTGTTGGTATTTGATTCGACAACAATCACTTGCAGAAACGACTCAAGCTTTTTTTCAGTCATCTGAGTCAAAGAACGTAGTAAGCTTTCTTTCAGCTCCTTTCCTGCATTTTCTTCTATAATGGCTTCCTCTTCTATCCTCTTATCCTGCATCTGCTTTGTCCCTTTCCCTGTTACAGCTCATATGTCCTTTCTTTACACATATGTGTCATCTGCTTCTCAGCCTCCACTGTATTCCTTTCCTCTAAAAATTTTGAGGAGTATTATTTTCCCATTAAAGCAGAACACCAGGACACTGCGAACGGTGTAGTATTCCAAGATTCCATAAACAGCCTGAGTGATTGCTCAGTTTTAAACGACCACCACACATCACTTTAGCAAATGGAGATGCATTAAATGGTTCCAACAGGTGTATGATTATAAAAAGAATGTCAAATTTTTGTGGAAATTAATACTGGAATATAGGTTCTACTGTTACTGCTTAGCACAAATGGTTCTAGTAGTATAATAATATAGCAGGCTCAGGGAGCCAATTAATCCATTAGAGGAAAATTCCATTTATTTAAAGAAAATAGAGTGATTTTAGCTTTAAGGAGGAACTGCAGACAACAATTCTAAGTGGAATTCATCTTTGCAAGTTACACACTGTTTTGTGGATAATTTAAAATCCAGTCACAGAAGCCAAAAAGGGTATCAAGAAAATATAATTGCTATTTTTAATAAAATGTGCTTTTCTGGGGTATACTAAAACTTTCTATCACCAACACTATTTGGGCATCATATTGGCAGCCACAATTGGACAAAAAGTGGAAGTACGTAAGTGCAAAACAAGCTCTTGGCTTCATTTCTTCATCCCTACATATTTCAGAGTTTTATTTATGGCTAAATTGAAGCGGAACGTCAAATCTGCACCCCTTAGAACAAAATCTTAGTAATTAACTGGCAAAGCTGAACATGATCACTTCTGACACACCTACACTGGTAATTATTGCTTTGAGGCCATTTACTAATGAAATTAATGTATTCATTGCCCTAACAAATTAGCATAACTCATACATAATGCCCCACATTTCAAGACCTCGCTAGAAAAACAACACTTAATACTGCAGAATGAAATGGCAAGGGCATTACGTGGAGACAGAATTCACTGAATTATTACATGTTAAAAACCACAATAGCTAAGTGTTCGTTACAATGCAAAATGTAAATACAATGTGGGTATTAAAGCCATTAATAGTGTAGTCAAGAGTGTACAATTGATGATTATCTTTGCACTTCAAATAAGCAGATATTACAATAGCAGTAACCATGGAATCTAATTAACTGGCTACTTTTAGAGCTACAAAGTATGAAAAGAATGCTCCGCAGACAGCCTCTTCTTCCCCACCACATTGATAAAGAGTATTGTTCAGCTGTTGCCACTTCTCCACATTTCTTACTAAATGAACTCAATGACACACTAATTAAATCCTGCCCCCCTCACCCCAGCAGCAAGAGGGTTAAAAAACCAAACACAAACAATTTCAGTATCTACGTGTTATCCTTAAAGGGAAAAGTGTGAAAATTATCCTTGTATAAGCCTAATGCTTTAGGATAAGAGGTGATTTTGTTTTTATTCTCAATATACTCTTCACTTCAAGTTACAGGGAGATAACTGTATATCCAGTGGGGTAGTAAGAAGACAAAGCAAAAGAATAGACTCTAAACTGTATTTCGTTGACAAACCATAATCTAAAGACATCTTCCTGAGCGTACAAATATAGTGAAGGTGGTGGTGGAGCTTTCCTTACTCCTGCCCTAGACCCACTTGAAGGAGATTGTACCCTGAAATAATCACAGGCTCAGCTGGAACAGCGCTTAACCCAGGTGTGCCATGCGCACACGCACACATTGAGAGCGGTCAGCAGTTACTGGAGAGTTGAGCTTTGGGTTTGACATATGCTTGATGAGACCATGATGTTTATTACAAAAGCAATTGCACTCACAGGGCCCCTCAGTTCACAAGAGTTGGCCTAGATTCAGTACCTAGAAATATGTATTTCATCAAAATTCAGGGCGTAATAACTGAGAGGACTCATAGAATTGATTACAATTGAAGGCTTCAGTCTTCATAGATAGAAGTAAACTTGGAGATCATGTAATTCTCTCCCTTGTAAATAGGGAAATAAGCATTTTGAGCATTTAAGCAACTTGTCCAAGGTGTCATAGTTAGTAGGTTTGGTCCGCTGGAGTCTGGGCTTTCTGGCTTCAGTTGCAGAGCTCCTTTCAATACACTGATGAGCAAGTGAAGGCATGCGTTCTAAGGAAAGAAATTGTAGGTGTTCCCTTGCTTTATTTAATGAGAAAAGTAACTGGTAATTGTATCTCAGAATCAAGGACTTTTGCAGTTTCATTAACGCATCCTAGAAATGTGTTTTCAAATAAGTCTGAAAAGCTATAAATCCTGAAACGTATGCAAACATTTCAGCCATGAGGAATCTACACCTTAAAAGTCCATACCCCAACCCTAACTTCTGTGTCTCCCCATATCATTCCAGGGAGGCCTTCCTTAATATTAATATCTTCTTTCATCAAATATATGCAGAGAGTTGATGTGAGAGCGAAAGAGTTGGGAAAAGGGAAAATCCTGTTTGGTCATTTGTTAACTATGCCTAACACAATGCAAATGATGAATTTCCATTAAATTGACTTAAATCACATACACACATATATATTCATATATATATATGTACACGTATTTATATTTGTTTTTGCATTGCAGAGACAAAGCTTTAAGGTTGCTCAGACTCGTCAGAAAATCAAATCAAACAGAAATAGAACGAAGACCAAAGTGATGAGTGTACTATATTTCCATTAAACCCACTGCCTGATTGTCATTTGGTCTGTGGACTGGTTTCTATTTAATCTGCACGCAAGAGGTTTTGTGCTTTTACAATTTCCACAGCTCTCTTTGAGCATGGCTAGGATCTAGTTTGGTGTGTCTATCCCTACTCCCTTCACCCTTCCTTCCTTCCTTCCTTCCTTCCTTCCTTCCTTCCTTCCCTCTCTCCTTCCCTCCTTCTTTCCTTTCTTCTACACTTCACTGAATATCCTAGGAAAATGGCCAGACTGTCAAATGATGGTGATAAAAACTTCAGCTCGTTACCCTGCACCAATGCCTCTTTTACTCCCTTATTTATGGTACATGTTGGTGAGATGGAGATTGTGAGGAGTTTGGAGATGGGCCATATCTAACTCTCTGTTCTCTCTGTTCCCTTCTGATGCCAAAAAGATAGGTATTAATAAGGTGACATGACAAACACCAACAGGCACATTTAGCTGCGAATCTAGGTCCTTGAGTGGTAGAGGCAGCATTTATAGGAGACAAGTGAGGAAAGCCTTGCGACAGATATGAAAACTCGAGTATGACAAATGTGCTTTTTTATGTATAGAATATGGACTTGAACCAAATGAAATCTTGGCTAAAGCTCAGTTCTAAGAATATTTTGATACTCCAAGAATATTTTGGGTTGAGTCAATTTAGAAAACATATAGATTTGATACTAGTTTTAACTCATAGCCAATACTACTATTAAGTAGAAAACAACAGTAATAATAGCTACCAGAGTATTGAGCGACATGAGCTAGGCAATATATGCTAAGAATTTTATGTATATCATTTCATATAATACTCTACAGAAATACTATGAAGTAGTCTTTATTTTTAGTATTATCCTCCTTTTAACTTTCTGAGGGTCAGAAAGTTTTAATAATAATAATAATAATAAATATGATTATAACAAGAAAAAGAATCGTTAACATTTATTATATGCTTCCTACGTGGTAAGCCCTACTCTACATGTTTGTATTTACTCCTGTGTAATCTTCACAACAATCCAATAATCTAGGTATTATTACCCCATTTTACAAAGGAGGAAATTGGGGAACAGAGAGGTTAAGTAATTAGTTAAAGGACACACATCTGATCAGTGGTAAAGCTGAGTGAACCCTGTTGGCCTGAGTCTGTAGTTCACACTTCTAACCATAATATTCACTACCTCCACATAACTTGCTCAGATTATACACAGTAAAACCAAGATTTGGAGGCAAGTCTGTGAGACTACCATATCTGTCTCCTTTCTATTTGTTTACACACCAAGTCTGTTCTGCCTCAAAGGCTTTGCTCTTGGTCTCTCCTCTACCTTGAGCTCTGTTCCCCTGACTTTCCCCAAGGCTGACCCCTCATTTTGTAATCCTGGGCTGATCCAGTTCCTTCTCAGCGAGACCTTCTTAGAACACCTGATCTAAGAATATTGCCCAGATATTCCTCATCACACCAACTGATCTCTTTGGTGGCATTTATCACCGTCTATATGTATGTCATTATATTTTTACTTATTTGCTGATGATTTATTGTCTGACTCCTCAACTCTAAGCTCCACGATGGCAAGAACTGTGACCACTTTCTTCACCAATGTCCATCAGGGCTTCTCTTAATGCTTTACAGAGAGTAGGTGCTCAACAGTGCTTGGTTAGTGAAAGAATAAATGAATCTACCTAACTCTGCATTATAACTATGACTAACTGGATCACTATGTGACTACTTGTGGTATTTTAGATCATGGCATAGGTGTAAAAAAACCCAAAACTGTTCACTCCAGTGTTGAACAGGTTTGGTTTGGTTCAAGTTCCTGTCGTCAAAAGCTTTATGAGAAGAAAGACCCTAAGGACACAACTTTACATCCTGCTCTTATGGGCGTTCTTGATGATATTTTTGCTCCTAAGTGGCTTTTTCTGCCTGTTTAGGCTTTCAAAAGTTGCATTTTAATCAGAATTTTAATTTTGCTGTAAGCTAATAGCACAATGCTGCTTGGGCAACAACTATAGAATTGATGGTCAGAAGGAGTAACCATCACTTGGAAATTCATTAAAGAAGAATCTAGAAAGTTCACCATCTTTTCCTTAATTTCCATGACGATGAACCATTCTTTCATTTAACAAAAATGTATCCCAGTTTTCTCTTTAGAGTTCATGTGTCTATACCACATTGAGAAATAATAACTTCAGCTCACATGAGGGTCTAGGTAGGCGTATAGATAAAATCAACTTTTCTTTAATGTGGTTCTAATTTGAGGCCGTGTCACTGGATGGAGGGAGGGAGTGGCAGAGGAGATGCCTATGACTGAAAGTCTTTTCTTAAATCGCATCCTAACAGTTTCTGGACTGCAGTGATGAGCACAGGAAAGAGGGTAGGCAAGCTAAGGGGGTAGGTTAGCAAAGGTGTTTTTGTTGTAAAAAAAAAAAAAAAAGGAAAAACATAGACACTGAACTCAATATCATTGCATAGGAATTAAAATCTGGGGATCTCTTTTATCTCAGGAATGGCCCTCCACACCCTCGCTGCTATTTATTAAGCACTTACTGCATGCCAGCCACTATTAATTGTTAGATATATCTTAACTCGCTAAATCTTTAGGTCAAGTAATTCTTATGACCTGCATTTTATTGATGAGGAAATTGAAGCACCAAGGATTAAATAACTTGCCCAAGGTTACCTAGCAATTAAATGCCAGATCCAGGATTCAAACTCCAATCTGACTACTACCAAAATCCTTGCCTCCTAAGATCCCACATTCTTTTTGGAAGAAATTTTCTCAGAGGATCTCAGGCAGGGTGAGTTCTTAATCAAGACATCTCCCCATTTTGAAGGGTGTGGGTGAAGGCTGGCAGAGGAATAAGCCATCTCCTTTCAATCAAATGTGGCTTTCTGCAGCCCAGGTAGATCTTGATGAGAGGTAGAGAGAGTGATTTGTATGTGTGTGTGTTTTAAAATGGTCTATAAAATCATGCTGGGAGGGAAAAAAAACATTTTATATGTTTCATAAGATGACACAGAAATTTAGGGGGAAAAAACACTCCTAATGATCCAAAAATTATCAGGATGGAGTAAGGAAGGAAGCCGGCAAAGTTCTGTAAAGCACAAGACATTGTTGTGGCCATTTGAATCTACTGTGTTTCAAATAGTGACCCTGATACATAATGCCAAAGAATAATAGCCTAAAGAGGCACAATCACCCTTTAAGGCGGGTGGTGGTCCTGCCCACTAGCCCAACACTTATAAAGGGTTGAGTTTCTTTTCTATCCATCAAGAAATACACACATACACACATGTACACACAACCACTGCACTTTAATATTTGATATTTTAGGACCATGTGATAACAATGCCATGTTGCGGCCAAGACTCTTGTCTAGAATATGGAATCTTAATATTAAGGCTCTGGGAGGGATGATCCCTGAGAATTCTCTGGTGGCCTTTACTTCTGTGGCCTTAAAAATCTGTGTGTGTATGTTTGCGTGGTGAGGGAGGCTAAGAACTAGGAAAGTCCTGCTTAAGGATCAGCCTTAGCTGACCACCACCTGCCTAACGGCTGGGCATGGTGGACTTTGTGGAAACATTTAAGTCTCACCCGAGGTTGGTGATGAGGCTGCTGTGTGCTGCATTGGGTGGTTGTGATTGCCTCCATTCAGTGGGTGTTCATAGACCTCTCAGTCCTAGATTCTCACTGCAGCAGTGACTAAAAATCCACTTCTCTCAGGGACTCCATGGTCTTGTAAGGCCAGAGCCTTAAGGAATGCCACATCATGAGGGTCAAGTGCTAAGAACCCAAGGACTGGAAAAAGCCCCAGATTGGTGAAACTTACGAGAAACATTATTAAGGGGCCATCAATCTTCCTCTGGCGACATGCTGGCAGGAGTGCAGGGCTGCTGAGTTCGAGCTCTGGAGGGGTTAGCGCTGGGACAGCCAATGTGGGGAGCCCGCCTCCCCTTGCAACTGAAGGGTGAGCTATGTCTGGAGAAGGAACTTTGGGTGACCTCAAGGAGCGACGCATGCGGCCTGGCCTAGGACACCCGTGAGAACGTTCTCTGTTATGTTTATAAACTTTACAAAGTTATGCTCACAGTTATATAACCCCTATGTGGTGCCATAGTTAATGAAGTGCTGTGAGTTAGAAAAATAGCAATGATGTTGTTTTGCCTGAGCTAGGCTTTACTATATAAGGGTTAAACTCAGTGCTAATTTGCTGATGTGACACAGGATGTGATCTCTCTAGCACCAGCCACAGGTCAAGTCAATCTTCTATTTCAGGAAACTCATAGCAATCGAATTAATATACAACCATACTAAAGTCATTTCAAAGAAGGAATGCTAATGAGTGACTGAAATTTGCGGCTTAATCCAAAAGCAGAGCAAGATCATCCCATAAAACTAGCTATCATAATAATTTGTTGACTCCATAGTTTATCCTTGTTTTTATTTTTCATGCATCAATCTGTAATACCAAATGCCCATTTTGAAAAATGCCACTGTTCCATCTCCTCCTCCCACGGCTGCTACATGCTTGCCTATTTAGAAAAAGCTCATCAGCCTTTTTCGATAGCTTTCTAATTCTTATCTTTTTAATAATAATAAAAATAAATAAAATTTGAGTGCTGTTCACCTTTATATCCCTCTCCTGCCACACCACTGGGCATACACACAGTGCCTAAGTGTTGCTTCACGCACAGGAGGCACTCAATAAATGCAATGCAATGAATCAGCACAGCCATTTGCTGATAAAAGATCTCTCTTTCACCTGAAGTAGAACCTGGAGGTTCAAGTCAATATTTAATTAAAGAACTAATAGTTGTGTTAAACCTAATGAATTGTTGTGTCTACAAATGTCATAACGTTTCTCTCTTAAGAGATCACAAAGGAACTTTGATGGTGAAAGGAGTACTTGGATCTGTAAACTATTTGGAGAACTATAAAAATCTTAGTGCCAGTTGGATGAATAAAACATTATAGAAAGTAATAAATGGCTGTAGCCATATCCTTCCACTAAAAATATTCCATTTCATAAACACACTGGGAGGGAAACAATGATTGTGCTATTCAAATATATTCAAGACAACAATATGTTCATTTCTTTAGTTTTCTCAGAGGACAAAGTATTCACCGAAATCATTTGTTGGGATACTTAAAATATTGAAATGATAATATTTAAAATATTTACATCGTTTATTAATTTTTCAGAGGTAGTATTTTAAGAATTTGGATCTTTTGATCAGGTTTTCTACCTAGATACTTTAGCTCTAGGCAAATTCCTCAAAACAGAAAAAGTGAAATAAACCTTTTTTTTATGAGACATATAAGACTGGTTACGAGATGAATAAAATTCATAAAAGAAAATAAAACAACCAAATATCAAATTGAACAAGATAAGAATTATGATGTTATTACACCTTTTATCATCTTACATATGAAAATTTAAAAATCTTCCAATTTTCCTTTGAAAGAAAAATAAGCATGTAAAATGTCAACAAGTCTTCTCTTAAATTTTTAACAGACTCATAAAAAAGTAAACTGCAAAAAAACTTGAGAAACATTTTGCATATGATTTCCATAAAGTTGTTTCACTTCCGGAAAACTCAGAATAGTACTGCACATGTTCTGTACAGCACAGCGTAGGGAAGAGTGCCAATGAAGAGAAGTGCAGATTTCAGAGTTCTTCTATCAAAAATAACGTGTTTTATATCACTATAATTGAGTATCTCCTTAGATTTTCAAATCATAACTGGTAGAACCCACCACTACATCCTGAAAGAGAATGTGGTGTTTTCCATAACATTTCGTGTTCCAATTTCCTCTAAAGGTATGTCTCTTGCTAACTTCGCTGGTGTTCGGGACTGTGGCTGATCCACCGGTTTTCCATATGAGGGAGGAGTAATGCTCCCACCAGGATAAATGACATTGTGTTATTCTGGTACAAGTGCAGTCAGTTAATCAAGAGGGAACAGAGTCCAGGTTTAAATCAAATGTAAGAGGCTGGGGGCATAGCATGCTTTTCTATGAACCTGCAGTAACCCGTTATTTTATTTAACCCACTCCTCAAAACCTCTTCAGGAAAATCTATTTCCACTTTTCAGAGTAGAACAGTGGGTGAACAGAGGCAAGTTAAAAGTTTAAAAGCAAAACCAGAAAAAAACCCTTTGCACCCCAGGAAACACTAAACCAACATCCTTTCTTCTCATCAGGTGCTCCAAATATCCTCACTACTCAGATTTAAATACATCTTTCTTACAAATATTTTGGCAATATTGTGCAACTTATACATAAATGACTGAAATGGTGACCATGTATTTTGTAAATCCCATGTAATTCTCCATGGTTTTAATAAACGTTAAATATGATTAATCCGCCTATGAGGAAATTCTTATGTTCAGGAATAATTATTACAGTTATTTCATCTGTGAGCAATTATTTTACTTCTGAAAGTCCAACACAGGGTTATTTCCTTGTGCAGAAAACCAGGATTTTGCTGTGGAAAGATGGCTGCCCCTTTCTCCTCTCTCTGCCACCCGTTCACGTTGTGTTGATAGCCTGTTATTCACTGTAAGCTACGCCTCACAGACATATCACAATCTCTTGGATGCCACAAGTGGATGAGGATGAATCTATTCCGAGTTCTGAGGGAGCTGGTGAGAGCAATTAGACTACTTAGTCTCAGCTATGGGAAACACCCAACTAGAAGAATACAAGAAAATAGTAAAGCCAAGAAACAATATATTTGGGCGGAAGCTATGGTTATAGAAAAGTAATGAAGGTCAAGGATAGAAAAGTCTTAAAATATATTCTTTGCTAAAATGGGCAGGAGACAGAAGTGGCCATGTGTGACGGTGACTGGCTATCTGCCTAATGATGACCCCGAGTATTAACACTATACGAACAATGCTCGCAGATAGAGCACATGAGCTATGCTGTACCTACAGCCAATTACCTACTCAGAGTACAACGCCTTTCACGTGTGAACGCATGGGGTCTAAATCATTCGTCTCCCATTAATGGGGCTCATCTTTGAACAAATCATGGCAAGAAGAACAGCTGTGATTCTTACCTCAGAGGTATGAATCTTCATCTTAGTCTCTCTTTCTGAACAGAATCCTATTAGAAGAATTTGTTTTTAGGAAGAAGGCTACTTTAAAAATTATATGTAGCACAAAAATAAATATAAAACATATTAGCATCCATCTTACTTTCCCCCGTGCATGCAGAAGAAGAAAATAACAGAGCTAAAAGGGTAATGAAAAGTGTATGCTGTATTATATAAAAATCTGGTTCATATTTGATAATTGGCATCTTCTTTGCATTTACATTCGTCATTTTGTAGAAACAATCTTCAAGAGTCTTCTAGCCAACAAGGCATGAAAAGATAATCCTTGAAAGGGCCCTCGACACACTTAGTTCACAGTGGTGCTCTGACTTGAGACGCTCTTTGAACCTTCAGAAATATTCAAGGTTAATGGTGTTGGACCATCATCCTGAAGAGAATCTGAATATTGTGCATCATGGGTGGCTTTTTAAAGAGGTAGCCATGACATGAAAGAGGCAAATTAGTGTGTTCCAGGAGCATGACCTCCAAAAATGAAGCCAATGCATGCTTGGAGGAGGAATGCACAGGAATTGACACTTCCTTCTAACTCCACAATCTTATAACAAGTTGGGCCTTAAGGCAAATAAAAAAAAGGAGCTCCCACCTGAGCTGAAGACAGATAAAGGGCACCTCCAAAGTTAGCTGCTTATAGGAGACTTCAATGAATACAGGTCAACTACATACATTTGCAATAATAGGAGAGTATGATTTTTCTTCCTGGAGAAATATGTTTCTTTTATAACTTAATGGAGAAGTTTGAATCATCACAAAATTTTCAAAGAGTGTGTATGACACGTAACAATTTTTTTCAGAAATTAAACATGGTAGAGGGATAAACTTAATATTGCAAACCATTGTATATCTTTTAAAGTACCTGTTTCTCTTGTAGATATCCTCAAGTCGCAATTGCTTTTACAATTTACTGTTCTGATGATCTTTAGAACTAAAATTTATTTTTTGAACAGTATTTTTGTATGAATATCACTACTTATTATTTAATTATAGCTTTTAAATTGGCTAAGAATTTTGAACAAAATCGTAACTATGTTTTGCCTTTTAACATCTATACATCCGTAAAAAAATGACAAACAAGCTATTCTAGAGTGTTGTAATTCCCTTAGGGCCTTCCATAGCACCCCAAGAGAAAAGATCTCTCCCTCCAGAAGTTCTGTAATATTGTCTGAGTTCTCATGACTTGGAATCCACAGTTTTTCATCGGTCTTATTTGTGTGCCTGACTGGTTGTCACAGAAAACCATAAGCTCTCAGAAGCCCTTTTTCTGAAGGCCTGTACAGTTTTTAGACCTAAACCACAGAACAGCAGTTAATAATATGTGACGAATGAATAAATAAATGTGGATAACTTTTCTTCTTCTAAGGGATACCAGAATAGTCTTATAATTTCCTTAAGTGACATTTAGTTTCAGGATAGTAAACTGAGGTTTTCAAAACTAATAGTAGCCAAAATAACTGTACTAAAATAAAGAGGACTGGTATAACAAAAATCATCATTCCAAATATGAGGCACTTCTAAACTGTATCAAGACTCACTGCTAATTTATTTTTTGGTTATGTTACTATCAAAAAAAAATGGAACCTGATTAAATGTCCCAAGACAAAGGAATTGTTAAGTGGGTTAAGATACGCTCATATAATTAAATATTTCAGGTCAACTAAAAATCTTCTTTTGAGGAATTTTTAATGACTTGGGGAGAAGTTTATATTATGCTTTGTGGTGGAAAAAAGCAGAATGTAAAACTGAATATATAGCTCAATTTTATTATAAAGAAGGAGGAGGAATAGAAGGAGAAGGGGAAGAAAACATGCATAATTGAAATCTCTTTGTAGGAGCATTTGGGATGAGTTTTATTCTTTACATATTTCTGTAGTTTCCAAAATTTCTGTAATAAGTATACAATAGTTTTATAATTGAACAGTTACAAAATTGTGGGGAAGAGAGTAGGTTTGAATGACAAAGTAAAAACAACAAAAATCAAGACTGAAAAAAGTCTGCTTTTCATTAGGGAAACTCCAAGGGGCTAAGATAGCAAATGTCAAGACCATAGCACACAGATGTTACAGAGAACTGAAAATATTAAAACTTTTTAATTTTCTCTCTCAAAATTACTACCAAACATCCTCTAGTCTGAGATACATATTTTAGTATTTAAAACATTCTGAAATTAGAATGTCCTAAATTTCTTTTTCCTTTTTTTCATCCAAAAGCTATTAGTAAACCTTACAATAGCCTCTTCCAAGAGATATTTTATAAATCTGAATTGCCAGATATAATTCTCTCTTTGGCCACTTGACCAGTCACCTTCTTCCCTTCCTCCCTCCCTCCCTTCCTTCCTTCCTTCCTTCCTTCCTTCCTTCCTTCCTTCCTTCCATCCTTCTTCCCTCCCTTCCTCCCTGCCTGCTTCCCTCCCTCCCTTCTCTGTAATATGATTGAATACCTACTATGCACTAGGTACTGTGCTTGGGGCAAGTGATATAACGTAACTGTGACAGGGTCCCTTTCCTCCAGAACTAACAGTCTAGTGAGGAGCAGACAGCATTAGGAAGAGAGGTTGTTTCAATAAAGTGTGAAGAACACCATGACGGGGTAAATGGACACAGAGTGCTGTGGGGGACATGTAGGAGGGCACCAGCGAGGGCTTCCCAGAGTGACATTTGAGCAGAGACCTGAATGAGCCAGGTGAGATGCAATGAGGTGGATAATGTCCCAAAAAGAGTGAGCAGTGAGACAGACAGAAGACAAACTCAGAGAGAGAGAAAGGGAGTCTGAAAGAGAAACAGAAAGAGAGACAGACAGTGACAGAGACACAGTGAAGACACAGAGAGCAAGATGGGAGGGAATTGGTAGTCGTTCAGCCTGACTGGGGTATAGATTTTAAGATGAAGAAAGACCAGACTATGGTAATGGCTTTAGGCCTTGTGTGTCACATTAAGGATTTTGAGCTGAATCCTGAAGGACTGAGGGACAGAGTAAGAGTTTTAAGCATGATGTGGTTGAGTTTCAGAAAGATTACAATGGATCCTGTGTGGAGAATGAATTATTTTATGCCTTAAATCACCATGTATCTCTTTCAATTTGTTGTCCTTGTCCCTTTTATTCCAACTAGGGGACCCTACTCAGTCTTCCAGGCTACTCGAGTCATCAGCCTTCCAGTTAGAATTAGTCACTTCTTCCTCCACGTCCTTGGCACTTTGCCTGTACGTGGAATGTGGCACAGCTTTATTTTGCCTGTGTCGTGGTTGTCTGTCTGTCCTGGTCACAGTGCAGTGCTCTACAGGAGAAAGGGCTTGGGCTTCGGGCTCAGGCAGGATAGAACGCATCCCTGCTCCACCATCTACTTACTGTGTGGCCTTGGACAAATTTTTAACACTCTTAAAATCTCAGTTTCCTCATCAGAATCAGTACTGATCTCATATGGGTTTTGAAAGGATTGGATGAAAAACTCTTCATAAGATATTTGGCCTGTGGTGAGTGCTCAGAGTCACGGTGCTCCCTTCTTCTTATGATTGATTCTTCTCCACAGTGTTTCCATGGCATCTGGGAAAATGTCTGCACACAATAAGTACTAAAGGCATGGTCGCTAAATGAAGGACGATAATATTTATTGTACTAAAATCTCTCAAGTCAGGTATTTGTCACTCACTAACTTTTGGACAACTGTTTGTTTGATTTTGTTCAAATTTATTTTTAATAATGGATCCTATGATGCACCTCTCAGATAGGTAGCTTCATGATTGAAAGACTTATTCCCCCTGCTGCTGTGAGTACTGTCAGCACTCAAGTACAGACAGCCCTGAAGCTGCAACACTCCTCTGAAATTGCCTTGATTATGGAAATTCACCTCATCCCCAGTCATGCCCATTCCCAGGGCCAGTCAGTATCCAATGACTGGTCCACCCAGAGGTAAAAGGGTGGTTCTCTCACCTAACTCTGATGGTCAGCCCATTTTCAGAGCTCCCAGGAGCTTGGCTGAGCCCTTCTTTGAGCCTGCAATACAGCTCAACCTCTCCCTGTACCCAATCCTGCTTCCTTCCCTTCACTCCCTTCCAAAGTGCTGATCCCGTATCAAATGCTCACATATCAACTTGTCTCGAGTGTACTCTCTGGGCAAGCACGTCTATGACACCTCTGAAGTCAGAGTTTCAACATCCACATTTTCCTTCATGAAAATGCGTTTCAAATGCCTTAGAATGCAGGACATATTTTTAAGTGATTGGCTATGTTTATTAAGCCTCTTGCAACGCAGGAATATGTCTATGAATGTTTCATGGTACGCTCCTGTGAAACTGCAATTTTTCAGTGGATCCCCCTACTTCCCAGTTCCCCAGGGACAAATAAAACTTTCCTAGTCAGAGTTAGAGGTAAGCAGACTCCAAGGGAACAGTTTCCTCCTATATTTTAAAATAGTATAATTTATAACATGAAATTAAAAACAACGTAAATTAGTAATTCAATCCCAACATTCCAATTTAATGAACTAGAGGTTTCATTGCATTATTGTTTTGTTCCACTGGACTAATCTTTTGGTGTATGGATAGAAAGTTCTTCTTTATTAATAAATAAACATATAAAAAAATTAAAGCTGCCTTCTATGCAATTATATTGATGTCTCAAAGGAGTGCAAATTCAATAATTTAAAAATATTATATTCTTAGCATATTCACAACCACAGAAGACAAGAAAGTGAAATTTGTGTCTTTTTAGTTTAAACTCCTTTTAAGTGCAGTGTAGCAAAGCAATTGCTCCCTAGTGGCATGTGAGAAGCACTTACCAGGAAAATTGTTATTGGATTACAGTTCTGGCAGCATCAGCATAAAATGTGAAAAAAGGACGTTTTTGACATCCAAGAAGTGACCAATGATCAGAGATGTGTAACATCTACATGAGATTCAAGTTCAATGCAAGACTTCTTGTCTACCTGAAACCAAAGTGACACCTGGGATCTTGACAAGAAACACTATAGAGATTTAAAAGAGTAAAAAGTAACATGAAACACTTTTTGGCAATAAATTGAAACCGATATATTCCTAGAAATATACAACCAAATTCGAGTCAAGAAAAAAAAAGAGAGAGAACACATGCAGTCCTTTAACAAATAGAGAAATTAGAGCAGAGGTTAAAAATTCCCCACCAAGAAAATGGAAAGCCCAGGTAGTTTCACAGAATAGTTACACTGAACATCCAAGGAACATGTAATTTCTATACAGAAAATGAGTCATGGAATAAATAGGAAATAGAAGAGGAAAGAACCTGCCCAAGTCATTCTATGAGATTTTTAGTGTCAACTGAAAACCAAGACCAGACAAGAACTGAATGAGAAAGACAAATCATAAGCCAATCTCACACATGAGCATAGATGCAAAAATCCCAAAACAAAACTAACAAATGGAATCCTACCACGTATAAAAAAGAAAATATATCAAATCCATGGTAGGCTTATCACAGAAATGCAAGTGTTACTCAACATTAGAAACTCCATTAACACGTACATTATCATATTGGGCAGATTAAAGGGAAAAAAACATAAAAGCTTCACAATAGATGCAGAAGCATTTGATAATATTCAAATTTTATTCATGAAAAAAGTTTTTAACAATATAAAAATAGGAAAGACTTTTTTTAAACTGATAAAGGGTATCTGAAAAAACATACTATTACATATTATACTAGTAGATACTATACTATTACAATCATGATACTTAATGTTAAAACTTTAAAATATTTCCTTTAAAATCAGGACCCTGACAAGATGCCAGCCATCAACACTTCTATTCATCATTATAGCTGAGACTCTTAGCAGTGCAGTGAGACAAAGAAAAATGACATAAAGATTAGAAAAGAGAAAGAAAATTATACTGAGAACATAGCTGCGTACAAAGATATACAAAAATATTCCCAGGAAACTACTTCCAAATTATTAGAATTAATAAGGTTTACTTAAATGCTAGATATAAAGAGAGCTAGTTATATTTCTCTAGACTAGTAATAATTAAAAATATAAAATTTTAAAAGGATATTTTTTATGAGAATAGCACAAAATACAAGGGATCCAGGAATAAATCTAAAAGAAGGCATGCAAGAACTTTATGGAACAAAATTTTTATATTTATTCAAAATATTAAGATGAAAAAAATTTAGAGGTGTACCATATTCACGGACAGGAGGATTCTATTTCATAAAGACATCAATCCTCCCCATTTGATGTATAGATTCAGTGCAATGCCAACCAAATTTCCAAGATTTTTTTTCCCATATATAGATGGTGATTCTGAGAAAATAAGAGAACAAAAATAGCCCAAGATATTTCTAAACAAGAAGTTGGAGGGATTAGCATGATCATATACTAAGATTTATTAGAACTAAAGTAATGAAGGTATTGTGGTATTGGTCAGAAATAGACAAATAGACCTGTGCATTGAATAGAGAGCACAGATACAGACCCAAGTATATATGAAATTTGATGTACAAAAATCTAGTGATGCAATCCAATGGGGAAAGCATCGGCAAGACAATAAATTAGTACGGGACTAATGGTTTCAGAGATGCAAAAATCCAACCTTACAACATATACAATTCTTGGCGGCCTAATGGCTTAAACGTGGAAAGCAAAACATAACAGCTTTTGGAAGAAAGTGTAGGAGAACATGTTTATGACCTTGGGATAGGAAAGGCTTTCTTAAACTAGACCCTCAAAAGGGCAGATCATAAAGATCGAGGTTGATAAATTTCTGTTCATTAAAATTTATAACCTGTCATCAAAAGTTAGCATAAAGAGAATAAAAAGGCAAGCCACAAAATGGGAAAAGATATTTGCAATACATATAGATGACAAAGGAATGATATCCAGAATATAAAAAGAACAAATCAATAAAAAAGATAAATAACTCAATATTCAAATGGTCAAAAGATATAAAGGAAACATGCATAGCCCTAAGATATTCAACCTCATTAGTCATCAGACAAATGAAAATTAAAGCCATCATATGATACTATTTTCTATCCAACAGATTTTAAAGGATACAAAAGTTTGACAATATTAAATGTCTTCAAGGCTATGCGCAATAAGAACTTGTATACACTACTGGTAGCAGCATGAATTGACGCAATCACTTTTAAAAACAATTTGACATTATTCTAGAAAGCAATTCAACTCCTAGGTAGTGGTTCTCAAAGTATGATCTGAGAACTTTTTCAGGATCTCTGCAAGGTCCTCTCATTTCCAGCTACAGATTTGTGGGAGACCAGATGCTTTTCCAATACTTCAACCAAAACAACAAACCCAACAGATTGAATGCAGCGCAGAAATGAGAATTTAGTCATTTTCCTTTATGCCAGACATTAAAAAGATTTCCAAAATTTAAAATAATGTAACTCTTTTCATTAATATATTTTTGTTTTTAAAAAAGTTATTTCTTATAAACATGTTATTGATGTTAATATGTAATGGGATTATTGTTATTATTTTTAAATAGATTAATAAACATTTAAAAATTTCTGAATTTTAATTTCTCATATTATAAAAATGTATAGGTATAATCCATATAAACAAAAGCTCTTAGGATTCATCAAAATTTTCAGGAGAGAAAAAGTGTTGTGAGACCAGAAAGTTTGAGAACTGCTGCACTAAAAACTTTTGAAAGTTAAATTAGGAGACATGCATAAGAATGATCATAGCCACTTGTTTGTAACAGAGAAAAACAAAAATAAACAAACAAAAATGCCAGACAAACCCCTAATGTCCATTGACAAATGGATAAAAAATTATGATATACTTAGTGGAATACTATATATTATGAAACATATACTATATGTATAGTGTATATAAATATAGTGAAAATACACGAAATTTATCTATAGGCAGTAACATGGATGGACTTCAGAAACATAATGTTAGATGAGGAAGACAAATTATATACATAGTATGAATTATTAGATCCAAAGAATACAATAAAATTCTTAAATTATACAATATATTGTTTAGGGAAAAATACATGTGTGGCAAACCTATGAAGAAAAATAGAGAAATACAGAATACAAAATGTAGGGTAGTGATTAACTCTGGGGAAACAGAAGGAGTACAGAGGAGCTTCAGAAATATGTTCCATTCATTCAGCTGCGTGGTAGGTTATATGGCATTTGTTGTAGTTTTAGTTTTTAAACTTTACCAGTATATTACAAATATTCTTTTGCGTAATATTTAATTTAGAACATTTTTAATTTAAAAAAAAGGCATTTGAATGAAAGAGAAGGGAAAAAGAGGGAGAAAAGAAGGAAGAAGGAAGGACAAAGAAGGAAGAAGGAAGGACAAAGAAGGAAGGTGATGTTTTCTGACCCTTAAGGAAGCCTGAATACGTCTATTAAATGCATCTCCTCCAGTGTTAACCAACTTTTCTGTGCAGAGGGGAGATAACCTTTTGGGAAAGATATCACCTGTTCAGCCCTATATTTCCTAAAATGCTGTTAAAACACCTATTTTAAAACTCTTTCAGATAAAGAGACACATTTGTGATGAAAGCGACGCTGAGCAGATTTCTCTCTAGGATTGGCCCAATCTCATATACAATTTATAGAGCTGTACAGGTTATTGCGATCAGGGGAAATGGTCTCAGAAAAGGTTCAGAATTTTCATCTGAAACTATGGAGTCCTTTCGCTAGGACAACTTGCTGCTGCCTCCTGACACTAACTCAAGTCCTTAGGCGACGCAAATACTGAGCCCAGCGACCTCCCTGTCATCTCCTGAAAACACTGAAGGGGTGACGATGCCCTCTAAAGGGAACGCAGGACAGAGACAAGTGCAGAGCCCGGACCAGGACTTCTCATTATTTCCTAATTGGAACAAGTGAGTTTTTTCACCACCCTTTGCAAGTCTGCTTTGTACTCTTATAATTATATAATTAGCAACTTTTGGCACCTATTTTGCCACTTTTTCATTGTGTTGCTAAATATAATTGGAAAAACAAAGAAATACACCTAGGAAAAGGAAAATGGGAAAATAAGGGGAAAAAAGTTTTTAAAAATTGCGTTACTTAGACTTATGCTTGTGCCAACAACTGTTCCTAACAGCAACTCCAGGGACTAGCAGTGCTTCAGACACACACTTCTTGTTACATTGTCATCATTCTGTATATTAGGAATCAAAGATTTAGTGAAATGCTAGGCCCCTTCAGACTTTGTGAAATATCAGCAGAGTGACAGCTCACTCTCTAATCTACTTTTTCAAATACCCAACATACGTGTAGCACAATGATTTATGGAAAATTTAATGTGGCAGAATAACCACACTGAAAATTTACTGTGCCATATGGGTTTACCATGAAATATTGGGAATCTTTTTTCCAACACTTCTTCAAGAGGGCAGCCAAGGCTTTAGATTTTGTTGGTTTTAGCCTTCCTTTTCTTGGGGGAGAGTTGAGAGGTCTTTGCTTTGAGACTCTTTGAGGGTCTATTTGAAAAGAGTAGGAAGAGAAGAGGAGTAGCCCAGCACCAGAGATTCCAACAACCTCAAGGTATAAAGATTGAAGATGGGATAGAAACACTAAGCACAGATGCCTTGGAAGTCATGGAGAAGTCTCCAGGACAGGCTGTGAGAAAAGAAGAGATGGATGCCATGAGCAAAGGATTTGCTAGCCTTTGACTGACATGGATGTTATGCATCTCAGCAGTGACCACGATGGACTGAAAGCAAGAGGATAAAAGACTCTCCTACAATTTCTTAAATTCTCGAATTGAGTAAGCTCCAGGATTCCTACACAATTCAAAGACACAGAGGACCAGAAAAAATTAACTGAGTTTGGATTTCCCACCAACTCTACTGAGTGGGCAAAGCGGTAGGGAAGAGGGGCAAGAGTTGGATTTAATCTGATTTTAGAACTCATGTTTCATAGAACACATAAGCCTTCCAGAGCCCAGGTGGGCTGGGATTCAGCTGGGTTGAGCTTGTTCCTTATTGTAAAACGCAGGACATTAGAACTGAACGGTTAAGATTATGGTCTTGGAGGTAGACAGCCTGGTCCTGGTTCTGCCTCTTATCTACTCAATCTCTACAAACCAAAGTTTCTTCACCTATAAAAAGGGAAGTTTACCTACATGGATTTCTACTAATAGGGTTATTGGGAAGATTCCATGAAATAGCTATACAAAAATGCCCATTTTAGTGCCTCACACATTAATGAATGCTCAATAAATATTAGCTGTCATTTTAATTATGATGCTTGTTATTTTGAAACTCGGTTTTCCTAACCTATGGAAGGAGGAATGTATAAATGGCTACCTTCCTGCCCGGGCTTCCAGAAAGGCTTATACATTTGAAGAATCAAGTTGTAGAAAAACAAATGTTAAAAGAAAGCTTTCCCAAATAATTTCAATGGCTATCATTTACTAAGCTTCTAAAGTGGACCAGATCTATGTTAATTTCTTTCACCCATATGATCCTACCAAATCCTTCAAACAGCCCTGAAAGGTGGATTATACAGATTAGGGAACCAAAGGCTCAAAAAAGTTAAGTATCTGTGCTTGTCCACAGTGAGTAAATGGTTAAGCCCGGCCTGAAACATAGTTACTTTGTGCTCTGATAATTTTAAAAGAGTTATAATTTAAAATTTTTCCTTCCTGATTGTAATGTTGCATTAATAATAGCTACCGAATACTGAGTAACTTCTACATGCCTGGCTCTAGATTGGAAATTTAACTTATATTTCATCATTTGCGTCTCATGAAAACACAATGTGATAGAAACTGTATCTACATTTTACAGATAAAAAAATGTTAAGACTTGTAGAGAGAGACACAGCGTAATGCAAGAGCTTAGCTAAAACTGAGATCTGCCTGAATTCAAAGACTTTGCTCCCCCGCCCCCAATTATAATGCACTGTCTCATACGACCCATATTCCACTCCTTGGTATCTACTTAAGAGAAATGAAAATATACAGCCACCAGACTTTCAGATTATTCACAATCTCAAGAACAACATTACTCACAATAGTCAAAAATTGGAAACAACATAATTGCTCCTCAACTGGTGAATGGATAGGCGAAATGTGGTATATCCATACAATCAATGGAATACTACTTGGAAGTAAAAAAGAACAAATCACTGATACATGCTCTGACAGGGACCATCTTCAAGAACATTATGCTAAGTGAAAGTAGCCAACACTAGAAGCCACATATTATATGATTTCATTTACAGCAAATGTCCAGAAAAGACAAATATATAGGCAGAAAGTCCATTACGGTTGCCTGGGGTAGGGGGTAGGAGCAGAGATTAACAGTAAATGGTCATGACAGATCTTACTGGGGTGATGAAAGTTTTCTAAAACCGATTTATGGTGACAATTACACAAATTGATTAATTTAACAAAAGTCATTATATTGCACACTTTAAACAGGTGAATTATATGATATGTAAAATATGCCTCACTAAAGTCATTAAAAAAAAGCATTGTGAAAAAAATGTATAGTATTTAATGGCCCTTAAAATACTTTGCATTTTGGTTCATTGTGTTTTTTCTTGTTAGTCTAGCCTGTTATGATTTTAAATATGGTACAATATTATTTTTTAATGTCTTCTGAGTCATTTTAACCAATAAATTAAAAATGCATTTGGAAGTTATATGTGTTTCTATTATAATAAACAATCATTACCTATTATTATTAAAAATAACAATTATTTCTCATGCTGCAGTAATTCTGGGACACTTCTATTCATTGCCACTTACAGAGAATATCATTTCAAAAAGGGAGAACGTTTTCTAAAGATGTGAGCCTAAAGAAGATATTGAGGCCCCCTTCCTTACCTCTAACCATATTCTGCCCCACTATCAGGTTGTTGATAACTTTCAAAGGGATCATTGACAATGAAGGGGGAAACTACAACTTACTGTCCCCCTCTCCTCACACTGTGTCTTCTTCCAGAGTTCCTTCTTCGTATCTTGATGCACATTTTATTAATGAGGAAAGAAGAGACAGGAGAGCAGAAGGGAGAGAATGATAGAGCAATGAACAAACAGATGTTTGGAAAGAAGATTCTGCATGTATGTGTATGTGGGAGTTTCTTTTAATTCTAATATTGACTTTGGCCTTGAAAAAATGTCTATTGACAGACCTTAAGCTCATTTGCTTAACTGTATAGTAATTCTAAGGCACTCTACAGGAATAGAATTCTGTGGAAGCTGCTGGTGATAGCTTAGGATGGCCCTTCAAGATAAATGACCAAGCTTTGTCAGGAAAAGAAGAGAGTCCATAGTAGCTGTGTGGGAGAGAAAAGGAGGTTTTAAACAACAAGACAACAGCCCAAAATGAAGTCATTTATGCTAAGCCCCATGTCAGCAAACAGAGACTTAATTATGTTTTCAGCTGTCCCAGAAATGGAATCTTAAACCAGTCAATCAGGAATCACCTGATCAGCACTAGTGAGGTCATCTGCCTGATAGACCCCTGCGATCCCCGAAAGGAAGGTGACCTTGCCATAACCAATCTGCTTTTTGCTAGTATAACTTCCTTGTTCCTGCTCCTTTTTGCCTGTAAGTCTTCCATTTTGTACAGCTCCTTGGAGCTCCTTTCTGTCTGCTACAATGGATGCTGCTCAGTTCATGAATCATTCAATAAAGCCAAAAAGATCTTTAAAATTTACTCAGTTGGGGGGCCAGCCCGGTGGCACAAGCGGTTAAGTGTGCGCGCTCAGCTTCGGCGCCCCAGGGATCCCCGGCTCAGATCCCGGGCGTGCACTGACTCACTGCTTGTCTAGCCATGCTGTGGCGGCATCCCATATAAAGTAGAGGAAGATGGGCATGGATGTTAGCTCAGGGCCAGTCTTCCTCAGACAAAAAAAAAAAAGTGGAGGATTGGCATCAGATGTTAGCTCAGGGCTGATCTTCCTCACAAAAAAAATAAATAAATAAAAATAAATAAATAAATAAATAAAATAAAATTTACTCAGTTGAATTTTGTTTTTTTAACAGAGGGAACAACATTGCACATAATTTAGCTTGCATTTTTTTTATTATCTCAAGATTTTGTGTATCCTTTCAAGAAAGTAGATTAGAACTTCTTTTTAAATAGTCCCCACTTGGGGGAAATGACCAAAGCTGATAATTCAGCCTATATGCACCAATATGGCAAACCATCTAGAATTCATTCTGATTTATTGGTATCTCTTCTGACCAGGCAAGGCCTCTACTGTTGCCAAATATTTTGAACATAATCTCTAAATATGTTTTAAATATAAGCATCCCAGAGACTTCTTTCTAACCCTGAAGCTTCATGAAGACAGGTGGCATGGCCTTCATCCTTTCTCTATAGCTAATGTCTATTACATATAGTAGGCACTCCTCAAATTTGTGTGAAGAATTGAAGAGAGAGTCTGAATGCTCTGTGAGAAAGTGCATACACAATTCAAGGTTGCAGGGATCCTTGCTTCAGAGGCCCGTAGTTATTATGCCATAAATAGTCATGAAACTATTCTCTTAACTTATGGGGATAGAAATTTAGCTGTTGCTTCTGAAGATAAAGTCTCAAGATGAGACAGACTATTCTTACACTACAAGAAAGTGATAGTGTGTTATGAACACTCTGGTCGGACTGTTCAGTTTGAAATCATGATGCTTCTGCCTTAGTTTCTTTTCCCTGAAATATGTTATTCAGTCACTGATCAATTGGAGTTAAAGTTCAGCGAATGAGAGCACAAAATTTGACTTACTTTTGAACAAAATATCATAGTTACAGTTCAAATCCTTTATCTAAAGTACATTTAAAAAGAGCCAAAAGAATATTATTTCCACAGCTGATTGGAATAAAGTCATGTTTCCTTTTCCTTCTTGCAGCAAGTTCTCTCCATTCTTTCTGTTACAGAAATAATAGAGAAAATAAAGTGTACCAAGGAAAAGAACAGATTTGTGTGTCTCTGGAGTGTGTGTGTGTCTGTGTGTGTGTTGGGAGGGGTAGGGAATGGCCAAAATTGAAAAGAGATCCTTGAGACTGGTCCAAAAAGAAGCCTAAATTAAATTCCACACCAACTAAGACATTTACATTCATAGGACCAAATGGGTAAAATTAAAGCTAGAACTCAATAGATATTAAATAACAATAATAAAATAATTGGAGGCTTTAGATTTTAATGAGGAGTCATTAGCTGCTATTTCTATCAATATAATGGGCTATAAAGATGAGCTCTTGCCCAGTTATAGTTATTAAAGACCACTTTTTTCCCCCTAAAACTACAATGCTTGGAGATGCTCTATTGAGATTCCAATTTGGTTCATGACATCTGACACGTTGGTTGAGAAAGCCAACAGGGAAACACTGCATTTTGTATTTTAAGACCTGACTCTGGTCTGGCCTTGCCATGTCACGTCTTAAAGATTTGTCTCCTTATCACTTTTCTATAAGCCTCAAAGAAAATTTACCTGGATGAATGCCACTTTTTGTCTTGACATTTTAACATGTAGTAGGTGGACGAAAATACTATGTTTGGGCAAAGCAGAGGAAGAAAATATAAGTAGAAGTTTAAGTCACAAACTGTCATTCTAGGTCAAAGACCCATGTCTTCGGTGCTGGTTGAAACACATCTGGAGAAGAACATGAACAGACTACAGTGTTTTTGAGAGAGTGAAAATAATGGTAAGAGTTTTGGTAAACATGTTATAGAAAAAACAAAATTAAAACCTGGGTCATGAACTAAAAGCCTTGTAGGAGATAAGCAAGTAATAAATGTGAGCAAAACAAGCTAGGTACAATGAAGTTTTCACCTTCTTGAAGAATTATTCTCGCTCTTATTTTTCTCGAAAATGCAGACTTCTCAGTCATTTTTTCCCCTATGCATCCTTTGACAGAGAAATGGGTCCAAGAAATATTCATTTTTTTCTTAAGAAAAATAAAAACGTAAGCAGGATGATGAGTCATTGAGAGGGATCCAAGTAGAGGAGACTCCCCACGTAACAGAGGAGTGGCTCCTTGGCTGGTTGATGCTAAGTAGGAAAGTGGGTCAAGTACTTTAGAGAGTATCATTATCAAGAGAAGATGGGCATCCATCACTTTACGTAAAAATCTCCCAACTTTAAATATTAGCTATATTTTAATTAAAAATAATTCTGTGAAAGCCAATATTGTGCGAGTGAAGTAAATCACATCTGTGGGACGAATTTGGCCGGAGGCGTGCATGACATCTCCGACAAAATGGACGATGAAGGAGAAAATTTAGAGCTAGAGACGTGAAGGAGGCCCTAGCACAATAGAGTGGACTTATTCTGGATTACTCTAGAAGACAGAAGTAGCCCAATGGACGAAAGTTACCAAAAGAAATATTTCAGTGCCTCAGGAAGAAAAAACGTCTACAAAGTCAAACTTCTATGAGTAAAATGGCTTGGCTCATGAAGTGATAAACACTTTGTGACGATTAATTTTATGTATTAACTTGACTGGGCTGAGGGATGCCTAGATAGCTGGTAAAACATTATTTCTAGGTGTATCTGTGAGGGTGTGTCTGGCAGAGATTTGCATTTGAATCAGTAGACTGAGTAAGGAAGATCACCCTCACCAAGGCAGGTGGACCTCGTCCAATCTTTTGAGGGCCTGAATAGAACGAAAAGGCAGAGGAAGGGTGAATTCGCTCTCTGCTTGAGCCAAGACATCCATCTTCTCCCACCCTCAGCCATTGAGACTCATCGAGTTTTCAGACTCAGACCAGGATTTATATCATCGGCTCTGGATTTTCAGGCATCCGGATTTCATGCTGAACTACATCACCAGTTTTCCTTGTTCTCCAGCTTGCAAACAGCAAATTGTGGGACTTCTCAGCTTCCATAATCATGTAAGCCAATTCCTATAATAGATCTCCTCATATTTTGTATATATATATGTGTGTATATACAACTCCTATTGGTTCTATTTCTCTGGAGAACTCTGAACGACACACACCCCATTGTTGGCCTGAAGATGAATGATCCTCACTCGGGGATATCGCTGAACAAACTATTTCTTGGTTCCCCTCTGAGTGTTCTAAGATCCCTTTTAACCAGGAAAGTCAGTGACTTTAGCCCTGCCTCTCAGCAGTTAGACAAGGGAAACTGCATAGCATACACTAAGTTCAGTTACTTAATATTTAAAATTAATTCACTCAGGGTTGACTCAATTTGAGTAATAATTATATGTTCACCAGCTCTTGAGTAAGACTGCCTGAATTTGAATTGAGGCTTTATGAATTTTAATTTTGTAACTTTGAACTAGTTACTTAAGCTCTATGAGACTAAGTTTGCTAATCTGCAAAATGGGTTTGGTAACAGCAGCTCTTTCACAGTGTTATTGGGTAGAGTATATGAAATGATACATATAAAATGCTTAAAATAATGCCTGTAACATAGTCATTGCTTGATAAATCTGGAGAAGCACATGAACAGACTAAAGTGTTTCTGAGAAGGTGAGAACAGTAGTAAAGGGGTTAGGCAAACAGGAGTAGTGAGAGAAAGAAACTATCAGCAGTGATCATGGCAGCAATAGCAGCAGTGGTCATGTGATGCATTGGGGGGTGACGGAAATATGTTATAAATTTATGTGAGATAACATGCTTCAATCAGAATATAAACTTTATGATGGCAGTGACCATGTCTGTCTTCTTTTTCATCGTGTTCCCGGTGCTAGCCCAGTAGGTTGTTGAAATCACAGTTTTAAATAAAGAGAGGATCAACAAGAGTCTCTTTATAAACCTAAGTCTGATGGGGAGAACATCGAAAATAACCGTGATGTGCTTAAGTTTTAAAATATGTAAACAGCTTGTGTTTGCCTGATTTGAACTGCAATTTAGCAGCTTCTTCGTTTTCCTGATAAATATATCTCAAAACTTTGAAAATTCTTATTTTGTGCACATAAATAAAACATATTGTTCTGTGAAGTCTAGTTGAAAAATATAAGAGCCCCTTCAGACCTGATGAGAGTGATCCAGCTGGGCCCATTCACTCATAGTAAGTGGGACTCAAGAGTATATCTTCACAAAATCACAGATCACAGGGATGATACTAAAAATTGGTAAAGTCCAGTAAGGCCCATCAATTGATCGGCTATATATCAGCCCCACAAATCAGAGGCCCAACTTTTTGGGTCATTCACTCATAAAAAGCTATAATCTTAAGTGTCAGGTTCTCAAATGTCAAAACTCTCTTGTTTAGTCATACATACTTATGTGGTTATAGAGTTCCATGGTAACACTTTAAATGCAATACCTCATGAACACACGACCGCTGTTATATATTTATCTGAGCAGGTTATTGAGCTGAACTGATGCCCTCGCCAAACAGTTGTTCCAAGATCTGAAAATATGGACTCTGGCTTGGGGCATGCTCATGATCCTGACCTGGGGTTCTTCATGTCCAGTCCAAGAGACGCTAGTTTAGAAGAGCAGAGCCTTCTGTTTTCCCTGAGCAGGTCCAGAGTGTCCTGTACCTTTTTAAGTACTTTGTTAGGACTTAAATCAACACTCTAATTACAGCAAGAGGAAAGAACATTAGAAACCAATGCCAAGACTGAATGGAGAGAGCTGCTTCTTCTCATGAGCAAAGAGAGTTATATAAATGGCTCGGATCTGCTGCCTTCACCAGAGTTGAGGCACTTAAGGCAAATGAGAGCATCACCCCTCCCTCCGTTCCCCTTAACATTTGGGTTAGTACCATTTTCTTTTTAATTTTGGAAAGTCAACAGGATATTTGTGGGTAAAATATAGAGGAAAAGATCTGAGGAACCAGGAGAGCTAAGCTGGACATTTCTTATCACTAACAAATGATTCATTTGGGGCCGTTAATATCAGTTGAGATATTGTCAACATATGCTCTCTGTTTACCAAACCTTTCACCAGCTGGGCTCAAGATCTATGTTGCAGACAGGACTAGACATCAGAATTAAGGGTACTTAACATTTTCTACTTTCATCTATTTTGAAAATAAATTCAAGTTTTAGAAATTGAATCATTGCTCACCAGAGTCTCATAAAATTTGGTCCTTAGACCCCCTACATCAGATTTTACATCAGAATCCCCTGATTGTTAAAAATGCAGGTTCAAAACTCTCAACCAAGACCTATTGATCTATCAGCGACTATCCCTTATCAACGTTTGTATCCCTAACTCTTAGCATATTACTCAGCCTATAGTAATAGCTCAACAACTTTGTTGAATAACACAACTAGTAATTAATGAGATCCTGGGATACATGAGTTGGATGAGATTAAATTAACCAGGGATTTGCTTTTATCTTCCTTCCCACTGATCTTCAGTTGGCAGAACTAAAATAGTTGGAATAATACAAGTCAAAACATTTTCCAAGGTTCCCTTTAGGCTTCCAAATTTCCATCAAGTCAGTAATCTTTAGGAGATGGAGTTAGTCCTGGAGCAGTTCTATGCTGGCTAAAACTCAAAAGAACCTAAATGGTCTAGAGTTAAAGCTTAAAGCTCAGACAAATAAGAACATATTCAACATCTGATGAAGAGTTGGGGGGAAGCAAATATGTGGAGGAAATGCAGAAGTAAAAGTGCAAGATGAGAGCAACTGACAAGTGCATTTGTCACAGGCATGCACACAGCTGTCGTGGGTAACGAGCTAGGGCTGGCCTGACTGTAGAACAAGTAGATGGTGTCCGACATGGTGTGGGTTGAGTGTCAAAAACCCCTCAGAAACCCCCAAGCATCTCTTCCACCAGCCTTTCTTACTCAAGCATAAAGAATCAGAACATTGTCAGAATACCTAACCAGCGAATCCCATCGTAAGTCCCACAAAACTGGAGCTTACTCAATCTAACATGAAATACTGGGTTAAAATCCAGGTTTTAGTTAATGCCATCTCAGAATCTTCACTACTCCGTTGGGCATGATAACACACCACCAAGAGCCAGCAAGTGACATTTTTGTATGTGTGAAGACAAACAAAGTTTGGTTTACTAAATTAAGAAGCACAAGGAGGGGTATGGGAAGAAGGTTGATAAGGGAGTACAGTGAGGGAGAAGCAGGCACCTTAAAACACAAGTTAGCCAGCAGCTGCTGTCACGAATGTTACTGACTTTATAATTTCACTGGTTTTATACGAGCACTTCCTATGAATGACATTGCTGATACCCCTCGGGGGCAGCACGCAACACTGGACCGAGTCCTCATTCTGTGCTTCTTAATTGAGCAAACCAACACTTGTTTGTCTCCTCAAAAAGAAAAAGTAAAAAAGGAGACTTGCTGGCTTTCGGGGGTATGTTGACAACACATCCCACTAAAGACAACAGCGGACTTCGAAGAAGCTGATCATGTGTTGTCTGGAAAAAGTTTATTTAATAATAGACCCCTCTCCCTATGGGGCGGCCTGTGCTGGTTTTTCTCTTCCTGTATTTCCTTTCTCTTGTAGAGCTCCACAGTTTGACTCCTCCGGGTCATTATATACATGAAGAGAGCCAAGAAAGTCTGACATTTGCTGTGGGTGATAATGCATTTGAAGGGATTGAAACACACCCTTGGTGGGTCCTCTCCCCCACACATACGCAGAGTAGCATGCCAAATACAAAAAGGCCCAAGGGTGGGTCACGTTCAGGAGCATTGACTTAAAAGCTCTTTAATTTTTTGAAAAAGAAAAGCCAACATTTATCTGTTTTAGCTCTGTGTCTCATCTGATCAAAGTCCAAGAACATGAACTGGAACATAAAACAAGTAAAACACACCAGCCGTGGAGGATGAGAGGACCAGAGAATCACAATCAGGAAACGCGTGTACTGATGTGACCGCAGAACCATCTTCCATTCCCTGGCTCCGTCCTTCCCTCCATTCACCGGGGAGAGAGGGAGGCCTGTCCCTCCACCCCTGAAGTCCTCCACTCTGCGCATGAGCATTTTGACTCCCTCCTCGGCTTTGCTCATCCTTCCTTTCATCTGGCCTCGCCTGGCCTGGCCTTACGTTCAGTCTCAGCAAACTCACTGTGTCCTGCTTTTTCCACTGCCTTCGACTTGTCCTGTCCACATTTCCTGTGTAAGAAAAGGCTTATCTAAATGTCTAAACTAGGTTGGAAGAGGCAGAAGCAGGATCTTGTCTATTTGACTAGACGTTATCATCCAAAGTCTTTTATGAAGACTCTCCTCTCAGTACAGCGTCTAACAATTTCTCCTCTCCAAAGCCTTCTTTTTCTTTTAAAGCAGGTATTGTGCTGACCTATTTGACTGTAGTACATATGATAAGTGGGCTATGAAAGACTTAGCTGTTTGGGAATGGCTTAAGATCATTAGAAAATCTGGAATTGAACTTCTATCAATTTTTCCCTTACAACTCTTGCTGAATGGGGCTAGCACGCTGACTTTATGTGAAAATAGCATGTCTTTTTAAAATTAAAGTTGTCTGCAACAAATTTCTTTTGAGCTAGGAATTATACAAGCAACTGAAAGTAACACTTCTTGAGTATCTACTACAGGCCAGACACCTTTACTTATTTTATCACTGTCTCTTCACTGAAACTCTCAGGGAGGTATTATGCCGTCTTTATGCACGAGAACACTGAGGCTTGGAGTTAGGGGTAAGTGGAGGTAGGATTCAGACACAGGTTTGTGTCATTCATGCTGCCACAATTTGGGCACCTAGTAAAGGATGAATCTATTCTCAGAGTCTCTGACTCTACAGCTTGTGTTCTTAACCCCCACACTCGAGTGACGTCTTATTTAAGCTCCCTCCATGGATTCTCATCACCCACAAAATGAAAGCCCTTTCTGACTTGGCCTCGCTTGACTCTCAGGTCTCACTGAGCACTATTCACCCAGCCCAGACCCACATCCAACTACATGTAGTATTCTGAACAGGAAATGCTGCTTCATAGCTCCAACGCTTTGAGCGGCCATTCTTTCCACTAAAGCAACTTTTCTGCATATATACCCAGAAAATTCCGATTCTTCTTCAATAGTCAGCACGTGGCAATTAGATAATTCTTTTATTGCACCTCCATATTCACAAATGTACTTATATCATTCATGAGATTATGACTCTTCTAGGTTATCTTCTCAGTAATAGCATTCCCAGGGTGTGGCACAGTCTGATGCATAGTAAGACTTCAATAAAAATTTGCTGAATGAATCTGTGATCCTATACCATAGAGCCCAAAGAACTGACTTCTATCAACCTTTAAAGTTCAAGGGGGTGTTACATTATGCTTCTCAACTGTTGATGATTTACTTAGTTTTCTTATTCTTCCCAACCCTGCTTTTCTATTTTGTCAATTTTGCCATCAGCCAGCAATCCCAGTTAATGGTGACCTCATTATTTTCATTTCTGTGGTCTATGTACACTTTCTGACATATTTCTACCATACCCTGGGCTCCTTTTCCAAGCTTCTCTGACATATGCTGTCTCAGTTCTTCACCTTTACTTTCATGGTAGACGTGGACTCCCAACACTGGTGTGGCAACACTTTAAATTCTCCCCCTAACTCTCCTCTTTTAACAATGCCAGCAAAAACCAATCCAACAGAAAGCAAAAAAAAAAAAAGGTTGTTCATGCAGATGATTTGCAGCAAGAGATATAAGAAAAGCCATTCCCAGCTGGAAACAAGTGTTCCCAGCTTTGGGTCCCTCACCTTCTGGCCCCGGGTTAACAAGGACTCTTGGTGAGCAATCAGATTCTACAGGCTCAAAGTGCAGCGGAGCATCACAGCCCATCTCATCTCCTTCCCGGCAGATAAAACATTCTTTTGCCTCTAATTAAAAAGATTAATAAAGGAATAGGACACATCAGGTTCGCATCAATCATTGCCCATGTGGTTCTTATTACTGTAATTAAAAGTTATCTTCCCCAAATTTCGGGATGACAGTGCCATGATCTACAATTGAAAACACATTGTAAGTTTTACATTTTCCGACTTCATTCATGTTCCTTCTTTACAAAGAGAGTGGCAAAACAACCTACGGCTGATAGGTTTAGAGGTGTCCTTAATACGATCTATCAGCAAAGTGTACTTTTTTATTTCTTGAAACATCCTGAAAGAGGTGCATTTCCCTCTTGTATTCAAAATGAATGATTGCTTATTTTTATAATTTCTATGCTTGCCTTTTCTTTGTGTTCTGCTATCAGTGCCCTTGAAAATTCTGATATGAAAGGCATTTTTAATGACAAGTTAAAAATTTACTAAAGGCTCCACTATCTTGCTTGGGCTAGAACAAGACAAACTTAATGCTTGAAGAATTTATATCTCCCAGAATGCATCAGCGTCCCCAAACTGACACGAAGCACCAAGACGCCCTGGCCCATGGGTTCACCTAGAAATGTGTGTGATTCTGGGATCACTGAATCCTTTTATACAATCTGAAGGAGTAGAGTCAACTCTGGGTCAATTTCTGGGGATTAACAATTCAATTTCAATGCAATCAAATTTTATTAAGAACCCACAGATCAACTAGGCACCATGAGTTTATGAGTTTATTAGGCTGCAGCCAGGGTGGAAATGGCTGGAGATACAGAAGGCAGTTCATAGTTTACATCTTCTTTGTGAGTATGAGGTCTCCAGGCAAAAATGATTCTCCTAGAAGGCCAGTTGATTCTCAAGGTTCCCGGCTTTTCCTGTGCCAATATGTACCCCTCCCCCTTCTCTGAAACTACAGGTCTTAGTGGTATTCTTCCTCTCCCGACTCTCCTACCTCCTAGTTGCTAGAAGCCTTCACTCGCTGAAATGCATGAGTGTTGCCTTTTCTCGAGGCTCTCAGCCTTCCAACCGAGGCTCTATCTTCTCTCTGTTTCTCTTATCTGTGTCAAAGCAGGGGGCTTGTAACATTCTTTGCACATCTCACATCTGCACAGTTCAAAGCAGGAGCCTGCAGCCTCAATGTTTTTTTCTTATCTATCAAGGCTTTCCTGTGCAAACAAGGGCCTCGGCTGCTTCATCTACATGGCTCCCTCACAGCTCAACTTAACACACTTTGAGACAAGGCTGACTGCCTCTATATTCTAGTTTCTTCTATGAGAACGTGCATACAACTCCAACTTGCAGGCAATCCATTACTTAAAAACCTTATTGTTTTTAGCTTATTGAAATCTAACTCCACCAAGGTCCATTGCATTGGACCAAAGTCCTTGTCCTCAAGAACTTAACGGTCGTTCCAAGATATTCAAATCTCTGTAGAGCCACATTCCCAGATTGAAGTATGTCCTTTCCCAAAATCTTGGCACGTATTATTTCCATCATTCACATGGCACTAAACACAGTGCTCTTTGTATCTTGGCTTTTTGTTCAGTTCTTTCTCACCTAGACCGTGAGTCTCTGGAGGCTGACAAGTCTGTCTTTTCTCCTTTTGGTTCCCAGCGCCTCTCATAATGTTCTCACATTGCAAGTGCTCAGAGAATGTGCATAAGGATGATGTCTTTTAGACACACTTTACCCACAGTGGGTAAAGTCAGAGTGTCAAAGAGTTAGGCCCAGCAGGTGGAAAGCATGCACATGGAAATGCTTGTAGTTATGGATAATTAATATCCTTCTGCCATGCCTGCCTCTGTCAGAGGCTGTCATCTTGGCCCCCCTTGGATTTCTCAAAAGCTGATCATCTGTGCTCAGAGCCTCTCTTGCCTGTGCCAAGGTACTCAGGCACTGGGGAAAAGGATGCGGTCAGAATTTCTTTGCAGAGAAAGGATCTCCATTTACCTAAACAGTGCTTAGAAAAGTGCAATGGAGACAGCAGACAGTTAGCTGCACTCACAGGATGGAATCTTAAAGCACCAAATTAAAATGTTCCTAAGGGCAGTTAACTTCTGCAGCTTTCTGAAAAAACATCTGCAGATGGAACCTGTCCTGGATGCCGGTCCCTCTGCCAACAGGATGGAGCGCCAAGCATTGGGACGGAGGACAACAACTCTTCAGCTCAGAACTGGGGGTTCCTAGTTTGGATTCAGGGCTGTACAGAAGGATTAATCTACATGTTGAATGCAGAGGCAGAGGCCAAATACACAGAAAGAGAGAAAAAACATACAAGAGACTCTATAGTGCCAAAAATCTAGAAGAAATTCTACAGTGTCAAATATTGAAAATGCTTGGAGTGCATTCTCAAAAACAGTCAGTTTGTGTTAACTTGTCACCCACTGATACCCCTATAGTTCTTTACTGAGGAACTTGCCTGTAGCGAAAGTTAAATTTTCCAAGGGAGAGCCATACATTTCAAATATTGTAGATCTGCAAACACTTTCAATGAAATCAAATGAAAACATATCATTTGAGACCACAGATATTTTCCACATTTCCCTTTGTTCCTCTTGGATACTTTTCTAACTTATGTTTGGTTTCATCACTTTTTAAGACCAGAAAACATTATCAGTGGGACAGCTAGAGCACCAGCCCCACAGAACACTCAGAAACGAGCAACAGAAGCACATTGTTTGGGCTGCAGATCCTTTTTTTACTTTTCCATATGTTGGTCTACATGGAGCTGGTGATAAGGCAGAGTGTCTGTCACCCCGACAGCTAGTCTGGAGGCTCTCGTAGGAAAAAAAAAATACAGCACAACACATTGGTTGGAAATGGAAATGGACGTTTGGATGAAATGTTTTGTAGGTAAGGGGCTTGCTTTCCAACTAGTCTGCAAAATCCTTGAGACAGAGCCATGTACCTAACATCCATAATGCATGGTTTATTTTTAGTATACATTTACATACAAAGTTGATGCTAAGTCCTCGATGAGCACTTCTTTCCAAAAAAAGTTTACTGGCTGTTGCAGATACAATCTCCATTTAAACGGCATCCGTCGTGCATTGCCTTGGTTGCTGGCCATGCATTTTAAAGACAGCTTCTTCTACTCTGTTTGAAAAAAGAGTCCCACCCTCAAAAACCAACAGCAACCTAACGATGCTTCATCCTGTGTCATATCTGGCCAAAGCTACACTTCTTTTTATCCTTTTCACTCTTTGATCATCAGATAAGTGACATCTACAGCTATGTGTAACTTCCAGTGTTGTATACGAAAAGCAGATACATAGTGAAGACAGATTTATATTGGAGACATGCCATAATTCAAGATTCATAAAGGACAATACAGATGGAAAGGCAAAAGAGATGAAAACTTTAAATGGAATCTGCAAGAAATCCCTCCTCCTGAAGTGATAGTAATAATAAATAAAGAGATGAGTAATTATGGGTCTATTGCCATAACCTACCTTGTTATGAAATGAGTTTAGTTGTAGCGTAGGCCTACAGTAGACTCAGAAGTTCCACTCCAATTTGTAGACGTTTAGGTTTTCAATGGACCAGAGCAAAAGATTCCCAGTGGATCCCAGGACCACATCAGAAATTTAACACCAAGCCAAAACTGCTCGTGGAGAGGTCAGAGAATTCTGGGCCAGCCTGACCATACCTGTCCATATTGGGGTGAGATCTTTACCTGGAAGATGTCCCATGCCTGCTATGATCTCCTTGAAAGTGGCTGAATTTTCAGAGCTGAACCAGAATAGACCGACCTCCAGGATTTGAGAGAAATAGGGAAAAATATTTCATATAATCATACTTCATCTTGGCCATCTAAAATAACCTCTGAATTGTTGAGCCAATGTTTAGAGAAATGGATGGGATGGGCTACCTGGGGTTTAGTACTTGAGGAAATGTTACAAAATAGATGTGGTGAGTACAGCTAAGTATTCAAATTTTTGAGGTAGCTTTTCTAAACTTCACAATAGCCCAGAATTTGGTCTTAAGTTAGAACTAGAAAGCCACATAGGAACAATATTTCTTTTAAATTACTCCACGCTATGAGATTACATGGGGACCAGATGAAGGTGGAATAATAGAGTTCAAAATATTGTATTTCAAAAACAAGAAATAGTGTTTAGCAGGCCTTTTGAACGCTTTGAACATGTCTAAAAGCAAAAAACAAGAGCCCAGCCTGAACATTAAACATTAGGGAAATATCCTTTGTTCAAACCTCTGTTTCGCGTTGCACAAAGAAATAATAAATAAGGGTGGTGGATTTGCTACATAGAATGTGTTCTGCTTTATGAATATAGATGCAAATGTGGGGTGGTAATCATCAGTGTTTATCATTTTACCATCATGATATAGTCTGTAGCTTGGAGGCAAATTGCCTTAGAGAAACAGGCCTCTCCAGCTTCTCTGTTCTCCCTAAGAGGAAGCACAGGACCAAACCAGGCCCGTTCCTTGAGCTTACTAGTCAGAGCATCAATAACAAAGTGTTCAATAGTGAAGGGGCCCCAAAGCAAACTCATAGTGTGAACGCTTATCATTCTGGTGACGCTGTTTTGAGAGAGACTTGCCTTGTGCTGCCCGTGTTTCATTTCCAGCTGATGTGCTGTGACCCATCTGAACTGGCCAGGGATGACAGTCAGCTCCTGAAACACAAGCATTTCACTTCATTCGTTGAGAAGGGACCCTCAAGAGCTAGAAATTCAACTGGTTTCACCGCTTCCTAGCTGACAGTGGTGGCTGGATAGTGTAGAAGGTAGAATAATGCGGAGGAAACTGGAAGCTGGTTTAGTTAATATTGCTTTTTGCCTTCCTGCTCTTCTTTTCCTTCTACAATTCCTCAACAAAGGCTTTTCTAATGGTTCAAATAAACCAAAACTATAACGACTGCTATTTATTGAGCACTCTAGTAAATAGTTATTATGTATCAACCAATTTAAATATTCCAGAGGCCCTGTGTGGTGTTTTACAAATAAACAACAGCACAGAGAGGTTAAGTAATTTGCCTGAGGTCACACAGCTAATGTATGAAACCCAAGCCTTTATAAATCAAAAGCTATTAACCACTATGCTAATAATTGATTTTCATGAGCCATGCTGACATTGTTTCCCAAATTCCTGACTCTCAAATTTATCCTCTCATTCTTTCTTCTGCTTATCTGTCATCATAATCCCTCTTACCTGTTCACCACTTTTATCTCCTTATTCTGTTAAAAGATTTTTTTAATATTAAATTGGTTTTGCTTTCAGAATTACTCTCCATGACTTGGTTAGGCAATATCATCTGCCACTTCTATGAGAAACTGACAGAGGCCGACTTTGCATCCCCAGGAGCCCATCTACAATTTTGCATTATAATTTTGAATTATTTTTCTCAAAGTAGCACCCCTAATTCTATTCCAGGCCCCAAAAGACCCAGATCCACCTTCACTATGGAAAGCAACTGCTCGGAATGCCATAGAGAGCTAGACAGTGGTGGGAGGATACGTTATGATGCCTCTAAAGTTGAGAGTCAACAAGAACATAAAGACAAGACAAGATTGAAGTGGAGGTCAGAAAGCACTACAGATCTCCAAATACAGAGAAGAGACAATCAGCTAGAACAACAGAGGGATAAAACAGAAAATGTGCATATTGAAGATCAAGGACTAATGAAAAGAATAAGGTGAGATTCATTCATTATTCCTCCAGCAAATGTGCATTGAGCACCTACTGCCTTCTAGAACTGGGATACGACAGTCAACAAGCAAATAAACACCTTGTCCTCCTTGTGGAGTCCAGAGTTTTGGGGGGGAAGATATGGACCAAATAACTACGAAGTTTGAAGACTGTTTTAGAGCTCTGCAAAGAGCTTTAAAATCTGAAACCTGAAGGGCTAGTAGAAGATGTCTAGGCAAAGATTAGAGGGATAAATGATAAAGACGCTGAATAAAAAATGTCAAAAGAAGATCTTAATAATGTCCTTTATCTCCTTATGTTCAGGCTAAGCTAGTTCACCAAGTTCATTGAGTTTCCACCATAGTGGACTATTCTATTTTTATAACCATCTTCTGCAGAGTACTCTGAAGTCTGTTTAGGGATCATACTCTGTGATAACTTAGAAAAGAAGATGACAGTGTGTCTGTGTATTTTGTTTCTTTTGCCGTTGAAATGACTGACATATTTGGGTGCACAATAAGCAAACACAGATGTGAATGAAGCAAAATAACGGAAGGAAGTAATGATGGAAAATCGAAAGTGAAAAGGCCAGGCAGCAGATTTCACAAATGATTTGAACACCAAAGGTCAGAGCGTATCAACCCTATGGTTTGGCTCCCACACAAATATCATATTACAGGAAATATACCCTGGAGAAGAATGAAGAAGGTACACCAGAGGGTAACGAAGATCAAAAAGTCTTGTTATGCAGCAGAGTTAGTAACTGAGCTCTGTGGAAGGAGACGAATGCAGGGCATAAAGTCGTGTTCTTCATCCTGAGCTTTGGAAGACCTGCAGTTTCATGGCTGGAAAAAAGATAGTTGCAAGACCAAAACCCCAACGGACTACAGAGGCATTGGAATCGGTGTTATTACATGTGGAGTAATTTGGGACACGATTACCAAAGTCAGCAGCAGATACTGTGTATGTGCATATACTAACCAAGAGAACTGGGCTGACATCAAGAATTCAAAGTGTAATGGATACCAATGATGAGAGAGGAAAGAGAGAGCTCTGCTGGCTCGATTCCTCCCAGAATGCCTTTTTCTGTTCTGGACAGTGAAGCAGAGAACGTATGCAGGGCTGTTAGCAACATTACCAACTTTTCAGGGCTAGTGAGATAATGTCACCAATTGAACAACAGGTATGAAAGCTGGAAAGTATAATGGGGGAAAAGGAAGTGAACTGGAGCAGTTCTTTTTATAAGATCAACAAGAAATTTATAGTGAAATCAACAGAAATATCTGGCTACTTAGCAAAGACTCATTTTCCTATGCTATGTAAAAGAGAATTTTTCTATGGTACTGCTAAAAGAATTGCATACAAGTCCCAAAAACTCCTGCTCATTTACTGACTGACCCTGTTACCTCCCCTCTGCTTCTGTCCTCTGTATAAACTGTCCTACTTCTTAGAGAAAGTTGGGGAGCTTTCTAGCAGCTGTCTATTAGCTGTCTAAATTCTCTCTCTGGACCACAGGAGTGGGTGTTTCAGCATCACTGCTCCGGACGATGTTTCTTCATATAAAACATTGCCTTGCCATTCATTCCTCTAGATACGGTGTATGTGCTGTCTGCATGCTGTGTACTGTGTCTAGAGCTGGACATGAAACAATAAATGATATTAAAGAGAAACTGTTTTGATTAACATTGATTCCGGAGTGATGCAGATCTGAAAAACATGACCCACCTGCCCGCCCCCCGCAGCACTGAGGGCTGTCCAGTGATCTCAAGGACGTTTAATGACTCTCCAAGCAAAAACTTTTTTCAGTTTTAATTGTGTGCTCATACTGACTGCCCTTTAAGGGAGGGAGTAGGTGAGGTCATAAATGAATATTGTGGGGTGTTCTAAACTTGCACAAGCTTAAATGGATGCCAATTCTTATACAGTCTTAGTGGCTTTGTGTGTAACCTACCCCAAGCTCTCTGATTACCATAACTATGATCCTGACTGATGGAGACAAGACAAAGCCCAAGGTTTGAAGTCTGATCAGCGTATACAGCCTAAAAACTAGGGAAAAATGCATCATCAATGTATGTCATGCAATTAATAAAATGTATAGTGTGATTTTTTTCTCATTGTAAATAAATATTTATTTTCTAATTTTGCACTTGTAATTCTGTCTTCCTTTTTTAAAGAAACTCCATCACCCCAATTGTACATGCTTTAGGTCCCACAAAACCTGGACTTGCCCCTAGTGGACAGACGTGAATTCTTCTTTCTTGGCTCTGCTGCTCTCTAGCTATGAAAACATTGGCTGGTCACTTAACTTATCTACTTATTGTTGTTGTTGTTATTATTATTATTACTGTTTTGTCTCTTGTTTCCCTAAAGCACGCATAACAATACTTTCAAGGCATGGCAGTGGTGAGTTTTAGAGAAGGTAACCTATGGAAAAATACTTGGCAGGTTAAAAATACTACATCATTTAAGGCATTATTTAAAAACCCACTAGCCCTCCTTACTTCAGTTTGGAATAGCATCTACTGCTTCAGCCTCAAAAGTCACCTGTGGGACTTATATTGTTATTTGGCTCTGGAATTCCTGTTCATACTTTTATGTATTTAAGCCCTGACTCACTACCTAATCCCAAACTCCTTCAAGTGGACATTGAATTATGTACTACCCTATAGATCTCGCTGGACCTAACACTGAAACACTGTACGTAAGTGCTTAATAAATAGTTGTGGATTTGTTCAGTTGGCTTGAATTCTAAGATTTTGCACCCTAGTCACCCATCCGTCCATCCATCCATTCATTCATCCATTCACCTGTCCATCCATCCATTCACCTGTCCATCCATCCATTTAATAAAATCTAATAAGTGCCTAATGTGTGTAGCCATGGAAGCCCAGAATGTGAACAGATGAAAGCTAGGCTGCTCTGGTTGAAGTAGGCTGGAGGACCCGGAGCCCAGCCTGACTTTCTTCCTCTTGGCAGCTTGTAAAGCAGGCTTACAGCTGTGGATGGGAATGGGTCATGTGTGCAGATCACTATCTCCAGAACATCACTCTGCCAGATTCTATGCCTGGTGCTGTTGATATAACAATTAATACTATACAGTGCCTCTCCTCCAAAGTGTACGTTGTCATGGGGAAGACCAAGAGACCAATCATAATAACCTTGCGTGAAGGAGTTAGGGGAAGCTACGCAGAGGGGACATCTTTTGAGCCAAGCCTTGAAGAATGAGGGAACGATCTAGCAGGCACAAGAAGTAAGGGAGCTCTCTTAGGATAGGCTTCAGCATCCACAAAGGCACAGAGACCTGCAAGCATATGCCAATGAAGAAGAGAGAGGACTTCCGTGGCTCTGACACAGCATACGTGGAGACGGAACAGAGGCATTGGCAGCAATGAGATCCTGCACAGCTTGGTTGTCTTTTTATCCTGAATTTTGTTATTTATTCTGGATGCAACGAGCAGCCACTGAAGATTTCATATGGGGGTGACGTGATCAGCTTTGCATTTCGAAAACAATACAGAAACACCCCACTGATTCTGAGCTGCCAGAACTGGAATCCTATATCCAGATTCCAAAATGATTTGCCACTTTGTATACGATGCTTATGAATTTCTTCAGGATGATTCATAGAAGCTGCTATCACAGATTTACCCCCTCTGACATTAACTGAATTTAATCTGAAATGTGAAGATTCAATAGTGTTGAGGAAAGAGAAAGCAAGCATATTTGAAACATAACTTCTTTATTTTAAAAGTCTTCAAAAGAGTAAGAATTCTGGGACTATAATATTTGCTCTCTTTCTCAAACTGTGCATTTCTTCTGAACAATTTTCTGAGATTTCTCCATTGATTAAAGGTGGGACTTCACTGTGGGAACCCTTGAGTTTCAGCCAAACATAGATTACTCTTTGGATAATACTGTGCACAGTAAGATGGAATATGCCTACTTTTGTGTATCTAAAAACCATTAAGAAGTTCTGTCCTGAATGTGAAAACCAGAATGAAATGATATACATTAGGCACAAAGCAAAGAAGTAAAGCACCACCCGGAAGGCAGAAAATATGAGTTTCAACATGGGCATATCTGTAGGTCTATCAAAAATATGATAAGGCAGAAAACACTGCTTGCATTAAGAGCCATGTCTCTGAATTCTCCAGAATGCAGGCACCAGTCAAGTATGGAGAGATCGAGCACTTCGGGCAGGTCCTCGGGGTAGAATGAGGTCCCAAAAGGGCAGAATTGTTAATTTTTAACCTCAACGTGGGGCCCCGCATTAAGAGTTCATATTTGTAAATGCTTTTTGATCTTCAGATAAGCTGTTTTCTTACCAGCACTCCTTCAGTAACTCCAAAAATTTTTTTTTCTCAGTTGAGACGGGGGTGGGGATGGTGGGGGTTGTGTTTGGGGAGGAAGAGAGAGCTCCTTTGCACCTGGGAAAATGCTAATTCCTGTTTTTAAGAAAATAGGCTAAGAAAAGGCTCAAGGGAGTCTAGGACATCAAAGAACTCTTTTAAAACAACTTTTTTGACGATTTAAATGAAAATGAGGCAGACATATATGGATTAAATTTTCCCCTTAAAGCAGCCTGAGGTTTAAAGATTAAGGGGGAGAGAGATAGAGGTAAAATGTACCGGGGGTGTATTATCAGAGTTTCAACTAACCTGAAACTGAATGCATTAACCCCTGATGTGTCTGTGTGCCTCCCAAGATGCACGTTTGCACACACACACGCACATGCACACACGTGTGCCGCGTGTCCGTGAAACAGTTCCTTCACAGGGATGATTTATGTGGCTTGCCAGGAGAGAAGTGGGCCACGCCAGCCTTGAAAGCACTTGCATTTGGTTGTTTTTCTCATGAAGGACATGTTGTCCTGTAATTATTCTGTCGTTTCTTAAAAAGTGAAATCCTTAACAGGTTTGTGCTTTATGTATTTCCGTAAGTGTTCTTGTCAGAGCATGGCTAACCGCGTTGGAATCCCCATTCCACATCTCCTTTACGAGGAACAAAGAGGAACTGGACATTTTGAAATGTGTTAGAGAATCTAGAAGAAAGAATATTAGTCAGGGAGGACGTAGATAAGATACAGAAAAATTGCAAACAACATTCCTATTTCCTCCTTGGGTTCTCAAAACCCCTACAAAATACTTTCCCTCATTAACGTTTCTTTTCTTTCTCTCTCTGTCAACAAACAAGTATAATTTTGTGTCTGTATGTGATAACAGAACAGGGTAGGGTAAAAATAGCTAATGTTTAACTCAGAGACAAAATGAAAAACATACAACTCCAACCAATGTAAATGTTAAAGTTATGTTTTAATACTTAGGAGAATCGAAAGGAGACGCTGGCATTGATCAGGTTAGTTATTTATTCTCTGTGCTACTGATAAAACTTGCAAGGTTGGTGAATTAAAAAAGAAAAGTTTTTGGGTCTCAGATCATCTGGAATTTTCCCATTTCAAAGATCAAATGCAATAGGAATGCAACTTATTTTTTTTCCATATCAAAATTAATCTTTCAGTTTAAAAGGTCTACCGCTGTGAAATGTTATAGGCCATTTCTGGGCAAAGTCAGAAAGAATGGTTAGCAGGCTAATCATCAGTTTAAGAATGATGTTCTAATGAATTGTAAAATGTCTTCCCTTCTCTAAGCCCACAGGAAAGTCAGATTAACAGGTGAAACGTCTGTGCACTACACGGCTTTGTATGATTATGCAAGCAGAAGTCTAATCTCTGTACATAATATTATTGGTAACTTTCTGGTGAATTCTTGAGGATAAGTCTTCTCTAGAGATTCTTAACCTGTGATCATTAAACACAGCCACCCATTCATTTAGACCCATGAATTTAGATCCATGGCAACACAACCACTGATCATTCTGTCAGCTACCTGCCCTCTACCAGGGCATTTTAATAACTAAGCTCCCCATTTTGTCCTCTAACCTCCATGCTGTTGCTCTGGAATCTCCATTAACTTGGACTTTTGAAAATAAGACCTGAAACAATCATGGAACTCAAAGCTGAGATTCAGCCAGTGTGCACCGGCTCACAGGTACAGTGTCGTTTTTTGTCTAGAGTCCTTTCTGATTGTTTGTGGCATCCACCAGCCAAACTAGTTGTTACATATTTTGAGTATTACCCTTGAATGGATGCATAGTGATTACTGTCCTGAATTCCCCAGGTTAATGTCACTACCTCTCAATTAACACTGACTTGGTTCAAGACCTTGTCATATTTTGCCAAGACTGTTGCAATAGGCCCTGATATGGTGTGAGAGCAGTTTTGTTCACCATAGGACACAGGCTTGTTGAACCAGATCCAGGTAGGCAAGGCTGCCCACTAGGGCTCTCTTATTATGACAGATTTAGAATCTTCAAGAAAAAAAACCAAAACAAAAGATTCAAGGAAGATAGATGGGAGTTTTGGTTCAAGAAAGATGGGCTAGTGTCAGAAGAAAGAGGTGATTCTGAAGATGACAGCGTGTCTGTATTCAGAGTGTCCCCCAGCCAGGCTCATAGCCTTTTACCTGAGTCTCAGGTGGCTGTAGGTGAAAACAAAAGTTAATTTCATCTCAACCTCAATAGGACTTTGGAAAAGTAGCCCTTGGTGACATTGATTTCAGCACCTTCTTCAGCCAGAGGAAGAGGTGTCCTTGGCAGACACCTCAGTTCCAGTAGTAGTCTTGGTGTAGATGCCAGTGGGTGGCTACAGGAACAGCAGCCTTTGCCCTTGACTGTGCATTAGCAACAAAACAGCCCCTTTGGACATTGACAACAATGGAGGACATGACCACAGAAAGCCAGTGTTCTCATGCATCCATTCATTGATTCCAACCAATATGTATTGAGTTTCTGCTATATTCCAAGAACTAGGGATTATGGATACAGCATTAAAAACAACATATCTGCCTTTTTAACCATTCATAACAGTGAGAAATATATTTTCTACTTCAACTGAGTACACACATATACATATGTACACAGACATCCATGTATATTGCAACAAAGTTTCATGAAATAATGCTAACCCTTGCCATGCAATGCTCTCTGATATTTTCTATTATATTGTGTCCTATATTCTTTTATTTAAAAAATATGCTAGTTAGTCCTGCTAAATTGATTTATGGATCACTAATGGCTTCTGACCCACAATGTGAAAAATATTTGTCTGATACGAATTACTATATTTATATCTAATATTTATTAAGTATTGACTATGTGCTAGGCACTGTTTTAAGTACTTTACACATACTAACTCATTTAGTTCTTATAGCTTGACTGCATTCACTTTATCGGTAAGTGGAGGAGGCAAGATTTAGTTCCAGGCAGACTTGTTCCGGATCCTACAAACTGAAACATGAAGGAAGGAAATGGTAAATATCACAGAATAACTAAAGGGACTACACCTTGTAGGAGAAACATTTTGAGGACTCTCAGATCTATTTAGGAAAAAAAAAAATTAGTGGGAGTGGTCTATGAATAGTCAGGGAAATAATGCCTTGTGACTGTGACTGAAAACCTGTTTGTGCCTTCGGGCTCTCGTGGCCTGGAAAACACAAGTGATGCCTCACTCCACCTCTGCTTCTGCTAGAGTTGAATGTTTTCAATGCAAATCTGATGTTTTTATCCTCTGACTTCAGAACTTTCAGTGGATCTCCAGCGCCCACTTGATAAAATCCACTTGCCTTAGTATATGTGTCCCTTTCCTCCCCACTCCAACTGTCAAACTGATAGTCAGCCTCAATTCCCATCACTCCCCAACAAACATCTGCACTATAACCACACCTTAGTATTTTGCAATCACGAAATATTCCATGACCTTTTCTGCCTCTGTGCTTTTGTATATGCTCTTGGTATTTGCATCTGCTTTTTTCCCTGCCTAGGATTCCCTTCTCATCTTCTCCACTGGTTGCTTCCTACTCATTCTTCAAGAATCTGTTGACTTCTCAATGAAGCCTTCCTCATCTCTCACTTCTACTGTCCTAGAACAATTAAGTGATACCTTTTGTTATTTCATAGCCCTTTGTACAGACTTTTATTATCTCACTTACTACTTGGCATTATATTATTTGCCTGTGCAGTTCTCTGAAAGCAGAGTTTATGCCATATAGCATTCTTGCTACTCAAGAGGAGGACTCAGGGATTTCCTTTTTAAACACAAAAAATATAAAAATATCCAAACTACAGGATGGGTCAGAATCCATTAGTTGTTCATAAATCAATTTAGCAGGACTAACCAGCATGTAAAAACATCTATTGTTTTAATTCTCCTTCCTGTCCCAAATACTAGTTTAAATAGTTGAGGACATAAGTCACATTGGGCTGTGGACATAGAATGTCTAGAGGCAGAAGCCAGGCAAAGTTAAAGACTCTTAGAGAAGATTGGAATTCAGATGTCAGAGAGACCAAATCAATATTTTGGGGGAGTATATCACAGAGTTTCATAAAAGGGCCCAGGAGTAATGGAATGTTGCTTAGCAACTGCCAGGGTTATCCATGATGTCTATTGCTTGCATTTACAGGAATGGGTCAAGCAGATTAAAATTTTTGTTAAATATAAGGAATTTCTAAGTATAAATACAAAATCATAAAAGAAGGCACTCATAAATATGAATTCATAAAAATTGAAAAGGTCTCTAAATTGGAAAACATAATACAGGACAAATACTAGAATGAGAAAAATGTTTTAAATGTAGTTGATGGTTGTCTTTAATATATAAAGAGCCTTTACAAATCAATAAGATAATATGACCTTCCCAACAGAAAAATATAGAAAGACAATTTACAAAGAATAAATAAATACACACACAAACACACATTCTGTGTCAGTCAGGGTTCAATCAGTAGGAGATATATATTAAGAGATTTATTGTAAGGAATTGGCTTACATGATTGTGGGGGCTAGCTAAGCAAGTCTGAAATCTGTAGCAGAAGCCATTAGGAAGGGTAGGCTGAAGCTGCTGTCCATGGGTGAGATTTTTTTCTTCTTCAGGAAAGAGTTCTGCTTGTAAATCCTCTTAGATTGAACAAGCCTCGCCTAGATTACCTAAAATAATCTCCCTTACTTAAAGTCAACTGATTAGGAACTTTAACCACTTCTAAAAACATCTTCACAGCAACCTCTAGTAATGATCAATGTGTCAACTTGTGTCAAATTGACACATCAAGAATACAAGCACAGTCCACCCCTTGTAAACTTGGCACTTAGACATATTTTCTTAAGCCATACTTAATCTCCAAGTAAGGAAAATGACAAAGTCATACTTCTGCCTAACATGAAACAATTATTTTGCATATAACTTAAAATACATTAAGCATTTTCCCAGAAGGGGATGCAAAGTCCTTGGGTGATGTCTGCTCTTCTCCTTTGATATACAGTAACTGAAATACTGTGATAGAAAGTTAACTGTTATTACTACTTCTTATATTAGAGGATAAGGGGCTAAGAAAAAAGAAAACAAAAATATAATCAGCAGAAATTTGGTTCTGTCCAAAACATCCAGAAGTCATTTGGCCCATGACAAAAGGTTCTTGATATTTGGTCCTGTCCAAAACCATTTGGCAAGGACCAAATATGGTCATGGATGTTTTGGACAGGACCAAATATCAAGGACCTTTTGGCATGGACCAAATGTCTTAAGGCAAAAACAAAAATATTATATATATGCATATATACACACACACACATATATGTATATACACACACACACACATACTCATAACAAAATAAGGAAGAAATAATAATAACAATTACAGTTGTTTCTGCAATTGGTGATGTGGTCATAGCTCGTGTTTATAATTACCTTCTCCCACTACCCATTCCATATTCCCTTTTCCCTCAGCAAGCACCTCAGGTAGTCATGATTGTTTGCCTGGTGGAATGATCCAAACCTTCATTTCTGAAGAGTCTGAGCCATTATCAGTCCTACCTGAATTCTATTGTTATAGTTTTCCATTGACTTTAATTATAGGACATGGGACTTGGTAATACTAAGAGATGCCCTAAGGGATCTCCTGTATTCCAGACATACTCCCTCACCCCCACTCTGTAGCAGCAGTCAGATTTCCCCTTGGCAATCAGGACTAATAACCCCAGCTTGCAGAGTAACTCCCTTCTTTGCCTGCTAACTCAGGAGCATGAGGAGCTTAATGTGGCCAGATAGCAGCCCCAACTTCTAGTTCAATGGAATCAGTCATGTCTTCTGGTAGAAGCATTCCTCCCTTTGGAACTAAGACCTCTAGACTACAAAGCATAAGTTCATAGGGATGGCAAGCAAAACCTTTGGTAGTGGATCACTAGGAGTAATAGTGAGTGCAGTCACTTCTACTTCCCCCCCTTGATTCCCGAACCCATGAATCCTGGCTATTGGAGAAACAGCATCATATATTAGATTCTGATTTAGAGCATATACAGCCTCCTGATATTGCTACTTAGCTGGTGCTCTAATTAAGTCCTCAAAAGGCCATTCAACTGTTCTATGAAGCCAGCTGCTTCAGGATGATGAGGAATATGGTAAGATCAGTGAATTCCATGAGCATGGGTCTATTGCTGCACTTCATTTACTGTGAAGTGATTTCTTTGCTCAGAAGCAATGATGTGTGGAATACTTTGACAGCAGATAAGGCACTCTGTACATCCACGGAAGACAGTATTGGCAGAAGCACTGTGTGCAGAGAGGGCAAATCCATACCCAGAGTAAGAGCCCATTCCAGTAAGTACAAAGTATTACCTCTCCCATGATAAAAGCAGTCCAATGCAATCAACCAGATAGCTGGCCGATCACCCCAGAGAATGGTGCCATATCAGGGATTCTGTGTTGGTCTCTAATGCTGGCAGATTGGGCACTAGCAGTGCCTGAAGCCTGTCAGTGCTGGTGAATAGAAGTCCATGTTGCTGAGCCCATGTATAACATCCATTGCTGCCACCATGGCCACTTTGTTCATGAGCCCATTGGGTGATCACAGGGGTGCCTGGGGAAGGAGCATGATCGATATTCACAGGATAGGTCATCCTATTCACTTGATTATTAAAATCTGCCTCTGCTAAAGTCATCCTTTGGTGAGTATTCACACAGGACACAAATATCTCCACATTTTTTGCCCATTCAGAAAGGTATATCTACATACTTCTTCCCCAAATTTCCTTGTCACCAATTTTCCGATTATGTTCCTTCCAAGTCCCTGACCATCCAGCAAAACCATTGGCCATAGTCTAAGAATGAATCTATAGAGACCCTTACCTCTTGCCATTTCTCTTTCCTGTGCATCTTCAGGTATCCTGCTCTAAGTACGCCCACTGGTAGGATTTCCCTTCACCATTGTCCTGCAAGGATGTCTCAGAAGGGAACTGGAGTGCTTCAGCTGTCCACTCTTGGGTGGTCCTGAATATCGTGCAGAAACATTTCGAAATCAGGCCTGAGCTTTCTCTTTCTCCGTCAACTGATCACAGGAAATCTATATCTATATGTGTGTGTATTTGTACACACACAACCTCACTTGTAAATTAATTAATGCAAAATAAAACAAAAATTTTATTTTTTTAACAGTGAAGCTGGATCTATGAGGTAGCTAAAGCTAGCGTATAAATTAAAAATTGTTTATCATTAAAACCCTTCAAGTTCAAAAACTATAGTAAGTATAGTATCATTTCTCAGTAAGTTAAACACAGCCAATTTTTCCTCTACTACTGGACTAGATAGTTTCTTTGGTTGAGCATCTGATAATATAGTTAGCTTGCCAGACAAGTAGCTAGAGACCATGCTACAAGATTTACATACTATATCTTTAAACACCAGAGAAACAACAGCAGAGCAAGATGCTCACCATATGAGAGGCATGTGGGAACTGAGACCTTAAGACAGAAGAGAAAATTCACACCTCTCGTCTCACACTCTAAATAAATAAATAAGCAAGCCAACCAACCAGTCAGCCCGGGGTAGGATTATTTTCAAAATCAATATTAAACTCTACTGGAACAATAACTGTTTATTGAACACCTATTCTCTTCCAGAGACGTACTAGGTTCTGGGGATACGTGGTTAAACATATCTTGTCACTGTTGTCATTCTACATCAAAGACAATGCACATATCTTTGTCCTTAAGGGGCTTGCATTCTGAAAGTTATGAAGGATAATTACTGACAGTGTTTACTGAAAGTCCTATAAACATAACTCTCTCTCTCTTCCTTTCTCTCTGTCTCTCTCTCTCTCTATAAATATATATATAAATAAATTATATATGTAAATCTCCATATATTAATGATAAAAGAGGAACATTACTTATGTTTTGCTGATGGTATAGCTCAGAATAATAGCATGGTAACAATTATTTAAAAATGCAGTGTTTGGGCTGGCCCCGTGGCTTAGCGGTTAAGTGCACACGCTCTGCTACTGGCGGCCCGGGTTCGGATCTTGGGCGAGCACCAACGTACCACTTCTCTGGCCATGCTGAGGCTGCGTCCCACATACAGCAACTAGAAGGATGTGCAACTATGACATACAACTACCCACTGGGGCTTTGGGGGAAAAAAGGAGGAGGATTGGCAATGGATGTTAGCTCAGAGCCGGTCTTCCTCAGCAAAAAAAAAAGAGAAAAAAAATACAGTGTTTGTTGTATGCCAAACAGTGAGATACACACTTTTTAAATACATATTAGCCACTTAATAGTTATAGAAAACTTGTGGTTATTATTATCCCCATTAAACAGATAAGACAATTGAGACTTAAAGAGATCACTTAACCAATGTCCCCAAACTAGTATAAAGTAGAGGTGAGATTTCTATTTGAGTCTAAATCCCATGCTGTTAGCCACCAAGTGAAGCTCTTACAGGAATATAGCAAATGGACACTTCAGTTCCTCCTCAATAAGAACTTAATGAGTTGACTCCTTTACCTTAGTTATCCATCCACAGCTTATGTGGTGTACGTAATAAAAAGTGCTGGGTTCAAGTTCTGACTTCTTTCTTGCCCAGTTGTGTGACTTGGGCAAAGTCATTTAACCTTGCTCATACTCAATAACTTATCTGTTATCCATTATGCATTATCTGTAAATGGGTTAAATAGTAAGTAGCTTCTATTATTGGCAAGTCTTAGACATTCAAGTGTTTTGTAAATCAAAAAGCTGAATCCAAATGTAGAATATCTGCCTTCTTTGCAATGTCACAAGAGGCTAAATGAAAGTTCAAATAGTAAGTAACAATTCTGAAAATTCTCTGTATCAGTATTTTACCAAAGAATTATTATCATTGCCATTAAACAATATAAAATCAAAAGAAACCAATTCAAGAAAATCACTAATTCCTGAAAGAATTTGATGGCAGAGTTCAAAACATCTCTACGTGAGAGGCAAGAGAGTGAGCACCTACACAGAGCAGTTGAGTGCTGTAAGCCAAGCCATTCCATCTCTTCAAGCCTCAATTTCCTCCTTTAGAACACTAGGAGTTTGTGCTAAATAACCTCCAAGGGCCTTACAGGTCTAACATTCTATCAGTCGAGACCTGAGGATCCTCTGGCTGTGACTACTGCCTTCCGCTTCACTCTGATCAGACTGGAGAATCTTAGAAAATCTTCCACTCAATTGATCTGGATGCATTTTAACCACAGAAACTCTAAAGATAGTATGCTGTTTGGTCTGCTTTTCTGAATTGAATTGACCTCTCAGCTTTATAAATGTGTCTTTCATTGACTTCACTACCAACCACTTAATCCCTGGAAATTAATCGAGGGAATTTGAGTTTGAATTTCCCTGGTGTTATTGGTATATGGAAAATCTCGGTACTTAAATCTCACTTTTGTGTGTTACATTGTAATTTTTAAGAGATCATCATAGCAATCTCCTATTTCTGTTAACTCTCTCGGAAAATCCAAATGGGTTTATTTCTTAAATTGCCAATAACCTTACTCATTCAGACAAATTATCAAGTATATGAACTACAGTTGAACACAAACTCATTTTATTTGATGAAGGCAAAAAACAAAAGGGAAGAAAATACAAAGATTTCCATTTGGAAGTAAAAACTGCCAGAGTGAATTTCTTGGAATGCGGTTCAACATGATGAAATTCCATAAATTATACTGAACTTTTCTTTGTGTAGGTATTCAGCTCTGTATGGTTTTATTGATAAAGCAGCAATTTTTCTCCATTTTTTACAGGGACGAACAATTACATTACCCTGGAAAAGAGTTTAACTCCTATTAGCTGACTACACCATTCACACAAAGAACTCTTACTGTCTTACGCTAATTTTAGAAGAAAAAATGTCCCCCCTAAGAAGGTCTGCCTGGTGCACTCAGCATAATGTCACCTGCCTGTGTCCTTTTGGTCTCCTCTAAGAGTAGCTCAAGAGTGCAAGTCATTTCACTTAAGTTGAAGCAGGAACCAACAGGAAAGAAAAACATTTGCAGATACAACGTAACAAATGTACTGCTTCAGAAAGAGGCTTTTTCAAACAAAAGTCTGGCAGAGCCCAGGAATCAGAACAGAAGGTAATACAGAGTTCTACCAGGCTGCACTTGAAGCTCTCTAAGTATGCTGGAAGATTCCCCACGCTCTTCCCCAACTGGGCATGCGTTTTGGCAGTCAGTCTTCTGCTTAGGTTCTGCCATTTGATTTTCAAGAACTTGCTAGAGTATACAAAACTTAAAAAAACAATCGAGGTTTTAAAGTTTCATACATCTGAGTAGAGCCTACAGTAGTGATCAGCGGAATTCCAGAGAGCCCCGTTTGAAAGCTTGAACAAAACCTCTGCTGAGTAGGAGAGGAAAGGGCCTCGTTCCCTTTGTGTTAGTCACCCTGTAAAAGATTAATCCTAATGAGCTACTTTCTACAGGCAGGCACACCCAGGCTTTGCATTACATACCTACAATTTCTCAATATTTAGGCAAAATGTGTACACTCAGATGCTGATAGAGATCGTCTTTCCAGAAACCATTAACCACGGTATTAACTGTAATAACTTAGTGAGGTTAAGGAATGAGGCCAAGCAGGGAGTTGTTTGCAGAATTGCTGGGGAAGCCATTCAAAGCAGTGTAAAAGAACACACTGATGGAACTTACGTTTCTAAAAACAGAAAACCCAGTTCACTATCTTTTTGTGTCATCTGCTCTACCCTGCCGTCTCTTCCTCTGTGTCTTTGCTAGGTCAGTTTTCAGCAGGTCGTGCTGCTCGCTTAATTGATTTCATCAGTTAATGGCAGCCACCGTGATGGAGGTTGAAGTTTTATGCTCAAGAAATCAGCATGGAGACAGAACTTCCTGATACCTTTGCCAGACCCTGGGAGGACAACCACACACAGGACTTCTAGGCCGACCTGAATGATTGCAGCATCTCACTGCCTTTGCTCTGTGACATGACTCCACACTAGCCCACTGCTGGGAGCAGGTGGAGAGGCCTGTTGCTGTGACTACGTTTCTAGAAGTTAAGAGTTTAAGCCCAGCCATCCTTATTCCAATGGGTTCTGAAATTAAATTTCATTTATATTCCGTGACTGCTTTGCCTTATGAAGAGAGTTTTTTAAATCTTATTTTTCTCACCTATCTCTTGGACTTTCATGACTATTGAGATTGAGAGGACAAAAAGGTAAAGAAACTGGAAAAGATACAGAAATTGAAATAAAACAAAGAGATGACATGAAGCAGAGATAAACATAAATCCAGTCAGTGACAGGATTCAATTTGAATTTAAAAATAAATGTTAATTTTATTGTGCCATATAGAACCCTTTGTATATCAGGGTGAGGTGATGTCGACTTAACAAGCAGATCATGACACAGCCTCTTACCTTAAAAGGCTTGCAGTTTAGTGGGGAAAACAGATCAGTAATATTTGCTAACATTGCTTTTGTCATTTGTGCCAAGCTTTGAGGGAAACCCATTATAGGATGTATCACTTTTACTCCTCCCTACCCTATGTGATTAAATACTATTAGTATTCCTATTTTGCAGATAAAGAATCTTAAGCTCAGAATAACTAAGTAACCTTGCCCGAGATCACACAGCCAGTACAGAGGCAAGCCAGGAATCAAGCTTAGATCTTCTAAACTCAGGATCAGATTCTTTAAATTATGATATAGTAGCTCACCAAGGATACAATGAATAATAATACCAGCAGATTGAAATAAAGGCTAAAACAGAAGTAGGAAAAGTTCTCTAGGAGAAAAAAGGAAGGAATAAATAATTTTAAACAGTTTCATTAGGAAATTTCTTGTTGATCCATGGCTGCTTCGGTGCCTCCAAGATGTTACCAAGAGTCTTGAATATCAGCTTAAGGTGTTTGGGTGTTGTTTCAAGAACTGAGGTGCCCTCTCACCTTTCTGATGCAAGGTGAAACCCTCAGGCTCTGTGAACATAATACCCAGCACACTTTGTTTTGTGAGAAGTAGCGGAATAGAAGCGTAGCAGACTAGAAGTACACAGAATAGATGTGTATGTGCACCTGAGGTAAATAGCCTGTTAAATCAAAGACCAGGAACCAACAGAATGGTACTGGGACCACGAGAACTTGCAGAAGCAGCAGGAGTAGCCAGCTTGGTGCACACAGCCTTCCTTTCTCCATGAGAATGTAAATTCCATGAGGTCGATGACATCCTTTACCTTGTACATTGCCATAATGTCAGCAACTAAAATAGTGCTCTATAAATGTTACCAAGTGAGTTAATGAGCTTAAGCAACTTGAGTGGTCTGGGAGAGAACTGGCTGTCACCATAGATTCTACCAGGTAACACTACCCATTTCTTTGCTCACCATTCTGTCTTACATTTCAGCTCTCCCTTCTGAGTTGGTTTCTTTGACTTAAAGCATATCCTCAGTCATTCCTTCACCGAGATCCTACTTAGGATAGACTCAGCTTTTGTTTTTTACTTTACCTTCATTCTTTGATAGTAGTTAATTAAGCATGTGTAATAGAGTCTGGTTCATGTTTGACATTTGCCTGCTGACCCCTTTCAAGCCCCACCACTCACCTGTCTCCTATCACACAAGGAAAGCCGATAAGAAAGTATGGGTTCTCCCTCTTTTGAAGCCAACAGCAAGTTCAAACCACACAAACTCTGGTCCTTGTATGAGTACTTTCACCCCATATCCAGTCCCCAACCACCATAAACCCCAAGCCGTTTTCCCCTCCCTACTCTCAAGCCATGTTTTGGACCTGCTTGGGAATCTGCCCTGCTCTCCCCAGAAAGCCTCATTATGAGTATCAAACCTTCCCGTATCCTCTTGGTGGATGTGTGACATTATTAATTTCAACATCTGAACTAAATTTTGGGTGGGAGCAGATCCATTGTCTCTTTGAGGAGCAACCATAACAATCGATGCAGTGAGCAAGGCATCTAGGCAATGACTACCACTACCAGCGGTATTTCTCCTCTTGCTTTGGCTTGCTAACTGGCGCTGCTGCCTGCTGACTAGCATGTTCTTTTAGTCGGGTTGCTGCCTTCTGGAAAGATTGTGCTTTGACATGTGCTTCTTTGTACTGCATTTGTTGAGTCCTACTGAACTTAAGTTGAAAGATTTGATAACCGGCATTTAAGGTCAGGCATATGGGATTGGGGCCCTCCTTACAGTGGCCCTGGGTTGTGTGCCTAACACAGACCTATCTGTGTGTCTCGGTTGAATTGTTTGTCTTGATTCCAGCATAAGCCAAGACTGATGCTAGGATAAGGGAAACGACTCTTACCTGTGAAAATTGGTTGTGTGTCTCAAACAGGTATTGACTTCCATCCTATAGAGGTCTCAGAGGAAAGACTGATGCCCTGTGCAATATACAGGCCCATTGAGTGGTCACTCATATGGAGGAAGAACAGTCACCACGTGGCATATTGAGGTCCACACTCCTAAAAGCAGATGTCTCACTAGGATTCTACAAAATGCCTTTGATGCTGCTGCTAACTATGCCTCTGTCACCAAAAAAAAATCCTGATGCTCAAGATTATAGGGATAATACCCATGATACCCCTGTGGTACAGCTAAGTGGTTAATTCAACCATTGCCATGAAGGAGGACCCTAACCCTGATGATACTGACATGAAACTCTCCGGAGGAAAAAACTTATAAATATGAGCAGGGTGGAGAGGACCTCCCCAAAGTATATCTAATTATGAGAAAAACAAAAACCCTGAATTTAAAAAACCTCAAATATATGAGAAGGAAACAAAAACCTGACACAAAGGTCCACATATTGACCCAATTGGAAATCCAAATTTACTAAAAGAAATTATACAACAAAAAGACAAAAGGGTGCTCATTGGTTTTTGTGCTTCTATAACATCGGTTCTGAATTAACTTTAACATCTACTGAGATATATCAATTGGCAAACCCTCATGGCCTTAATTAATACTGGGGCTCAAATTACAGTTATGCCTGGAGATTCTGCTAAATTTAAATAAGGTACCATTTGTATTCTTAGAGGAGTTACTGAGCATAAAATAGAGCACAAACGGGGACGACACATCTTAACTATTGGAATTACTGTCTTGCTTAACTTACCCATAGCCATATCACCCATTGCCCTACAATATCCCATAATGGGCACAAATACTCTGACCCAATGATAAATAAATTAAAAGCAAATTAAGTTTTTGGCACTTACAATTTGCTTGACAGTAAGATCTGATGGACATCCTCACCTCCCTGTCCCTGGTTAAAATGTTAATATGCCCAATATAAATTAAAATAAGGCTTTCAAGGATTGAAACTTATTATACAAGACCTATTTAGAGAAGGGGTGATTATCGCCACTGTTTTTCTATTTAAAAATCCAATTTGATCTGTTTTTAACCTGGAAAGAATGAATAGCACCTGATGATGGATTACTGCAACCATAATGCTAAGGTCCTCATATTCAATATTACTGAAATTACTGACTCCATACAATCAGCAACTGGTAAGTACTTTTCAGTCATGGATACAGCTAAATCTATTCTGTGCCTGTTTCAACAGATTCTCAGTTACAGTTTGCCTTCATCTTCAAAGGAACACAGTATACCTTTACCTGGTTACCAAGGTACCCTCCTTTGGTAGCAGCAGAAAGTTCAAACCAGGCAAGCTCTGGATCATGCAAGGAAATCCTTACTTCAGCCCCTAACTGGGTAATCATCATAAGATATTCTCCTTTCCCTGCTCTCTCAAGCCATTTTCAGAACTGCTCGGGAGTCTGCTCTCTCCATAAAACCTCATTCGATGGTTAACTAAACTTTTCATATCCTCTTGGTATTTGTGTGGCACCATCAGTCATGATATTCAAGCTAAATTTTGGGTGGAGAGTCATCTCTGTGGGGTGATTACAACAGCATACAGTTCTAGTTAATGGCTATTTGGTTTTGACATACTGAAAGTATTACTCCACTCTCTTTTGATTTTTAGTGTTTCTATTGATAATTGTGCTGTCAGTAGAAGTTTATTCTTTCAAAAATGTTTTTCCTTTTCTTTGGCTGCTTTTAGAAGCTTTTTAAAAATTTGGTTTTCTGAAATTTCACTATGACGTGTCTAAGTGTGGATTCAATTGTATTTATCATATTTGAGACTACTTGTACTTCCCGAATCTGATAATTCACATTCATATCAAGTTTGGAAACTTTCTCAACTGTCATTTCAATATTATCTCTCTTCCATTCTCTCTCTTCCATTTTTGTGGATTCCTTTGGAATATATGTTTGACTTTCTTATTTGATCCTCTATGTCTCTTAAACTCTCTTCCATAATTATTCTTCTCTTTATCTTTCTATGCTACATTACAAGGCTAGTTTCCAGAGATCTATCTTCCTGTTCTCTAATTCTCTCTTCAGCTAAATCTAATCTTTTGCTTAAATAGGTCATTAGCTTTATATTTTCAATGGCTATCTTTACAATTTTTGTATGTTCTATTTTCTTCTTTTCAATAGCTGACTAGTCTTTTTTATAGTATCTTATTCTTTTATCATGTTCTCACTGCCTTTTGAAATATTTAGTCATTTTAAACATAATTATTTCATAGTATCTAAATGTAAGAGTAGGATGTATATAAATCTGTTTCCTGTGTGTGATTACTCTTGTTTATGATGAATTATTTTCTAGTGTGTTTCATAAATTCTGAATTGTGAGCTCATTTGAATATATATTTATGAGTGAGAATCATATTCAGCTTGTTGAGAGTCTATGCCTCCATATATGTTTTGTGTTTTCTTGTACACAGCATCCCAGCTTGGACCTATGACATGTAAATTTCTTATTTCAAGGAGGTCTTTGCTCATATTAATAGTATAAATTTGAAAGCACACTTCTCTAAAGGAAAGCATGAGGTTATAGTCCCAAATGTGTAATTTTTCCCCTCACTTAGAGCTTGCATTTATATGGAAAAGCATCCTTGTCATTTTCCTATACAAAAATACCTCATTTTATTGCACTTTGTTTTATTGTACTTCACAGATATTGTGTTTTTTACAAATTGAAGGTTTGGGGCAACCCTACCTCGAGCAAGTCTATTGGCACCATTTTTCCAACAGCATTTGCTCAGTTAGTGTCTCTGTGTCACAATTTGGTAATTCTCACAGTATTTCGAACTTTTTTAGTATTATTATATTTGTTATGGTGATCTGTGATGAGTGATTTCTGATGTTACTATTCTAATTGTTTTGAGGTGCTATGAAACACATCCATATAAGACAGCAAACTTAATCAATAAATGTTGTGTATATTCTGACTTCTCCACCAACCAGCTGTTTCCTGGTCTCTCTCCCTCTCCTCAGGCCTCCCTATTCCTTGAGACACAACAATATTGAAATTAGGCCAGTTAATAACCCTACAATGACCTCTAAGTGTTCAAGTGAAAGGAAGAGTTGCACATCTCTCACTTTACATCAAAAGCTAAAAATGATTAAGCTCAGTGGGGAAGGCACGTCAAAAGCTGAAATAGGCTGAAAGATAGGCCTCTTGTGCCAACCAGTTAGCCAAGTTGTGAATTCAGAGGAAAAGTTCTTGAAGGAAATTAAAAGTGCTACTCCAGTGAACACACAAATGATAAGAAAGCAAAACAGCCTTATTGCTGATATGGAAAAAGTGTTAGTGGTCTGGATAGAAGATCAAACCAACCACAACATTCCCTTAAGCCAAAGCCTAATCCAGAGCAAGGTTCTAACTTGTTTCAATTCTGTAAAGTCTGAGAGAGGTGAGGAAATTGCAGAAGAAAAATTTGAAGTTAGCGGAGGTTGGCTCATGAGGTTTAAGGAAAGAAGCCATCTCCATAACATAAAAGTACAAAGTGAAGCATCAAGTGCTGATGTAGAAGCTACAGCAAGTTCTCCAGTAAAGCTAGCTAAGATAATTAATGAAGGTGGCTACACTAAATAACAGATTTTCAGTGTAGATGAAGCAGCCTTCTACTGGAAGAAGATACCATCTAGGACTTTCATAGCTAGAGAGGAGAAGTCAATATCCAGCTTCAAAGCTTCAAAGGACAGGCTGACTCTCTTGTTAGGGGTTAATGCAGCTGGTGACTTTAAGTTGAAACCAATGTTCATTTACCATTCCAAAAATCCTAGGGCCCTGAAGAATTATGCTGATTCTACTCTGCCTGTGGTCTATAAATGGAAAAACAAAGCCTGGATGACAGCACCTCTGTTTACAACGTGGTTTACTGAGTATTTTAAGTTGAGACCTACTGCTTAGAAAAAAAGATTCCTTTCAAAATATTAGTTTTTGACAATGCATATGGTCACCCAAGAGCTCTGATGGAAGTGTACAATGAGATTAATGTTGTTTTTATGCTTGTTAACACAAAAATTTCTCCTGCAGCCCATTGATTAAGGAGTAATTTTGAATTTCAGGTCTTATTATTTAAGAAGTACATTTTGTAAGGCTATGGCTGCCATAGATAGAGATTCCTCTGATGGATTTGGGCAAAGTAAATTGAAAACCTTCCGGAAAGGAGTCACCATTCCAGATGCCATTAAGAACGTTCGTGATTCATGAGAAGAAGTCAAAATATCAACATTAACAGGAGTTTGGAAGAAGTTGATTCTAACCCTCATGGATGATTTCAGGGATTCAAGACTCCAGTGGAGGAAGTAACTGCAGATGTGGTGGAAACAGCAAGAGAAATAGAATTAGAAGTGGACCCTGAAGATGTAACTGAATTGTTGCAATCTCATGATAAAACTTGAACATGTGAGGAGTTGCTTCTTATGGATGAGCAAAGAAAGTGGTTTCTTGAGATGGAATCTACTCCTGGTGAAGATGCTGTGAAGATAGTTGTAATGACAACAAAGGTCTTAGAATATGACATAAACTTAGTTGATAAAGCAGCAGCAGGGTTTGAGAGGATTGACTCTAATTTTGAAAGAAGTTCGCTTGTGGGTAAAATGCTATCAAATAGCATCGCATGCTGCAGAGAAATTATTTCTGAAAGGAAGAGTCAATCGATGTGGCATACTTTATTGTTGTCTTATTTTAAGAAATTGCCATAGTCACCCCAGACTTCACCCTGATCAACCACCACCCTGATCAGTCAGCAGCCATCAACATTGAGGCAAGACCCTCCACCAGCAAAAAGATTATGACTTGCTGAAGGCTCAGATGATGGTTAGTATTTTTTAGCAATAAAGTATTTTTAATTAAGTTATATACATTGTTTTTTTAGACAATGCTACTGCACACTTAATAGACTACAGTATAGTGTCATAACTGTTATATATACTAGGAAACCAAAAAATCACTTTATTGTGATATTTGCCTTATTGCAGTGGTCTGGAACTGAACCTGCACTATCTCTGAGTTATGCCTGTACAAGTTGGCAGGATTTTTAAATCTATGCTCTCTGGTTCCAGATTTATAAATGGGGTCTCAGCTATAACTCTCTCCTTTTTAGGGCCTCTAGGCCTTGCCTCTTATTCCTTCGTTTCTGAGACTGGTAACCCCTTCCTACTACTGATGAAGAATCAGCTCTAGCTCACTGCACTGTTTGTCCGTTTCCTATCTATTTTTGAACCATGGAGTTTTCCTGACTTACTTGTGAGCAGGCCTATGCATTTAAAAGGATGTCTCTTTTTTTCCTAAAATTTTTGTGTGCTTCATTGCTGGAAGAGTTTTCAAGCCCTTTAGTCCGTCATTGCTTAGAAATGGAAGTCCTCAAAAATGCACTTCCTCCCTTTGTTCTCTTGTATGTACCTAGTGTACGTACTTTGAAACTGGAGAGCACTAGAATGTGGAACACTTCACATTTCACAGGTGCCTAGATGCATTTGGAATAAATGAAGGAGTGCTGGCTCTGTACATTAACCTCAATACTTTATGCCACAAATTTCTCTGATGCAAGACGGAGAGTAGCTTGTTGTGTTGGTATATGTGCATACTTATTCATAAATGCATATTTATTTGTGTACATAAATGTATACATATATAGACATAGATATGTCACTTTGGAAATCACTGCTCATCAGTTCCTGATTGTGTCTTACCCAGCTGTGTTTCTTAATTACTTCTCCTGAGGGGTGACACTCACTATAGTTCCCAGCGCAGTCTGGATTCAGAGTAGGCAATATTTCTTTCTCTCCCAGCCTCAGTGCAGTGGAATCTGATCACCTCAGCCCTAACCACTGTGCTGCTAATTAGACCAAGGGCTCAGTGCTCCTATAATGACCACTGAGCTCCCGAGTTACTGATTTTTCTCATGTGCCCAGGTTCCTCGATTGAATTCTTTATTAGCTTCTGCTCATTGTCTTGAAAATTCCTATTCTGAGAAACTCTAGCCCTGAATCTGATTCTGCTCCACTTTATTCTGGCCAGTGTCTCTCCCTAAGAATAGAACACCTGCGCCTAATTGCTGATATGATGATGGAGGTACTACAATAATCTTCAAACCTCTCCAAGAAATCTCCCAAATATAGCTCACCTTGGATTCTCTACCTACATGAGTTTCCCACTGACCTGGGGCCCTGGGGACTCCTCTTGGGAAACCTGGTGTGTCATCATTTCTAAGTTGTTTGTGCTAGCCATGTTCTTTAGACACCATGCCTTGCATATCTTTTCTATGTTCATGAGAGGTATCATTTATGCTTACAATCAGGTTTCCAAATATCATTATCAACTGTTTGTATAAGGCAAATAAAAATTTTATTCCCTGTGAGTGGTTAAATATATGTTTATATATATTCTCTTCATTTTATAAACAAAACACTGAAATAGAAAATGAGTTGCCAAAATATTCGTCTGGGCTAATAATTTTGATATTTATTTGCAAGTTTGCCTTAGCTATTAATTCTTAAAATAGAGCCCTACTTTATCTCTGAATTTCTATTTTTATGGTAATAGATCATGCTTTCCATGACTGTTCTCATTATGAGCATTCAATTCCTATTCTCTCACCAATGACCTTAAAGTAACTATGAAAACTCTACAATAAAAATTGACCATTTAAAATGGATAACCTCAAACCATAGATATTCTCAATAGTTTAGTAATAGGACAAAACCCTTATTTCAGTCCTCTGTGAGTGTGGTACGAGGTGAGAAAAAAAGAACTCATAAAATTAGTGAGTGAGGGAACGGGACCAATTAGAATAAGAACTTGGTGCCAACAAGGGTTTTAAAGAGAATGAGGGATGAGTTGTGAGAGAGCAGAGGGATGAGGACAAAATTGGAAGGAAATGAAGGAACTATTCAAGGAAAGGGAAGACATGGTCTGCAGAGAAAGGCCAAAAAAGATTGGGAAACATTTTCGATTACCAAGACAAAGGAACTGGGCAACCACTTCTAAAATGGTAGAAAAGAACAAAGATCCTGCTGCAGAGAATGAAGGCCCTTTTTTTTCTGGGGGGATGGTGTTTAGAGGTAGGATTTGGTGGAGTCTTCTGGCAAACGTTTATTCAACTGAATCTTGTAAAATTTATTTCTGGAATTTAGAATCGGAAAGTTGGATGTAACAGAATATTTAAGTAAAAAAAGTATGTAAAATACACCAATAGCAAAAATATGAAGTCAAGTCTTATATAACTTTTAAAACATTAATCTTATTTTTCCTCAGGAAATGATTCTAATTCCATCCATAACCATAAGAAAGATTAATTTGAAATTTAAAAAACCCTCACATGCTCAAATTATTCTTAATAATCCGGAGATAGAATGTGTTTTGTGGGAGTCAGAAATAAAGTATATAAAAGTATGCTATCAAGTAGAAAACCAGCTGAGGCCTAGATTTTTTTTTAAATCTGAATATCTACTAAGCAGCCCACATAAAAGAAACATGTATCTTAACATATTTGTCCTATTCAAACATATTAGTCATATCCAATGCATTTTAAAGTATCATTATATATATACTTCATAAAAGTAATTTAGAAAAACTTTGCTAATTTTCACTTCCCTAATCTTCAAAACCCCAATTCTCACAAAGAACCCTGCAGTCTCACTTTACTTCTCGGTGGAGATTTAGTAGCTGAGAGCTCTCTCATGTTCTCATATTACTAAGCCTTCATTATTTTTACATGCCACACTACAGGACACTTACTAATATACTATTAAGTATTATCATAAATAATTAAAATGCAACTCCACTTGACAAAATGAAAGAACAAAGTATATCTGTGTTGCAGTCAACTCGTGTGTATGTTGGCTGGAGCGAGCTGAGCACATATTTTAAAAATAGAAAATCAATTACTAAGAACAACCTCAGTCAGACTGCAATGGGCCCACCTCTCATTAGTGTGAGTTAGTGAGGTCTTTTGCTGGCTCCTACCTGCCAATTAAATCATATAGTCATTATATCATTATCACTGTTAAATTGAAAAAAATTTAAGTACCAATAAAGCCTTGTCTTCGTGCCAGCCTTTTCCACATAGCCATGCTTTTCAGTCCTCATTGATTTGGTATATCCAGCCCTTTTTACCTCTCCCTCCCTTGCTCCCAGGTAAGAATTTACTGTCCTATTAATTGGTCAACATATATTTAAAAGCACATACCATGTGGTCAGCACTATATGGACATTGTTCAGGATATATAAGAGTAAGTAAGAAGACACTAAATCCAGAAAAACTTCCCAGATTCTATGAGCCTGGACTGTCAGTCGTATATACTCTGCTAGCATCCTGCATTTACTCTGTCAAAAGCTGCCCATTTACGTAACAATAGTGGACTCCGTGTAGTTAACGTTAACATCTCTCTCCAGATCTTACATGTCTTGAGCACAGGAGCCGAAGCTGTTCACAGCACTGTTTCTCCTCTCATGGAGTACCAGGCACAGAAAGTGATGCGGAGCACAGGGCCAGATGAGGTTGAAGATGTAGGTGGGGCTAAACCACCTAGGGCCTCATACGTGGTCCTGTTACAGAGTTTGGCCTTCAGCCTCAGAGCAATGGAAAACCAACAAAGGCTTTGAAGTGCGCAAAATGGCACAAGCAGATTCAAGTTTTGAAAAGAGCCCTCCATCCAAAGTATATTGAAAAGTGGAGTCAAAATGAATACAGGGAGCTCAGATAATTTGAAATAAACATTAGTTAAGTAAGGAGGGCCAGCCAAAATTAACATGTGTTTGTGGTGTGATTTACCCAAATTTGGGTAATAGCCAGGTTTTCTTGGCCAGTAACGTGGAAGTGTGGTTATTGCTCTGTTGTTATGAATCAGCTCATTATTTCTGAAGGTAAACAACTTAAATTACATTACTATCACTTTTGATAATCTTCGATAGTCTAGAGTATGTACTGTGTTAGATGTTGGGGACAGATATTGAAGCAAATTAAAGGTACTACAGAAATATATTCAAAAAATTTTACTTACTCTCTTAGCAGGTGGCTCTGTTGAGATATTCCAAATGGAACATTTTGTTTTCTAAATCTATTATCAGTTGCTGATCTTGCTAGGTGTGCACTCCAAATTGCTGCCTGTTGAATAATGATTTGCCCTCCCCTTTGAAGGGAATGTGAAATTGTCCAATCAATGTGCAAAGAAATAAAATTAGTTTGAGCCTTTAGGATTCCCATGGAGAACTAGGATTACTTTGGGTTTCTAAGGAGATGTGGCTCTGGGCTGGGAATGGAGTAAGGGGGTAGCATGGCGTTTTCATGGGTTGCAGCTAATTCCACCTGATCCCAGCAGAAGCAATGGTTTTCTCCTCATGTTACTCTCCCTGCTTTAAACCTTTCAAAGGCTCTCCATTGCTCTTTGGATCACATCCAACAACTTTAATAGGGTCTGCCAAGCCCTGCGTGGACTGGCTGCCTCCTACCAACCACTCCAGCTTCATTTCACACCTTTCTCCCCACATGTTCAGGTACACAGGTCTTTAAGCTCCTTAAATGTGCTCTTCTTCCTTTGGCAAAGGGTATTTGACCTCTTTCTACACTCTACCTGGAATGTTCCCTACTCCATTCCCATCCCGACCCTAGAACTTTGGCTGTTTAACTGATTCCTACAGTTTCTTTAAATCTTAGTTCAATAATTACCTTTTCAGGCAAGCTTCTCTGAGACCTTCTCCCCACGACCTCTCCCCTAGACTAGGTGAAATTGGCTCATTTTATGCCCACATAGCACTCTATAGTTATCCTTCATAGTGCTTACACTTATACTTTTAATTAATTTGTTTATATCATTATTTGACGGATGCCTCCCTCTCATCAAACTGTGAGTTCTGTGGGGATAGCAAGCATGTCTATTTCATGCAACATTGTATTGCTAGAGGTTAGCATATTACCTGACATATAGTAGATGCTCAATAAATATTTTTCAACAAATACATGACTAAGTGAATGAATACATAACTCTAATAACAGTATGTTCCTTAATTTTTTTTTTTTTTCCTCTCTCTGTGGTCTCAGAACCATTTTCTGGAGCTTTACTTTTCTCTGTATTTCACTTTGGTTTACCTGCACTCTAGGTACAGTTGTAGATGCTCCCATTGCCTTGCGTAGACCAGCAGGTGAGAGGATGGCACCTACCACGGCAAGGCTTAATTCCAGGAAGTTCCATATAAACCCACGGGAGGAAACATTTCGGCTTCACATTGTGTTCTCTTGCAGCTGAGAAGAGACAATAAAACAAAAATGCAAAAGGGCCAAGAGGCCCTAAAGAGATCTCGTATGTACTAGACCTCTTGGCTCATTCTCTGCCATTTAAAAGGGATACTCTGGACAATATCAGTCTATATTTTATTTTTCTAGATAAAAAGGTGAGATTTAAAGGGAGTCGGCTTCAAGCAAAAAATAGGAACGCACTAAAAACCATGGACAATAAGACCCTTATAAATTCACTTAAAAGTTCATCTTTCAGGCTTTTCCGGTGGGATTTCTAGAAACATAAATAGCGTGGAAGTTCCTTACAACTTTGGAGAAGCACAATTTGTTTCTCTCCATTCCTGTTGTGCACATATGGGACTCCTATCGTCCTCACAAAGAGAAATTACTGAAGGGTAAATATAACTTCTGCCTAATTTTGTGTTCTTTTTAAATTCATTCTTACTGCTCTTTGCACGAACATGGCCACTGTGGCAGTGGGGACAGAAAAATTTGGGGCTGACAGTCACTGGGAAATGGAAAAAGGCAACAGGTAATTCTGAAGCAGGGACATTTTAAGTCATGACTCACCCCGCTGTCGGTTCTGTGGGCCAGAGTTCCCGCAGTTCCTCCGGCCTCTAGTTGTCACAGACACAGCCCTGGAAGCCGTGACCGTGCGGTCCCAGCGAGAGGGGAGAGGGACTGGCTCCAACAGCATCAGCTGTAGGAAGGCAAACACGCTCTCAGGGGTGGCAGCAACAAAGCCGGCCAGGGGCCTACTGGGGGACTTGTTTTTAGCCCTCTTTAAAGTTGCAATAAAATGGCAGAAAGTAGTTTTGAAGCCTCCTTTGAACAATTTTATTGTCTGTTCCCTTTGCCACAGGAGGGTAAAGTTGATAAACTGCTAAATAATCAACTTTTGTATATTTCATTTGAAGACTTTAAAATTTTAAATCCTCCCTTTATGGCCCTGATAAAGCATGACAGGGACTCAAAGCTGGCCTCCCTGCACTCCTCTGGTGGGTGGATTGAGATGCTTGCTTTAATAGCACGCTAAGGGGCAGTCACTGGCCTGGATTCCACCCCCAGCCCATGACTCAGTGATTGGAGAGAGTTACTACTTCTGGGAAGCAACAGTTTCACATATTTCCAGGGAAGAGGCTGGGCCCAAGACAGAAGTGGAATCTAGTCTTTCAGTGTCAATTGGGGGAATTAATCATATTTATTGGGAAATAACCCCACACAGATAGAAGTGGAGTGGGAGGAACCCAACAACATAATTACTGTACACTTAGGAATATTCATGTGTTTTTTGAAGACAGGGATTGGTTTTTCATCATCTTTGTATCCTCAGTGTTTTGTGCTGTGTTTGGCAGGTAGTAGGTACCCGATAAATACTTGTTTGATAAATAAGTAAATGAATGAAAAATGTTTGTGACAGTATAACTCCAATTTTTACATGGCCTTCTCCCTGTGTATATGTCAGTCTCTAAATTTTTCCTTTTTACAAGGACACCAGCTGTATTGGAGTACGGGACAACCCTACACCAGTATATCTTCAGCTTAGTTTAACTAATTACATCTGCAATGACTCTATTTCCAAAGAAGATCACATTCTGAGACACTGGAGGTTAGAACTTCAACATATGAATTTTGGGGGGACACAATTCAATCCGTAACACCTTCTTTCTAGTACTGTGAATATGCTTAAAAGTTAGATTTTACTATAAAAATGTTCAAACAGCACTCATTTGTTAGGTACTTTTCTGGATGTTAAGAGATGTGGTTCTGGACTCAGCTCAGCCATTAACCATTGTGTGAACATAGACAAGGATTTCATTTGGGTTAGTGAGGAGACTGGGATATAAGATCTTTAAGCTGCTTTTCAACTCAAACTTTCTATGATTTTCTTAGCCATCCATTTGAAAGACACCTCTTATATGGCCTTTCTTTTGTGTTCCTTGCTTATTGCTGCACATTTAGATTTGACTTTCAGAGTTCTATGGCAATTGAGTCCAGTGATGTTTCTTTAAAGAATTCAATAGTTTGGTCCTCTTGCTTCAAAGATGCCAATGTCCTGAGTTCATGAAGTCAGGGACCATGTCTGTTTCTCTTACTGCTGAATTTCAATAGCTAACATAGTGCCTGGCACTCAATACTCAATAATAGTAAACACTCAATAAATATGTGTTGGATAAATATTGAATGAATGAATGAATAAATGGACTTATTTCAATATTATTTCCATACACTTGCCAGCTATGTTCAACTCCATATATGTTTAGATCTTTCTTCCTTGCTACTCATATTTCCCCACAGCTACCAATCCCAATGTAATTTAGAGCTCAAAAATCTCATGCTCAATGTCCATAAATCAATGGTTGTCTATAGATAAAATCATTTCAAGGTATCTAAGGGACTATATGGAATATTTTGGACATTGTGAAAAAATCAAGATATAGGAAACAGCCATTGTATGAAAAATGGCAGGAAATGACATTTGTAAACATCCTTCAGTGCAATCTGGTGGAGAAAATTAGCACCTCTCCATGGACTTTTCTTAATAAATCTTACAGTCTATATTTCTGTATATATTTTAGGTTATTTTATGTAACGGGAGACCCATGTATACATGAAATAAAGAGCATAGTAGAAAACTGAGAATATAGTAAGGATTAATTTCCGAGTTCCCTCGATGTTTGAGTACAACCAATCATGTACGGTACTCAATAGGAGGAGCATGTAAAGAGTCAAGGATAGTTTGCTACGTGAATAGTAAAAAATTGTAAAAATTTTCTTGAGTTATTATTATTTAAGGCCCCAAAGAAGTTGATCTTTTATATCATTCTCAGGGATTTAACACTTATTTCTTTATTTTCAAGTTTTGAGATTTAAACTTGTTCTGGCAAAATGGAAGCAGAGGTGTTATTTCTAAAGCTGCTGTGTCACATCTGCTAAGTCAAGAGCCCTCTGTACTCCACCCCCACCCCCACCCCCACCACCAACAACAGGACTTTCAGAGCAGGACATGACCTACTAAGAGCAATAACGAGCAAAATTTATGAAGTAACCTAATTTTAAAAGAATTTTAATAATTTGAGGGAGAATTTTAAGCTAGGGGAATAGCATCCGAGGAGTATTTTAGTCATCCGCTATTTCCACCTAACCCAAGGAACCCCTTGCTAGTCAAACTGCAGCAAGCCATTAGCCTGGAATGGGGGAACTGTTTGAAAAATTTTACAGGGTGCAGAGGTGCCTTCATCTTACTGAACAGTAAATGGAACAGGACTCTTCCAATGACAACGTTAGAAAATTATATCTAGTTTAATTTTTCTCCTACACCCTGGTTTCATTTATGAGACTGTTCAGTTCTCCAGGGCTGCAGTCGAAATCAAGAAAGCCTTTCTGCCAAAGAAGAAAAGGTTTCCATTTGACAGAAATACTGTTCAGAGTGATTGATTTAAAAGTGCTGAACTCATATTCAGAGTCTAGAATCCAGGAACTGCCAGCTGGGCTGGGATTCAAAATTACAAGGATGGAGTGAGTTTCTGAGTTGTGCTGCATTAAGTAGTGGGGGCAATTGCTTTTCTCACCTATCTCACAAGGGAGGAAGGAAGGGAAACATTTAAGAATTAAGAAAAGAAATCTTAGGACTGTTGAGTTACTACATCTTGCTCTGCTAGAGGCAGAATCGCAGTTTGCATTTAGGACGGAAACTGGGTGAGGAATTTAATACATCTTTTGGTAACTATGAATTGTTTGAAAGGAAAGTTGAAGAAGACAAAATAAATAATAGAGGAGAAAACCATATAGACCAGGCACTTTACTAAGGCTGGACTTACTAAATATGTAGGTGTCTGAGAACATAATGGACCTATTTAAAATAAGCAAAGCATTTCCAGGGTGTGAACTAAAAGGAGTTGGTCTACTGGAAAAAATATCTTTTGAATATTCTGCAAGAAACAGTAAACACGAACAATGGTGCCAGGAGATTAAGACATATAATGTTAATTTACTCTTTTAATTTGTGTGCTGTAGTTTTTAACAGATGGATTTATCAGTGGTTTGTTGTTTCTTCTTTTTTTCCTAAAGCATGCCGAGTTATTTCCTTGCATGCCATTTTAAATAAAAATATTTTTAAAGGGGACACAGTGTTAGGGGAGATATATAAATAAGACAAGTGCTAATTACAGTGTCTAAAAAGAATGTCTCTATCCTGTAAATCGCAGCACAACTACTTCCACAGGGAATGAGAGAGCTCCATTCTGGAGCTGCACTTCCCATCAAGTCACGGAGCGTAAATCTGGGCAACAAATGATCAGAAGGTACTGTACTGTGTAACTTGTACAATGTTCACAAAAGGAATTAATGAACAAATAAATATTATCTGATGGACGAGCTGGCAAAAACATGTCTCACAAAAATGCCTTCCTCTTTAGTTGGGGAGCATGGCACTGAAGTGACATCTCTTTGAACAGTATGCCTGGTATCAAAGGGATTAATGCTTGGAAAGTAATCTTAGTGTCTGATCTGAGAGCTTTGACATAGGCCAAACCCCTGTGGCTGTCAGTGGGGGGTCTGCTGGTGGTGAAGATGCAGGATCAAGCTATTCTCTCACCTTCTGGTCACAAAGTCACCAACCCACTGGAAATTCTCAGACACATAAGTATTAATTTGTATCCATAGAGAGAAGTTCGTGGGTCTTCATTCTGAATAAAAGTGATCTACAAGCTTGAAAATCTGTAAAGAAAGATGACTTTTCTTAAAGAAGTGCTCAAACAATGATAATGTGAACTGCTGTTCTCTGAGAGTTTTGGTTGGATGGTAATCAAGCATTCTGAGCTGAGATTGCTGAGATGACACAATAATGTACACCACCAGAAATACCACTCTCGTGATGCCCATTTCTTGGGTAGGCATATATGATAGCTTTATAGCCCGTGACTAAATTCCGTGGTGTGGTCTTTAAGGTCTTGTTAATATGACTTTGTTTCCCATTCATGATCATGTCCCACAACTTCCAAATGAATGTGTTTCTACTTTCTCTTTGCTTTCTACATCATCTCTGGCTTCTACTGTCATTCTTATTTTCCTGTCTAAAGCTTGTGCATACTGCTTCTTCTTTGGTCTTACATTCACCCTCCTCTCCAAGTAGACACTCCTAACTCATCCTACAAGGCACAAATTAAGCCCCCATTTCTCGGTGAAGCTTCTTCAACTGCTCTAACCCATGATGATTTCTCCATTCTTTGAAGTTTTGGTTTTACAATCTGATAGCACACCGAATAAATGTTCTTATAATTGTTTCACTTTTGTTCATATTACTTTCCAAACTAAGTTTAAGCCTTTTGAGGTCAGAGACAGTTTCATACAAAGCCATTGAATGTCATGTAAATATTTAAAGCAAGCAATTTCAAATACTGCAACTTAAAATATTAGTTACTCCTCACTTTCTGCATAAAATTGGAAATAATTCTTTAAAAATTAATTTATAATTCTAAAAAATCATCAGGAATCCTACAATTTTAAAATTTAATGATTTAGCCCTATAATAGCATCTCTTTAGCTGCTAAACGGAAATATTCTTCTTCTTTTGTCAGTATCATTTGAACGATGCTATTTACCTGAAATAAAATTTTTGCAAGTTGTTTGGTAACTATTTTGTGGTTATTTTTTAAATTTCAATATAATTATAATTTTAAAGTTATTGTGTATTAAAAATGAATCCAGGGGGCCGGCCCAGTGACGCAAATGGTTAAGTGCGCGTGCTCCGCTGCAGCGGCCCGGGGTTCACTGGTTCGGATCCCAGGTGCACATCGATGCATCACTTGTCAGGCCATGCTGTGGCAGGCGTCCCATATAAAGTGAAGGAAGATGGGTATGGATGTTAGCCCAGGGCCAGTTTTCCTTAGCAAAAAAGAGGAGGATTGGCAGATGTTAGCTCAGGGCCAATCTTCCTCACACACACAAAAAAAATGAATCCAGTCATTTGTCAGCATTAATGCTAATAATTAGTACTAAGGAAATATGCACCAAATAAATAACTTTGTACTGGAAATCAGATTTGATAAGAAGATACTAAGAAAGCCAAGTAGCCACCATGTATGCTATGGATCATTTGGGACAATGTCCTCTGCGAAATTCTGGAGACAGTATGGTGAACAAAAATCAAATACATTTTAGAACTCCCAAAAGCTGTAAAATAAATCTGTCAAGAATGATTTGAAAATGGAAAAAAAAATAAACTCATCTGAAAGTGTGGCTGTAAAGATCAATACTCACAATCTGCCCCAAAGCTACAATGGCCATAGATGTATGAATGAAGTCTGGCACACCATCCCCCTGCTTTATATTTATTACATTAATTATGTAAATTCTGAATTCTGAAGAACCATACACATTTTTCTTTTGTAATGTTGTTCCCTATAGCATACGGTTGCCAGATAAATACAGGATGCTGGATTAAATTTAAATTTCAGATAAATAACAAAGAAATTGTTGGTATAAGTTTTCCCTAAATATTGCATGAGATTGACTCATAATAAAAAATTATTCATTGTTTATGTGAACTTCAACTTTAACTGGGCATCCTCTGTTTTAGAAACTAGCTGGATGATTTGTAGTAATTAAAACCCAATTAGTATGTGTGTGTGTGTGCATGTGCGTGTGCAAAAACTTAGTTTGGAAGATACTTAATTATGAGTCATCTAGTATAACCTAAAACAGAAGTCTAGTTTACAACATCCTATCTCAGATTATTTCTGATGTAACACAGTGATGGAGTTTCCTCCACTATAGGATAGCTCTAACGATTAGAACTTGCAAATAAAGTCATCAAAACTTTTCAAAACTTTCTGTCCTCTAAGCAATGAAAAATAAGTCTACTCACTATTTCAGAGGACGTCTCTGGAATATTTAAAGACAACTGTACTGTTCCATCCTCTAACCCCTGCTCCTATCTTCTCAATGTTTTGTTTTCTTTTCTTTAGGCTGAGAAAATTACCATTTCTTTAAGCTATCTCTCATAATGATTTAGTTTCCAAAGCCTTTACTAAATCTAGTAGTTATTCTCAGATATCATTATGGTTTGACATTGTATAGCCTTTGAAGAATGCTGTTAGATAAGAATCTCTCTCTCTGTCTCTCTCTCTCTCTTTCTCTCCTCCCACCACCACTGACCTGGGTACATAGTAGCTACACATCATCTTCCCTAAGCTCTTTATGATTATTCCAGCTAGAATCACTCTATCTTTCATCTGTGGTCCAAGTGTACTTTGTGCTTTTCCTTGGGCACTAATTCATACATTCAACAAATATTTATTGTGCACCTACTAGGAGCCAGCCTCTAGTCTAGGCTTGGGAGACTAGCAATGAACCAAATACACAAAGACCCTGCTTTCATGGAGTTTATAATTCAAGTGGCAGAAGAAAAGAAATAACCTAAAAATTATTAGTTTATCTGATGATGAGAAAGAATCTGAAGACAACTAAAAGGGATGGAGGGTGGCAGTGGGGGAGTGGAGCTATTCCGATGAAGGTGGTCAGGGAAGGCTATTTTCATAAAGTCACATTTTGGCAGACACCTAAGGAAGTAAGAGTGTGAACCATGCAGATATCTAGGGTAAGAATATTTAGGTAAAGAGAACCACAAAGATAACAGCCAGAGGTAGGAGCATGTTTGGTGTCTTCCATTAGTGGCAAGAAAGCCGATGTGCCTAGAATGGAGAGAGAAAGGTGGAAGGGAGAAGGGAAGGAAGAGGTAGCTTGGGGCTGCATTCAGGTTATTTCTGAGATCACACCTAGAACGCAAACCAATAAAATCCTTTAGGGCAGGGACCACGTCCTGGGTAATATGGGAAATATTGTTTGGATGTGAGAGTGATCTGGCTGGGATATTTATCTCTCCATGATTACAGCTTTGATTTGATGGGAGGAAGGGGTGGGAGTTTTCCTTCTTTCTATCACTGCTCCACTAACTTTTCTCCTAAAGATGAAACCTTGAATGATTAGGGTGGGCTTCCTACGTCAAGGAGAGACGTCCTTTGTCTGAAGCTACATCAGCAGGTGTATTTTCTGACTAACATAGCCAAGGAAATTCTTGCTCCAGTGTCCCTGGTCTTTTTGTTTCTTTAACAGTGCCCAGAATTCTGCCTAACACAGAATAAGTTAGAAATAAATGTTTGCTAAACTGAGTTATTGAACCACTCAATCCATGGTTCTTTACTTCTGTTCATTAGGTGCATGCTACTTGGTAACTTCAAAAGCCTCATTAATTTAGTGAGGATGTTGGTAACTACAAAAGTTTCCTCAATGTAGTAAGGATGTAAGTTTCCTAACTTGCCCTATTTTACGTGATTCATTTGTTGACCTGTTCTTCTCCCACATGTGACATTTTCCCAAAGATTCCTCCAAATTTTTAATTCAAATTGCATCAAGTGGTCATCATTAATGGTCACTAGGGATTCTTTAATCCAGTTCCTTTCTTCCCACAGTATTATCACTGCAGATGCTGCTGTGGTTAACCCCACACTGTATTAATTTGTTCTGGTGTCTTCTGTTTATTACCAATAGGAACATTTTGACCACAGAAATAAATAACAACATTTTGGCCCCATCTGGTATTTATTTTGTGCATGGTTGTGTCAAATCAATAAACAGAAACCTCATTACATTGGGGTTGGGAAGCCAAAAGGGGGAGCTCTCAAGCCCTATGTTGATAGCTGCTCCCAACAGGAAGAAGAAAGACTGCCGCTTCTTGATTGGCAAGAAGCTCAGCCAATGAGAGACTGTCAGCCAACGAGAAGCCATTACATATTGAACTCTCAATTCCTCCAATGGACTCTTTGTTTACAACAGCCGTCCCAACTTCATCTTTTCTTCTATAAAAGAGTTCGTTCTCCTTTGCCGCTGGGGGACTTGGATGTGGGTCTCCACGGTTACAGACCCCGAATCGCAATTGTTTGCTGATCCCAAATAAACCCATTTTTGCTAGAGAAATAACTGGCTATTTGTTTAAGGTCAACTGTTGCAAAATTCAAAGTCCTGAATGCCCATAGCAAGGTAACTGTCCATGACCCATTGGTGATCTATTCCTTCTCTCCTCAAGACACCTATTGAATCCTCATGTTCTTTACTATAAATTCCAATCTCCGAACTTTTGTGCTGGGAGGTCTCTAGAGTACCTTCACAACCTTCCTCTGTTGCCCATCCACTCTTATTCAGTGAAACTTCTTTCAATTTCTCCCTTCTACCAAATTCTATTTCTTCTCCTTATATCATGGGAGCAGAATAAATACGAATTGAGTGACTAGTTTGTATGTGTCACACTGTCTCAATTTCTTTATTTAAAATTTTCTCAAGCACCACTTTCTTGCAGACACCTGTTTTGATGAACCACCTCACCTATTTTGATTAACATACTTACTCATATTCGACAAATATGCTTAAAGTTACAAACAAAGAGATGAGGTAGGGTAGAGGGATGAGAGAGTTAATTACCAGAAAATGCTCCATTAAGTGAAGACAATGCGTGTCCCATTCAAATTTAAATTCATATTGTGAGTCACAAAATCTCTGCTTCCTAAAAGTTTCCTGGTCTATCCCACAAGACAGATGTTCAGCAGATACATTTTAAAAAGCCACCATGTCTGTAATCCACAAAGCTCTTTCTCTTTTGGTACCATTAGTAAAAGAAAAACACATTTACTCTCCTTACTAAGCTTAAAACAACAAGAGGCAAAGCAATCTAAGGTTTCTTCCTGCCCTGCGCTGCCTCTCTTTCTCTTTCAGCAGAGTTATAGTTTTACTCTGAATCAAAATTAGAATGAACAGACAGTTACCTTCAAGTGCAAATGGAGAGGGCCAGGTTGGGATTTAGGGGCCTCACCACTGTTCCCCAGTGGCCAGTCCTTTCATTTCTGAAAAAACAGTTTTCATTTGTATTTCTTCTTCTCCCCCACATGGATGTTCCCAAAAAACATTCTGTGGTTCTCCTCCTTTCTGTGTTTTCCTCTAAATTCTACTATGGCAGTCTGGGCACACATCCAGCATCAGTAAATGAAAACCTCCTCATGCAACCCAGCTTCAGCACTGCATACCAGCAGTTAAATGCTGTCTTTTCTGTCCCACATCCAAACATTAGCATATACAATATCAATAAGCTGTTCCTTTCATCTTCCCAACACTGTGGAGGTGTTTATATTTGTGTGGGACGTTTAAGCAACTCCAGCCAATGGGCTTTTATATCAGGCTAGGCCCCGGGCAGGCAGCAGCCTCAGTTGGAAACAGGCACTGAAAGTGTTCTTGGTAAAACTCTGCCTCTGCCCAAATCTAGCTGTCTAACTCAATGCCTGACCTTCTTTAAAGAGGTCACCCTCAGAATTATGGCGCAGTTTGATAAACTGGAATATACTAATTTATTGGCCATTAAAAAAAAGAGGAAATTTTATTATGGATTACTCTGCTTTCTCGAAAACTTTTTTTATAATTAAAAACATCTGGAAGGCATTTTAATATATCATAAACAAGAGGAAATCCAAAGCACGTGACTTCTAAGAAAATGATGCAAATAGGATTCCTTGCCAACATTTACTGTAATCTGTTTTTCCTTTTTTCCGGGGTGGGAGTTTGGAGGTGGGGGACTCAAGAAAGAAGGGCAAATGAGAATAGCATCAAGAATTCTGCAGAGAAAACAGTTATTTCAAAATTAGTCTACTGCTATTTTTGGCCAGTGTTAGAAGACATTACACATTGGCAGAGCCTCTGAAATATATTTGGTTTCTTTTTAAAAAATTAGTCATTTTACTGGTAAATTTCTTTCTGAAATGGACAAATAATTAAATAAACACAAACTAAATTAGAAGATTGTAATAAGTAGAGCCAGAAGGAGACATCTTCCAGGGTGAACTTAGGTAAAGAACAAGCTGTTTACTTAGTATTTTATTCTTCTTTTCTATACCCATCTTTTATTTGGATAATAACATAATAAGGTTACATGCAGTTTTAATGGATATCACCCAGAATTGATGCTTGCATATAACATTTCAAATGTTTCCCAATTTGTCTTTCATCAGATAGGGCATAAGCTAGTTTACAATATAAATGATGTATTTTGAGGACTTTCTTCTTTAGTTAACCCTGGAGATAAATGGAAAATAATTGTCAATCTCAAGATTTGAGTTCTCTTAATACCATAGGCAACACACCACACACACACAGCCCCACCCCTCCATAAAACAGACCTAACAATAACAATGTGGCCAACGGTTACCTTATTTGGATTTTACTTCTTGGGTGTACACTTACTAATTCCATGAAAATGACAACGTACTTTGTTTGGTGCAGAGTATATTTTTAAGTACATAAATATATACTTAATGAGTTTATAAAAACTCATTGAACTGCTATAAATCTGTAATTACGCAAAGTATGTGAAAGAATCAGTGGTATTTTATAAGGTGCAGGAAACTCTTATTTTTCTGGATGAATTCCAGATTTGGTATTGTGGAAAAGCGTGTAAACTAAAGGAAGACAAGCCTGTGTTCAAACTGTAGCACTGCAGTTTATAGCAGTGACTTCTCTGAATTCCAAGTTCTTTACCCCTAAAACAGAAAAATAGTACTTATATTTTGTAGGAATTAAATGAGATAATACTTGTATATAAAGAATCTGGCACAGTTTCTGGGATATAATGGGATATTGAGTGATAGCGATTATTATTGGTATTAATTTTATTATTAATTTATTTATTATATTATTTAAATTATTTAAATATATATTTTAAATTATATTATTTAATTCCATAAAAACCAGCCAGGGGCAAGACTTTTCATTTGTTTATTGTTCTCATTCTCTTCCAGAGGGCTGCTATTCTGCTTTGCCTCTTTCTGCTCAAGAGGCTGATTAATTGATTGAGTGATTAACGCATCCCTTCATCCTTTTTACCATGTGGGTGTGGGCTCAGACTCCAAACCTCTAGGCCCTGAGGCAGACACACTACAAGCCTTAGATGTGGTCTAACATTCAAGGAACTCTAGGTCTATGTAGGGAAACAACTATAAAACATCCATTCATTGAATGCCAGACATTGCAAGAGATGCTGAAGATAAGGAATGAGTGAGGTAAGCTTCCCGCTTGGCTAGAGGAGCTCGAGGCTGCATTTGCCTCTCTAAGCATAGGTAGAGGTATAAACAACTGGGCAACTGAGAAGAAGGTCATCAATGTTGACTGTGGAAGTGGAGGGGTGGGTCAGAAGTCAAGGTACACTTTGATGCAATGTGGAGGATTGAAATAAAATCCATAAAAATCAGGATTTGGGGTCCTATTTACAAATATCTGTAAGAAAAAAATTTGTTTATAGAAAAATGTTATGAATTAATTAAGTCAATTAGGGAGCATATAAACCCCATTAGGAAGTTTACATTTTCCAAATTGTTGGAGCTAGCTATATGGGGCTTGGGGTTGGGGAGCAAGATATTCAAAGAGGATGAGCACTGAAACCAGAGAGACATGGTTCTACATTGCAACTCTGTCGTTTTCCGATGTGAAGCATTGAGCAAGTTATATGACCTTTCTTAGCTTTGATTTCTTCACCTGCAAAATAGGAATAATATATATTCAGAGTTGTTAGGATTAGTGTTAATTTATGTTAAGAATTTGGCAGATAGGTAGCACTCAATAATTGTGTCTATTATTATTGGCCATTATTATCACCATCATTAAGAAGGCCAGAGGACTTACTTAATTTACAATCACTTTCCCTGCAATGAAAATATAATTCATATCATTTATAAATTTACACGTTTCTCCTCGATTGGTATGAACACTAGCTAGTGTTTGGTTATTGGCCATGGACATAAATTTTTACCATATTTAAAAAAATACCTCAGAACACATCTATATCCCAGGAGGGTGCTTATCCCAACTCCACAGGGACAGAAGCTCCTGCACTTGGGACCCTTCTAGATCTTGTCCTATGTATCTCTTCATCTGTCTGTTCATCTGTATCCTTTATCATATAATAAACTGGTAGACATTAAAAAAATACTTTATCTACCATGATATGTGTTGGCAGTTTTGATTATTGACTATTTTCCAATAAATTTATTAAAATAAATGTAGAGTGTAGCTCTTTCAAAGACGACAGCCAGCGTTTTATAAAATGTGTGTTAAACTAATGTAAAAAAAAAACAAGAATCATTTAAAATCCATATCTGAAGTAGATGATAGTGGATGATATTTACTGCTCTTCTGACGCCTCTGTTCTTAATAGGAACACAAAGCAACAGACTGAATAATACTCAACTACAGATTAGGTGAGCAAGAGCGGACTTTTATTACAAAGGAAATTGCAAGGCTAATTTGCATTGACTGGTTTAAACAACAATCTACCAGCCACCCTAATGTGAGAAAATATTACACAGAGACATAAATGGAAGGGACTAGGCTAAGATAATGCTTTTTCCTTTTACATGTATATTTTAGAATCATGGTATCTTGAAATAGGTTGTCAGATGGGTTAACAGGACCTGCTATTTCATTTTAACACTAAATACCAAAAAAAAGTTTATGAAATCTACACTTTGAAACAGGCTTCCATAAGCCCAAATCTAATAATTGTTAGCTACACAAGAGGCATGAAGAACATTAAAACCTTCCATGAGAGAAGTATGTTTAGTAGACCAGGGATTTCATCATAAATATTGCTACAAGGAGTATGGTATAAAAAAATTAAAGCAATCAACTGCATATAAAATATTAATACTATAAAAAACATATGCTGTATTGAGAGGATATGGGGAAGCAAAATAATATGTACTAGTATATATATATAGAGAGAATATTAATAGCTGGTTCACTAATTCTGTTTAGGCCTGACATGTTATCTATTACCTTCATGGGATTCAGAAATGTCTTTTTCTCATTTTGAATCTGGCCTATGGTGATATTCTTTAGGTTGCAATATCTACTCATATGGTTTACCAATTTGTATTGTCAACCAGTCTGCGTACATACATTTTGAAGAGATATTTAGCTTTTGTTAGAGGAGCCATTTCCAGATCACAGAGTAAAACAAAAAGGAAACCTTTTAGTCTCATGTTAAGAAATAAACAAACAAAACAAAAACAAAAACAAACAAAAAAACTCTCCAAAATTAGAACAAGGTAAATATATTTAGAACAAGATAAAAATGCTCAATGATTATTAACTATAACGTTATGCACTTAAGGATGTCAGCCATCATCTAACAGATAAATAAGGATAAAAAATATTGGGAAATGTTACTCACAGTGCCCAGTTAAAGTATTACTGCTGTAAGAGATCATCAGTAAATTTTAAAACAGTGCCCGATTACTCTTTCTCTGTGTTCAGTTACTGATTCTATCTGCCAAGCTGTAGTCAAACTCTGTAAATAAATAAACCAATAAAGCCCTTGAGCAAAAGTCCTTAATCTACAACACAGTGATTTTGTAGCTTGAAAAAAAAACTTTCGAAAATAAACTTTTGCAAAATAATACTAGAAATAGTATTCATTCTTTTACTTATGGTGTTGAAAAAACAGGCAGTGTGGTTCATTAATTTGAGAGAATAATGTTGAGCCAAATTGCATGCTGGTCTTACTCTGGAGAATAAAACAGACTTGGTCTCTGTCCTCATAGCGTTTGTAGCCCAGTATAATATCCCTTAATATCCTTTCTTTCACATCCAGGGAAGATGGATATTAACCAAACAATCATTATACCACATAAACTCACCTAGAATGTAGAGAGCAATGGTGTGCATGGTAGGAAATAATGTTGGAGAGGTAGGAAATCTGAAGTCTCAGACATAAACCTTATCTTACGATAGTCCTCAATTTCCCAATGAGTAATATTACAAGTGAGATAAATTTCTGGATCTGTTCCTGCATTATAACATGTTATGAAAAATGAGAAAGTACTAGATAAAATATGCTATATAAATCCCAGGTGTTCTCATTCACATAAATTTATTCAATACATTTTGGTTGTACGCCCCTTAGACTCAAAAAGAAGCTCTCATAGTCCTGCCCACTTTAAAAAATATAGAATGTAGTATATTCACTAGCAATCTTAATAACAGGCAAAGAATTATAATGATAATGTGAATATAAAAGTAAAACACTCTGAGATCGGGCCCTTAGATGATGGAAAAAGATCATTTCATCGTTTTGACTGGAGAAGTGGGCATTGGGCTGAACCTTGACATATTGGTAAGATTTACATGTGTCGAAATGGCAAACGGGGAATCCAGGAGGAAAACAATAGGCACAGAGTCAGAAAGGGCCCCCTATTTGGTCAGTTAGTCAATTCATCCTCCAGATTTTCCTAAGTACTTCCCATCTAGGCGCAAGCTAGGAGCTCAGGATTGTGAGGTACGTGAGAAGAACACTGAGACACAGGATGGAGTGGGAGTGGGGGGCTAGATTATAGCTGATCTTGACTGAAAATTAATGACTCAACTTTGGTAAGCAAGGAGAATCACTGTAAACTTTTGACCACGATCACAGCTGGTCCTTAGGAAGATTAATTTAGCAACATTTTGGTTAGAGATAAGGGAAGGACTGAAAGAATAATATGGCAAGAAATTGGCCAGGAGTCATGGAAATGGTAAAGTTGGGAGTGATCTAAACATTAGAGGACTTGATAGTTGAATGGATTTAGAGGGTGAGGAAAAGAAAATAGTCCAAATTATCCCCAAGTTGTAAGCTCAGGTGACTGGGAGAGTGGTATGACAATATCAGTGACGTGCTGGAAAATGTTCAACAATCAGTTTTCAAAAAAAAAAAAGAAGAAAGAAAGGAAAAAAGAAAACAAAGTTTTGATTTGTAGCATTTGCCACTATCTGTGGTGTGTATGCTCCCACCATGGCCAACCTCGGATGTGGGAATAGATGCACACAGTGAGCCCTCATAAGCCGGTCAGAGCCAGCTCCAGCACATGACTGCCAGTGATGGACATAGGAGTGCAGAGGATGAGGTCTGAGAAGGGGCTGGGAACTCCAGTTTTAGACACATTGGATCTGAGGTGATTGGTGAGAGTATCTAAATGGCAATGTTCAGCAAACAGTTGGAAATGCTGGATTGTAGTTCAGTGGAGAAGTCAGTTGGAGATATATACATATATTTAGGGGTCATCTGCATAGAAATGATATTAAAGATAAATAAGATTACCTAGGGAGAGAATTCAGAGCGAGAAAAAATACAGATAATGACAGAATCTTAGAAAATATCTGTATTGGGGGAGCAAGAGGAGGTAGGAAAAGAATAGTCTAGAGAGGTAGGAGGCAAATCAGAAGAGTGACCCTTGGTCACTCTTGGTTCTAAAAACCAAGAAAAAACATTTTAAGAGGGCTTGGTTAAAGTGCCAAAGTGGCAGGGAGGTCAAGGATGATTAAATTGAAATAAAAGTCTTTGAGATTGGTCCCTTTAGGCCACTGGGACCCTGGAGGAGGTAGTTTCAGCAGAGTTGTGGCTTGGGAGAGAGTTTTCAGAGTATATGTTCTTATTTTGCCAATATATTTGGCAGTGAAAGGAATGAGAAAAGATGAAAGGGTAGCATTTTTTTTTTTGAGCTATTATTATTTGAATGGAAAATTAGCTGCAACATGAGAAGAAAAACAAACTCTCATAAGCCTCACTAGTAGCAAAAATGGCTTTACTCCAAAGTCAAATGCTTGCAAGCCCCATTGGGGCTGACCCTTGGGCTGCCCATTATTTGCTATGAGCCTCGCTTAGTCAGACCACTTGGGAGAAGAAAGACTGTCAGGGACAGCTGTGACCAAGCAAACAGAAGCAGCGGAATGAGCCAACATCAACCCCATGAAGAGGAAGAATATGACAAAGCATTTGCTTTATGAAAAATATGGGGGTGAGGAGAACAAAGGAGGCAATGCCAAGAACAAATATCTGAAAAAATACATTTTTCTAGAATGACTAGTGTTGTTAGCCAATTTAAAGCTTAACATAACAAAACTGTCTTCTGAACCCACAATTCTTATTTCCCAAGCTGTTCCTCATGTTATTTTCTTCTTGCCTGGAATAGATGATTTCCTCATTTCCACAATTCCAGATTCTACCCAAAATGTGAGGTCTAGCCCATTTTACTTCCTCCTTAATGTCTTCTCTAACTCACATTATTATGAGGTTTCTCAGACAACCTATACTCTATACTGTGTTGTCTACACAACACATAATAAAGAACAATAAATATCCATTAAGTACCTATTACAAGCAGTACACGTGTTGACACAATTATTCCGAATCTCACGTTGTATTCTAATTATTTCATGTTTGCACTTGTTTCCTTACATTTGAAGACTTATGATCTTGTCTTTTCCTTTTGAAAACTTCTCTTCCCTATATAGTGCACAGTTATAGGCTGGTTAAAAAAGTATTAATTGATACTTGTTGAATTGGATTGAAATTAAAAAAAATTTTTCATTGAAATCTTTATGGGTAGTACTTTTTGGACGATACTATGTAGATGAAGATAAACTATAGTCTATCTTTGTTTAAAGATACTTTGTATTTAAAAGTAGATTCTGGAGAAAAGGAATGGTTCCTCTAAGAAATGAATTTGAAACAAGTGGAAGATAAAAGCAATTTATCAATATCATCAGTTTCAACTATAATATGGATAAGACCTTTTGAAATAAATTAATTGACCCTCCCCCTATTCAGCCAGAGGCATCCATTGTCTCAGGGAGGATTTGGATTATTAAACCTGGAATACAAAGAGGAAAATAAGTTAGTGTTCAAGGAAGGTTGCTGTTTTTTATTTTTTTTTTCAGCATGCAGTGAGACAAAAGTCTTGTGAATCAGGATTTGCGGCAAAAGAAAGGGGGTTTCTAAATTCTAAGAGCTACTTAGGTGTACAAATTAAACAGTGTAGGTATGAAAATATGTTTTAGTAGAGAGAGGGAAAAAAATTTGATGTAGGGAAAGCTCAGATTCAACCAAAAGAGAGCAAAAGTTATATTCCTGATAGTGGCTCTGAGTGAATTCAAAGCAAGGAGGCAAGAATGCAAATTAAGTGTCCTGGCTTTCCCCTCAGGAAGACACAAGAGGTAAGAGAGAAGATTTGAAAAAATTCTCAGTACTTGATGTTTCAGGTATAGCTCAGGAAAATTACAGATTTCTGAAGAAAATACCTCAGGTCAGCATGATGATAGCCACACGATGCCACCTAAGATGTTTCCAGGATGTTGTTTAGAAATTGCTGACCCAGAAGTTTTTTTTTCTTTTTTGGTTTGAAATAATGCTGTTTTTTTGTTTTTTTTTTTTTAGTATTTTTAATTTAGTATATTTTTTTATTGATGTTTTAATAGTTTATAACACTGTGAAATTTTTGGTTGTACATTTTTCTTTGTCAATCACCATACACATGTCTCCCTTCACCCCTTGTGCCCACCCCCTGTCCGCATTGCCCCTGGTAACCACAATACAGTTTTCTCTGTCCATGTGTTGGTTTATATTCCACATATGAGTGAGATCATACAGTGTTTGTCTTTCTCTTTCTGGCTTATTTCGCTTAACATAATACCCTCCAGGCCCATCCATGTTGTTGCAAATGGGAAGATTTTGTCTTTTTTAATGGCTGAGTAGTATTCCATTGTATATATATACCACATCTTCTTGATCCAATCATCAGTCGAGGGACATTTAGGTTGCTTCCACTTCTTGGCTATAGTGAATAATGCTGCAATGAACACAGGAGTGCATAAGCCTCTTTGGACTGTTGATTTCTGGTTCGTTGGATAGATTCCCAGTAGTGGGATAGCTGGATCATGGGGTATTTCTTTTTTTTTTTTTTTTAATTTTTTGTTTATTGCAGTAACATTGGTTTATAACGTATAAATTTCAGGTGTACATCATTATACTTCTATTTCTGCATAGATTACATCATGTTCGCCACCCAAATACTAATTACAACCCATCACCACACACATGTGCCGAATTATCCCTTTTGCCATCCCCCCTTCCCCCTTCCCCTCTGGTAACCACCAATCCAATCTCTGTCTCTATGTGTTTGTTTATTGTTGTTATTATCTACTACTTAATGAAGGAAATCATACGGTATTTGACCTTCTCACTCTGACTTATTTCACTTTGCATAATACCCTCAGTGTCCATCCATGTTGTCACAAATGGCTGGATTTCATCATTTATTATGGCTGAGTAGTATTCCATTGTGTATATATACCACATCTTCCTTATCCATTCGTCCCTTGATGGGCACTTAGGTTGCTTCCAAGTCTTGGCTATTGTGAATAATGCTGCAATGAACACAGGGGTGCATGTATCTTTGCGCATTGGTGTTTTCAAGTCCTTTGGATAAATACCCAGCAGTGGAATAGCTGGATCATATGGTAGTTCTATCCTTGATTTTCTGAGGAATCTCCATACTGTTTTCCATAGTGGCTGCACCAGTTTGCACTCCCAACAGCAGTGTATGAGAGTTCCCTTCTCTCCACATCCTCTCCAACACATGTTGTTTCCTGTCTTGTTAATTATAGCCATTCTGATGGGTGTGAGGTGATAGAGTCAATGCAATCCCTATTAAAGTTCCAACAACATTTTTCACAGAAATAGAACAAAGAATCCTAAAATTTATATGGAACAACAAAAGACCCTGAATAGCTAAAGGAATCCTGAGAAAAAAGAACAAAGCTGGAGGTATCACACTCCCTGATTTCAAAATATACTACAAAGCTATAGAAACCAAAACAGCACGGTACTGGCACAAAAACAGACACACAGATCAATGGAATAGAATTGAAAGCCCAGAAATACACCCACACATCTATGGACAGCTAATCTTTGACAAAGGAGCCAAGAACATACAATGGAGAAAAGAAAGTCTCTTCAACAAATGATGTTGGGTATTTCTATTTTTAATTCTTTGAGGAATCTCCATACCATTTTCCATAGAGGCTGTACCAGTTTGCATTCCCACCAGCTGTGTATGAGGGTCCCTGTTTCTCCACATCCTCTCCAACATTTGTTGTTTTTGTCTTGGTGATTATAGCCATTCTAACGGGCATGAGGTGATATCTTAGTGTTGTTTTGATTTGCATTTCCCTGATGATTAGTGATGTTGAACATCTTTTCATGTGCCTATTGGCCATCTGTATATCTTCTTTGGAGAAGGGTCTGTTCATTTCCTCTGCCCATTTTTTGATCGCTGACCCAGAAGTTTTTAATCAGAGGGAAGTCCTGAGAAGAACCTTCACAGGGTGGCTCACATTAACATATGGGTAACCCCTAAAGAGGAGAAAGGGCTGCATGGCATACTGAGACAGAGAGAAGGTGGAAATGTAGAAGAGATCTAGAAGTTCCGTTATGCATCTAGGAGGCACAAGAAGGTAGTTAATTGAGAAGTAATGACCTTCAATGAGACAACCATAGTGAGACTAGGAGCAGATGAAAGGAAGCTGAGCAGAGATTCTGCAGAATCAATATGAACTGAGGTAGGGCTGATAGACTAGTGAAAGCTGAGCTGGACATTCCCTTGAAATTCACCAGCCATAAATTTCAGCAATGGCATTATGCCCGTTCCTCCCTCCCACTCAAAAAGCAATATTAACAACAATTCAATGGGCACTAGTGCTGGATGCCTAGCGACTACAGAGACCAGACTGACTTTGTCACATCATAGACCAGCAAAGATACAAAGGACAGCACACACTTCCTCTTTGCAAGGAGGATACAGAAGCTTTTCCATGAACCCAGACACCATCTTGAGAAATAGGAAAGGAAGGAGAGAAATATTAAGAAGAAGCCAGCCTTTGAATTAACTGAATATTTACCCAAAGACTGTTTAAATGCATGAGTCTGGGATTCCTTTAATTATCAAGTTTAAGTTTGTATTCACTAATACCCAATGGGATAGAGGGCTTGAAAATTTAGATTAGTAATGGTAAATGAGGAGCAACATTTCTTTTTGCACTATAAATTTTGATACACAAACTAATAGGACAGTAACAAAAATGTTGGAAAATATGCTTTTGTGCAAACCATTTTTAAGTTGCCATGATATTTTTTTGCCATTTCTAATCTTACTGTGAAAAGTAGAGAAAGAAGATAATTGAAGAGAAGGCAATTTTTCCTTTGTATAAGAAAGTAGAAAGACTAGGTAGTGACATCTGAATACCAATGGTAAAGCAAGGTACAATCTCAGATCACAGGATTCAAGCTATTAAGACTAGTGCTGCTGTTAGGAAACTAAGCACAATCCATGTTTTCAACATCTAAGCCTCACAAATAAAGGAAGAAGTTTCTTTTCTCAAACAAAGTAGAAATAAATAAAGTAGATTAGGGTAAAGTTTATTGAAAAGGTGTAGTATCTAGAAAGTTGTGTTCATTTAAATCTTGTTCTAAAATTGTGTCCTTCTTTTAATAGACTGGAAATGTTAAAATGTAGCGATGTATTTATATTTCTTATTTTAACAAATGCTTTACTTTATAGGAAAAATCTTAGTTGTGGGAAAACATATACTGTATGAAATTCAGAAGTTTATGCCTGTACAGTGCCTTGTAGAATGGGCTGTGTTCATAAGCCAAACATCTCCAATAACCTGTTGGCAGTTACCCAGACAGGAGATGTAGTTTCAAGGAGGAGTTCCAAAGCTGTTAGATGACAACAGATATCACACTAGAAAAGACATGATTTTATAAGTACTCTGTATAGGATATTTTGATTATTGTGGAATTTGAAGAAGCGTGTCAATTTGAGGTTTGTTTTTTTTTTTTAAATATAAAAATAAAGCTGCCTGCAACTATTTCTTTCTGACTGAAAACTTTCAGTTTATCACAAACAATATTTTCATACAGTTAGTAGAAAATGTATATTTATTATTGCACAATGACTTTCAATGCTCTTGAAAAAGTCATTCATATTTATTGTCATATTGTTTTCCTTAAGAAAAAAATTACCATTTTATAGCTCTGCAAATACCATAAAATGCCACAAATGTTTTTTAATTTTAATAATAAAAATATTAAAATAAGTTGGCAATTGGATCCTCTTCTTTAAAATATTCTCCCTCCCATTCCACATTTTTTTGCCCAAAAAAAACACTAAGGAAAATTTTGAAGATTAAACTACCCCACAGTTGTGCTTTAGGTGAAAAAACATTATAAAAGTAAAACCTGAAACATTAAAAGAAGATACAAACAAGTAATATGGATTTACAAACATATTCAACTTAAACTGGTAATCCAGAGAGAAGTAAAAACAAGATTTCAAATTTTTATCCATTAAATTTGGTGGAAAAGCTTTCTGTTTTGTTTTTATTGTTAATAGTTAGGCTTGCCACCACGCAGTGAAAGAGGACGTCTCATCCACAGTTACTGAAAGCATAATTTGGTGCAATCTTACTGTAAAGCATTTTGAAAATATGTATGGAATGTCTACAGTTGTTCATAGGGTCTGAACCACAATCTCCATACCTGAGAATCCAATCTAAAGATATAGAGGTAAGTCAATGAACCATGTGCAAGCATTTTCATCAAATATTTATAGGAGAGAAAATGGAAATAATCTAAATGTCCAAAGATAAGAAACTAATTAAATAAACAACAGAACTGGGCTCCTGAGTTCAGTTGTCCACTAGTCAACATCAAACTTGACCCAAAGCCCATTCCATTCTGGCATTAACACATTTGTTTATGGTATAGTATAGTTGATTAAGAACATGTTTTCAAAGGGTATGTAAAACAACAGTAAAATGATCACCATAAAATTTTTTGTTGGTGTCTGTGTATTTGGGTAGGAGGGGAGAGAAAAAGTCCCAAATGCTAACAGAAGTTATCCCACAGTGGTAAAATAATCTGTGGTTTTATCTTACTTTCTTCTTTAACTTTTCTGAATTTTACAAATGTTCCACCATGAAAGTTCATTAGTTTAAAATCAGAAAAAAGTAAAATCATTAAAACTGAAGACAAAATAGGTCCTGAAAACACCATACCTGTTGTATTTTACAAATAAAATTCATGTTTCCCAAATTCACTTCTTTGTATACAATATTCTCTTATTAAATATTTTCACAAAAATAGAAATGAAGTTCAGAAATCTTCAAAAATTAATAAATGACTTTATTAATTATGAATAATAAAAACAATACTTTACCTTTTTATAGAAACTCACATTTTTCAAAGCAGTTAAATATACATGAATCATCTGCCTCTTCTCCTCACTCAACCTCTTTTCCTTATAGAATCAGAGAGTCAGAGCTGGAAGGAACCCTAGGAGCCAACTAATTGAAATTGGTTGATATCATCCTAATACCCCTGGGAGAGGCTCTCTTCAACCATGTGAGTGTTTCTAAAGCTTATGACAAGACAGTTTCATTTTCTAGGCAATTTTGGTTGTTATAAAATTCTTATTTTGAGGGGCCAGCCTGGTGGCGCAAGCAGTTAAGTGTGCGCGCTCTGTTTTGGCAGCCCAGGCTTCGCCAGTTCGGATCCTGGGAGTGCACCGACGCACTGCTTGTCAAGCCACGCTGTGGTGGCGTCCCATATAAAGTGGAGGAAGATGGGCATGGATGTTAGCCCAGGGCCAGTCTTCCTCAGCAAAAAGAGGAGGATTGGCAGATGTTAGCTCAGGGCCGATCTTCCTCACACACACACAAAAAAATTCTTATTTTGAAAGAAAACAGGGCAAAAGAACACAGTGGCTACTTATTCCATACTTCCTTGTGTAAAAAGACATTGACCATCCCCCGCCCTGAGCTTCATTTTTTTGCCAGAAATTAGGGAAGACAGCTCACATTAGGGGGATGGAGGCCAGAGATGGGTTTCTAAAAGTTTGGTCCACAAACCACTTGCATGAAACCACCTAAGAACCTTTCCTGAAATACAGATTTCCAGGTCCCACTTGAGACCTGCTGAACCAGAATATCTGGAAGTGGAGTCCAGAAACATGCCTTCCTAACCGATTCTTGGACATCTGGGCAGGTAGAAGGCCCTGCTGAGAAGGAATGAGCCATTCTTAGACAGTTGCTTGCTTAGGTTTAGAGATGGCAATATGGGATGCTGGGTCCAGTCCTCCACTGGTCTCCACATCAAACGTGATCTGAGGGACATTCCATTCCAACATCACTCCCCTTGTTAAACTATCATTCACTCAACATCCATCAGTTACTGTGTCAGGCACTATGCCAGATGCTGAGGACACAAAAATGAAGTACATGTGGTCTCCGCTGGTGAGGAGCTCATTGCTCAGCACAGCATCCTGTGGTTCACCTAGTTGAGAATGGCTGACCTTTCATGTATCAGGATTTGACTATTTTTCCTCTATTACCTTGCTCCGGAAGGTAATATCAATTGGAAAGTTCCTGTGATAAGAATAGATGCTAAGATTTATTTTTCTAAGAATTGGGTACTACTTCTTAGAACCAATCCTTGCCCCTTCTTTATTTTGGGAATTAATCCCAGGTAAGAGTCTCCCCATACTTGGCCTGGATGACTTTCAGGGCCTTTACACGTTTTTTAAAAATTTTTGTCTGGTGAATATATACCTTCACATAACATAACATATGTGAAATTCACATAACATAAAATTAGCCATTTTAAAGCGAACAATTCAGAGGCATTTAGTACATTCATAATGTTGTGCAACCACCACCTCTATCTTGTTCCAAAACATTTTCATAACCCCGAAAGGAAATCCCATAACCATTAAGCAGTTATTCCCCATTCACCCATCATTCTGTGAATATTTTTGATATTCTTTTTTTCTGTTCAATTTTTCACACCTCTTCACTCCCTGCTCAGTTGGGGCTTTTTAATACTGAGAGCTTGTTTCTGGCTCCATTGGTATTTATTCTGCTCAGTGTTCTATATTGTAGGCAGCTGATATCGTCTCATTTTTTATTTCTATAATGAACACTTAAATTCCAGGCTGTCTGATGTAATAAATCATTTTTGTGATAGCTACAGCATAAATTATTTTAATTGCAAAAGTAATATATATGTGTTGTGAAAATTTAAATAATATATAAATAAAATAAAAAGTGAGAGTCTCTCATAAGTACCTCACATTTACTAGAGTGACTACTGGTAATAATTTACTGTGTACGTTCCAGATTATTTCTTGATTCAGTTACATGCATATACCCCTCCCCATAATTATATTAGTCATATCATTATATCAATAATAAGAATTTTACCACTTGTTCATTAATTTTATGTTTCATTTATTCGTTCATTCTTTCAGCCATGATTTATCAGATACTTATTAGATGCCAAGAATTCTTCTATGAGATGAGGATACAGGGGTGAATAAATATTCATGTCAGTATCTGTCAGGTCATTATTTGAAATAAGTATACGTCATTCCATCATCTAATTTAACACATTTGACCACTCTTCTACTGATGGACAGCAAAAATTCTTTTAACCATTTATTAAATATATACTAGATACTACAGGCACTAGACTGAGATGTGGAGTACATTTGTTTCTTGTTTTTATAACTGAAATACAAATTAAGTAGTTTTCAGCTTCACTTTTACAGTATTAAGATGACCCGTCTTTTTTGTTTGAAGTAAAGTTAGTTTTCTGAGGGAGCTGTAGGTAAAGCAGACGCAGTCACTCCAATTATGTGCTCATAGGATAGGGGAGACATTTACCCCACCCTAAAAGATAGTACAGCAGAAGAGTACCCAAAATAATTAAAACCTTCCTGGCAAGGGTACCAACCTTTCAAATGACACCTGACCAACGAGAACAGATATAAGATATAAAAGCTGGATGCCTACCAGCCTAGACATACACCTTGGTATGCACTGTACGGACATCCAATCCTCAATTCGACTGAGTCCTATCTGCACCTGTTTTATGGTTTGCTTGTTTGTTTTATTTTGTGAGAAATGGGCAATATTTGTGCTTTTTCATTTACATATTTGGCTATGTGGAAACCCCAGGGAATGAATCATTCTGGATAGCTGAAAATTTTAATCATTTTTGATGGAAATCTTTCTAAAATGGATTTCACACTTCCCTGCCTTCTTAAACAGAGTGGATGGAATGTAATTAATCTTTTTTTGATGACTTGCTTTTATCATTATGAACATTAATGACCATGCTGTGCCATCCAGAGATGACGTCCTCGACACTGACTGTGGTTTGAGGATGGCCTGTGGTCCTATTAGTCTTCTTGAATATTTGGGTCTAGGTTATATTCTTCCCTTAATGGAAGGCCCTCAGCTGCCACTGTCACTGTTGACAGTGAAGCTGAAGGGTGCAGGTGCAAACCGGTGGGTTTAGGAGGAAAAGAAAGCTGTGTTCAAATCCCAGCTCTTGATTTGAGGGCCAATTACTCTTTTAACCTCAGTTTTTTCATCTGCAAAATGATCACAGTAACTCACCTAACAGAGATGTAATAAGGATTAAATAACAGGTCTTATGTAGAATGGAACATGAACCAATGTTAGTTCCTGCCCCCTATCAGGGTGCTTACGAATAAAGAAGCATTTTTCTCTGACTATATTGCAGTCTCTCTTCTGTTGTGGGGTTGGAAACTGGGTGGTGGAGTTGAAAGGTTTGTATGCAAATTCAGATTAATGAGATTTTTTTTTGCGTAAGACACGAAGAAATCTCAGTTTTATTTCATGTAGACTTTGTGACATTGACATTGGGTGCCTAGATATACTAGTTACTTGTTAAATTCAAACTATGTAAGAACATTTCTGACTTCATAAAATAGAGTTCTAGAAGGGGAAATCAACTCGGGTATTTTGAATCCATACATAATGAGGAAAATGTTTTGAATCAGTCTGAATATCCTCTTCTAGGTTATGAACTTGGTCATTTTCAGAAAAATGATCACTTCAAAAATTCAATCAGCTATACTTACCAATGACCTACCACGTACTAGGTATATTTCTGGGTTCTGAAGATAAAGAAGTGAAAAAAAAAAAAAAAAAAAAAGTCTCTGTCCACATGTAGCTTCCATTTTAGTGGGAGAGATAGAAAATAAAACACATAGATAATAAAATGTACAGTGCATCATTTTATAAGTCCTCTTGAGAAAGGAGCTTTATAAAGCCAGGGAGTCAGGGGAGAGATTCAATTTTATATCCAATGATTAATGAAGACCCCATGGAGAAGATGACATTTGAAGAAAGGCTTAGAGGAGAGAACCATAGATATATTTTGCTGGAAGACTCTTTCAAGAAGAGAGAATAGTAAATACAAAAGGAGGCCAGAAAGTACCTGTTGTGTTCAGGGAATAGCAAGGAATCCCAGAGAGTGGAACAGAATAATTATGCCAGATGCTAATAAAAGCTAAGGGTGAAAAGCAAGCAAAAAATGGTATTAGGAGTATCTGAGCTGAGATGGTGGATAGTGTTAAGGCGCACTTTAAATAGGTAAGATGACACACTTGAGGAAAGACTGAAGTTGGCAAGGGAGAAAGCCATACAGATTTTTGAGGTAACAGCCTTCCAGACAGAAGGGGAACAGCAAGTGCAAAGGTCCCAAGGCATGGTGTTTCTGGGTGGCTCAAAGAACAGTAAGGAGACTTGTCAACTAAAAGGGAGTAACCCACAGGGAGAGTAGTTGGAGAAGATGTTAAAGGGATAGGAGAAGCAAGATTATATAGCTCCTGAAGCCATTATAAATTATTAACTTTTACTGTGGGTAAAATGGGGAGTCATTGCAAGGTTCTTAGCAGAAGAGCAGCTTTTCTTTCTTTTCATTGCTATTAAAGGGATCATTCTGGTTACTGGGTTGAGAATAGACTGTAGGTAGACAAGGGACAGATCAGGAAGAATAGTTAAAAAGCTACTGCAATAATCCAGGAGAGACATGATGATGGCTTTCATGAGGTTACCTGGGAAGGAGGTGGAAAGATGTGTTTGTATTCTGGATATATTAAAAGCATAGCCTATAGCCCACCGCACATGGAATACCAGAGGAAGAAAGGAGATAAAATTGAGCACCAGAAAATATTAAATTGAAGAAACAAAAAGAAAGATATGCTTTCAAAGAGGCTGTTACTTCAGCCAAGAATGAGTAACAGGAACCAGAGTTACCCTTCTATGTGAAACAACTGAAAAACTGGATGGAGTACATGAAATAAAAGCTTTCAAGATATTTGATATCAATAATGAAGGACAATGATTGTGGACAGAAAATAAATAAACAAGACGAATCATACATTTGTCCTGACTACTGTCTGGAGAGAGTTTCCAAATTGTAGCACAGAGAGGGGAAACCTAGACAAAGCCCAATGGTCTCTACTAGTTGAGGAAACAAAACTGGGATTCTAGAGAAGCCAAGGAAGCAGGAGTTTCCACAGGAGAGCAATAAAGAGGATAGATCTGCATAGAAAGAAAGTTCCAGAGATCTCTAGAGGGTCCCCCACTATGTTTAGCTGAGTAGTGATTAGTGCAAATGTGTGAGGGAACTATCCACAGCTGGGAAAGGATCCACCAGAAAAAAATTAGAGGGAACAATGCCTAAAGCTCACACAGAAGGGAATAGTGTCTGTTCCCATCAGGCAGAGTAGAAAACCTCACAATTCACAGGGCATTGGATATTTAGGCAATTTAATTAATATTAATTAATAGGAGGGCAAAATTAATTCTAGATTAAACACTTCTCTGGTCCCACCTAAGAAAGCTTAAAAGCAAGACCCAAAAAGGGGCCGGCCCCGTGGCTTAGCGGTTAAGTGCCCGCGCTCCGCTGCTGGAGGCCCGGGTTTGGATCCCGGGCGCACACTAACGCACCGCTTCTCCGGCCATGCTGAGGCCTCGTCCCAGATACAGCAACTAGAAGAACGTGCAACTATGACATACAACTATCTACTGGGGCTTTGAGGAAAAAAAAAAAGGAGGAGGATTGACAACGGATGTTAGCTCAGAGCCGGTCTTCCTCAGCAAAAAGAGGAGGATTAGCATGGATGTTAGCTCAGGGTTGATCTTCCTCACAAAAATATAAATAAATAAATAAAACTGTAACAAAAAAAAAAAAAAGCAAGACCCAAAAAGATTAAAGTTTTTCCAAGTAACTTTACTGTATCCTAGATCATAGCTCAAGAATATTTGTAGGAATACAAGAATAGCCAGCACTCAACAAGGCAAAATTTGCAATGTCTGGCACACAATCAAACATTGCCAAACATGCTAAGAAGCAGGAAAACACAATTCCTAATGAGGAGAAAAACAAATTAATCAAGAAATGACACAGATGATGAATTAATAGAAAAATGGCATTAAAACAGTTATGGTAACCATATTCTATATTGTCAATAAGCTTGGGGGAAGTTGAGCATGTTAGCAGAGAGAAGATATAGGAAAACCCAAATAGAACTTCTCAGGCAGAAACTACAATGCTGAGATGGAAAATAACAACCCTGGATTGGATTAATAGCATATTTCAGAAAAAAAGATAGTGAACTTGAAAATATAGAAACAGAAATTATTCACAATAAAACTCAGAGGGAAAGAGACCAAAAAAAAAAAAAAAGAAAAAATGACCAACCATTAGTGAACTGTGGGACTACTTTAAACAGTCTAACATACATTTACTTGTACTCCCAAAAGGAGGGGAGGAAGGAAGGCAGAGGGAATAAGAAAAAAATTTTGAATAAATAATAGCTGAAATATTTTTAAATTTACTTAAATCTCTAAAACCACAAACTAAGAAACTCAATGAACTCCAAGCACAAGAAACTTGAAGAAAACTACACCAACATGCATGACAAAATTGCCTAAAACCACTGATATATAGAAAATCTTGAATGCAGCCAGAACATGATATGCAGAGAAATAAAGACAAAAAGATTTATCCAGACTTCTTTCTGGGGAAAAAATAATGCAAGCCAGAAGACAAAAGAGCAACATCTTTAAATTATTGCAAGAAAAAAAATCAACCCAGAATTTTATAACCAGGTAAAATATCTTTCAAAAATGAAACAAAAGTAAGAATTTTAAGACATACAAAAGAAGAAAGAAATCATCACTGGCTCATCTGCACTAAAAGAAATGTTAAAGGTAGTTCTTCAAGCAAAAGGAAAATTATACCAGAAGGAAATCTGCATCCTGGACTGAAGAACTCTTGAAATAGTAACTATATAAGTAAATATAAAATATGTATTCTTATTATTTAAATCCCTTTAAAAGATAGGTGACTATTTAAAGAAAAAATAAAACCAATGCATTTTGGGTCTGTAACACATGTAGCAGTAAAATGTATGAAAATAATAGCACATAGGCTATACCTTCAATTTATACCTCACGCTATGGAAACATTAACTGAAAATGGACCATAGACTTGAATATAAAATCCAAAACTATAAAAGTTCTTGAACAAAACATAGAAGAAATTGTTTGTGCTCTTGTGTTACACAAAGATTTCTTAGATACATTAAATGCATAATCCATAAAAGAAAAAAATGATAAATTGGACTTAATTAAAATTAAAAATTTCTCCTACTTGAAAGACAGAGAATGAAAAACAAGACAGACTGAGAGAAAATGGAACTCAATGAAAAGGAAACAAGCAATACAGTAGAATGTAAACAAAAGCTTTAGATATTTCACCGAGGAAGACTTGCAGATGGCAAGCAAGCATAGGAAGCTGCACTCAACATTATTAATCATGCGGGTGATGAAAATTAGACTTAAAATGATATATCTCTTAAAAGCTTTTAGAATGTCTCAAGTGAAAACATTGATCTACCAAGTGTTGGTGAGCATGTGAAAGAACAGAACACTGCTGGTGGGAATGTAAAATGCTACAACAACTTGGGAGAACAGTTTGATAGTTTCTTCAAAAGTTAAACACACTAGTACATGATCCAGCCATTCTACTTCTATGTATTTCCCAAGACAAATGAGAGCACGTGGCCATGTAAAACTTATGCATAAATGTTCATAGCAGTTTTATTTGTAATAGCTACAAACTGGAAACAACCCAAATGTCCATTAACAGGTGAATGGATATACAAATGGTGGTGTATCCATACAAGTTGTATTGCTGAAGAATACTGCTCAGCAATAAAAATAAATAAGCTACTAATGCACGCAAAAAATATGGATTAATATCAACAGAATTATGTTGTACTAAAGAAGATAGACCTCCCCCCATGGAAAGAATAAATATTGTATGATTCCATTTATATAAGACTGTAGAAAATGCAAACTAATATATAATGAGAAATGTATTTAAATGGTTGTCTGGGGACACGGAGTGGGAACAGAAATGGTTGTGAGGGATTACATTGGGGCAGGAGAAAACTTTTTGAGGGTGTTAGATATGTTCATTATCTTGACTGTGGAGATGCTTCCACAGTTTTATATATACATATATGTCAAAACTGGTCACAGTTTACACTTTAAATATGTGCAGTTTATTTTATGTCAGTTATATCTCAATACAGCCATTAAAAATTAAATTAATATAAAAGATGCTAATAAGACAGTTAATTCTAAAATTTACTTGATGAGAAATACTTTAGAGAGTTAAGAAATTATGCAGGGCCCTGCCTGGTGGCATAGTGGTTAAGTTCGCTCGCTCCACTTGGGCGGCCCTGGGTTCGCAGGTTCAGATCGCTGATAAGCCGCTGACACGTCGCTTATCAAGCCATGCTGTGGCAGCATCCCACATAAAGTAGAGGAAGATGGGCATGGATGTTAGCCCAGGGCCGATCTTCCTCAGCAAAAAGAGGAGGATTGGCAACAGATGTTAGCTCAGGGCTAATCTTCCTCACCAAAAAAAAAAAAAAGAAATTAGGCAAATAATTTAAAATTTTTAAAATTTAACTTAATAACCACTGATGAAATGTTTACCTTGTGCTAGGTACTATTCTAAGTGCTTTACAAATATTAACTTATTTAGTCTATTCATTGGGTATGGCGTTATCCAAACCCATCTTACATATGAAGAAATTGAGGCTCAGAGAGTGACACAGGTTGTAAATGCAGAGATTGAATTTCAACCCAGGTGGTCTGGCTTCAGGGATACAGCCCTCTTTAATCTTGCTTATAAAGAAAGAATTTATTTTGACTACTTCACGGATTCACTAACTGTACTATAGGATTTTACTTTCCTTTTCTTACCACTCACATTTCTTCAATAGATTTTTGCACACAGATTGGATTCTTTACTGCCTTTTTATAAGATAATACTTTAACACATACTAAGCACTGCTTTCATTAGCCCACACTGTCCTGCCCACCAGACCCCTGCTTTCAAACCTCTCTGTCTCTCGATTCGTCACTTCTTTTCCAAGTTGTTTCCACTCTACAAAGCACAAACCTTCAGATTTTGAAATAAATACAGCAATATGTCACCTATCCTTATTCCCACCTAAATCCATTTGCCCCATTGTGGTTTCTGTGGCATTTATTATCCACATGAAACTATTGAACATTTGATTGCATATTGCTTCTTGATTCTTGTTTAGAGAAGGTAAATTTTGTATTGACAATAGATTATATGTCTTTGAGATCAGAAATCAAGTCTTTATCTTGTCATACATATGCAGAAATATATTTTTGATACAGAATTGCCAACTTCTCTGGACTCACAGAAACATACATGCTTCACTTGGAAAATACAATCCTATTCTTTTTTAAGCCCTCATATAGAATAAGCAGCTAAGAATATGAGGATTGGCAATACATCTCTCCCTTCATCGCTATTTCCAAGTTTCGCCTTGGGTACGTCATGAGAGAGGTCCACTCAGGCAGGAAGAGTAGAGGCTAAATGAATTGCGTTTAAATTGTGAAAATGGTGCTCTTTATGTGGCTAGGGCACGTTCCACATTTTTTTCTTCCTTAAAGAATGTAACGTTTGTGTCAACTGGTGAAGAGTGGGGGGTCCTCTCAGTATGGATAAAAATTCATTAAGCTAGTTCAGCAGGGAGCACCAGGATTCACATCTTACCCAGTCTTTCCTTCCCGAATAGTTTTCATTAATTCTCTGAGTTCTACAAGTCACTCTCATTTTTTCATTACATGTTTCATATAATTTATTGTACATAATAAATAGTTTGCAAGAGTTGGGTTTATGAATAGCTTGAAACAGGTTTTCCATGTCCAAATCAAGCTGCCATAGTAACCATTTTTCATTTCTGCCAAACTTATGGTCTTTTCCTTTTTTTCTGCCTTAAAATATGTTGTTTAAAAAAATCCCAAATTATTCAGGAAAGTTGATCAGGTTTCATTAAAATAATGATTTCATTGTTAGCAAACGCTCATTTCAATCTCTTATTAAATGACTCCTTCTTGTATTATGAGCATCAAACTGAAGATAAAAATATATAGCTTTAAATTTTGATTTAATGATATTTATCATAAAAATAAATTAAAATACATTTTTGTTCTCCTCCAATTTCTCTATAAAAGAATATCTGCCCTTACAAACAACAGAACAGGAGCAAGGCCAAGTTAAGTTTCTGCCAGATAGTTCCATGTAGAAAGTCCTGGAGGACGGTAGTCTGCTGGGTATTTATATCCAAACCTCTCCAAACCTCCTCACAGAGCTTCTAATTTCTTTGGGAAGAACGATTTTTAAAAAGAATCTTTCCACAGGTATTTTTTCAACTTCTCATCATTATAATATTTTAACTTTTCAAGTAACTAGCATCAAAAGTCAGAGCCCTCATCAAGTAACCAGTGCCTCCTAGATAAACTACTATAAGTTCCAAAAGCTAACTCAACAGCCATTTCCCTCAAATTCTCCAACAAAAAACTACCTTCGGAAGTCACTGTGATATACGACTGTTATAACAGCAAGTGTTATGGAGGTTGAAGGGAGTGGCTGTGTTTTGGCAAGTATAGAAAGATCCGTTTTTATGGAGACTCTTTCTATGCCAATGACCCATCTACTTTTAGGTTTTTTTTCAATTACAATTTTAAAACTTTTGTCCTTTCAACCTCCACTAACTAGTATTTAGCTAAGAGAAAGAAAATTATTTATTAATTAGTCCAGGTTTATTCTGTAACTCAGTGGCACCATGAGATGTGCACATTTTTACCATTACCCATTAAAATGTCTTTTGCTTTAAAGTACTTTCCAAAAACCTCATTTTTTGCTACATACTCTAGATTCTTACATATCTAATCTAACGTTATTTCCTTCACAAGTTCTTCCATTTATTCAACAAATATTTCTCTCTGTAATATCATATAGGTTCCATGGAGCCATATATTCAAGAGTAAAATCTGGATCCTATCATCAAGGATGCAAATAAAACATAGAGATGAAATAACATAAAGGTTGGAGCCAGACTGTGTAACACATTGAATGAAAAGCCAAAGAATTTGGATTACACTACCACTATTACTCCTAATAATGGTGTCACTCTTACCATTACAGCGACCATTATGAATTACAACATAAAAATTTGTTTTTTCTAAGCTTCAGAAATCAGTTGCTGCTAGTTTAACTTAGAAAACAGGTAGTGATAGGAATCTGCTGGAAGGATCTAGAGTATCTCATGGAATCCAAGGAAGAGAGCAGCAATCAGCCTTGCAAACTATAGGAAATGGAGAACCTGAACTTTCGAAACCTGAACTGCAAGAATTATTGAAATTTATTTCTTGATTGCTGCCACTAAAGTGAAATAGCTTCCAGCTCACAGTCTAAGGCTCTTGATTCACAACCCAAAATTCTGGGAGAGCAAATCTAATTAGCCAACTTGAGTCACTGTCCCTTCCCAAGTAGCTATGGTTAAGTGGACAGAGTCAGGTGTTAGAGGCATTGCTGTTGAGGCCCTCTCCTGGGCATTGGGGGTAGGAGGCAATTCTTGGAGAAGGGGAAAACACAGTGAGGTAGTTAGCAAAAGGTGCTTTCTGTAAGCACAACTAGCTTTCTTTGGGTTAAGCATTGTGCTAAGTACTTTTCATGTATCATCTCAAATAACCCCCAAGAAGCCTAATGCAGTAGATACTACTACTGTTCTCATCTTACCTATAAAAAATTGAGGTTTAAAAAGGGTAACAGCTAATAAGTAGTGGAGCCAAGATCTAAAGCCTTCTCTTTCTGGCTGCACAGCCTGTACTCTATCCTTCATCTTGACGTTGTCAATCCAACAGGCTTACGTGTAGATTGCATCTGGTGCCTCTGTCCCTATAAGTTTTCTGTCCTCAGTTCTTCATTTTGAAGAGGTGAAGAGTTGATTGATTGAAACAGTCATTTAAGAGCTAATAAATGTCTAGTTAACTAGTACCTACTCTTTCTCGCTGTGTTCTAACATGAAAAGCGAGGGGAATGTGTTACACATATGTGTGTTTTCTCATGGACTCTGTGTGATATGTGGTACTTAAACATAGATGAACTGATATCACTAATACTGTATTCTAGAGTAAATATATTCCAGAACAAAAAAGTGTTTCTTTTTTTGTGTGTGGAAAACAAACCACTAGTTGTCATGCTGTTTCTATGGGAAATTCTAAACATTTAACTTAGAAATGACGTGTGAGCACATATTAGAACTACTGCCCAGTCAGATACTGTCTGTATAGTATTTCTTTTGGACACACTCCCCATGGTAGAAATAAAATATGCACGTCTCTAATGAATGAACTTTAGCTTGAAAAATAGGAAATAATCTATATCTCTTTTCCAATCAAAGGGGTAGAAATCCCCTGGAATCTCTTGGAGGTGGAAGGAGAACTTTGAAGTTGGGTAAGATAAATCCAAACCAGTAATAACTTATCTTGTATGTTTGCATAGGAGAGATAATACTTTAGATCTGCACTCTGACTTCTGAAACAAAGCCCAGTTCATTACCTCAACAGGAGTGGAGCGCACGTTAGGTGGCGGTGGGAGGAAGGGGAAGAGAGAGCAAAGTTTTGGCGGCTACTGCTTGTTCGTATTCTCAGGTTGTTACTAAGTCCTAAATTCACAAGTTAGGGACTTTCTATGAAGAAAGTCACACTACATTTAAATACTACAACAAAATGGGTGGAAATCACCATCAGGGTTAGCATGTACATCCTTTAATAAGGAATCATGAAATTTGTCTGTGTAGTGGACCTGTTCTTGATAGTAAACCCTTTACAAGAGTGCTGCAGTTTATTGACTTTCTTTTGGGCTGACTATAGGAAATAAATTCTTTGATGAAATGAGAAAGTTAATCCTAGATGGATGCCAGGTCTCCATTTTTGTGGTGGAATTCTCAGTAACGGGAAGATGAGCTGGACTCCCTGGGGTGGATAAGTTAGGGGGACCCTAGCAAACTTGATTATCTGCCTCTGTTAGTCATGATGTCTTCATAAAGACTGCAAAAGAGTTAAGGAAGAGCTAAGAATGCAAAAATAACCACATTTACATTGATGAATGAATTAATTAGGACACGACTAATTCAAAAATTCCGGTAACAAAAATAGGAGCCAGTTGGTAAGCAAATTACTTCTCCTCCGTCAGAGAGGGAAACACATGCAGACCTTATCATTTTAAATTCAGTTTAAATATAGCACAGACATAGTCCAGATTACTTTTTGTGATCATAGAGAATGTACTTTGACTAATTCATCTGGCTTATGCTTCCAAGAAGATTCCGGCACAATAGGGAGGACTTGTTGTCTGAGGGGGCACACAGAACTTACCTCAATGGCTTGGGCAGAAGGGTGAGTCACCTCCACTTGCCAGATCAGAGCTGGAAGGAACAGCGTACAACCGCTGCCATGCTCTCACTTTCTGCACTACACAGGCATCCTATTAAGGGGAGAGAAGGGGAGGGAGGGCACAGGGACAGAGGAAGGGAAAGGTTAGAGAAGAGAGCAGAGAAATAAAGGGACAGAAACCAAGATGAAATTTGCTGTGGACATTGGATATTAAATTAATGTGATGTGATATGGGAACATTTTTCCTCCCAATTTTTAGGATGTTAGAAAATGATTCCTATTTAGGAGAGAGAGAAGCTTTCTGAAAAGCTAAAAACATCTCCAAAAAATTGGCTACAACTTTCTTCAAGCAAAGATGAATTTGAGAGATACGAATAGTCATGGGAGGAATATTTTATGTAACAAAATATTTATTCTCTTTTCACTTATGAGGATATCAAGACAGAAAACAGTCTCTGGAGGAAATCATGCCTGTGAAAGATATTTTAAGATCAAAGTTTACCTGACACGTAAACCAACTCACTAACAATGAAAAACATGAAATTCTGTTTTGAAAGGCACTGATTTTTCTTTTTTCCTTTATCAATTTGGCCCTATTGTCTTTTACAAAATATATGTGCAACTATAACAATGTGATCTTTTTTACCTGTTAAAATGTGAAACTTGTAGTAAGATCAGAGAATTTAAGCTCCACATGGAATGCTAGGAACTTAGTTTCCTTGACATATTTCTGATAATTTTTTGAAACAATGAAATTTATCTCATACTAAATGCCATCAATCTTCCCATTTGTATATACAATGCATTCTAAATTTTTGAAAAAAAAAACTGTTCAATAGTATAATACCTTTTTTTGCATGGCTCAATTTCTCTTCAGTTGATGATGAGAAAATCAGAAATACATTATTCTTACTAACTTGAGCTGAATGAAAGTCTTCATTTAAAGTAACTTAATTATATACAGAAAGTATGTAATAAAATAATGACCTCTATTATAAATCACGAGTAGCAATCAAAATAATGATCAAATCAGATAATAAGTTTGATTATGTGTAGAATTCCACTTTTCTTAGGTATGTTATTACTCCCAGAACAGGATGGAAACAAAAGGACTTGGCTGGAAATAGGCTCTCTCTTGATCACATGCCTAGTACAGCTCTCTGTGCCCAGTGGGTTCTCAATAAATATTCAGTGATGATTATAATGAGTCTTCTGGAAACATTGCAATGTGCAGGTATGCACAAATCGGAGATTAGAAAAAACTTGTCAGTGTAACTGATTATGTCAAAAGAGAAAGAATTCTATATCCAATATCAATCACAAACAAACACAATTGCTGTATGGCTATTTTCTTTCAACTTCATTTTTTCCTGGCCACTCCACATACTAAATGGAGACCCATCGGACACATTTGTCACTTGATTAAATTATCCAGGGGCAAGACAGAACAGTCACACTGTTGCCAAATGTTTCTGGAAGATGTACCTTGTTTCCTGAATCAGGTCCTTGATTTCTGACTGCACTTTTCCAGGGAATAGTTCTATGAAGCATCGTACTTTGGAAGGTCCTGAGATTATTGTCATTGTGCCAGACTTTAGACAATTCTGAAGTCAGAGAACAAAATTACAAGTGCCATAAGCGTGACTTTAAGGTAATAAATGCTCAATTAAAAAAATTGAATATGAAACATGGTTCTGATTATTTGCAGGTTGTGATGGTGTTTGGAACAAGTTAATATTAGGCCAGTGAAAAAGTACGTCAGTTATTTTGTTCTGTTACTACAACCTAGCAACTCCACCTTTAGTTAATGTGAACCTTAGACCTCCAAAGAGAAAAGGGAAGAGTAGACAGCTACATTGTTCAGGCCGGGAAACTGGAAATCAATCTTGAGGACAGTCTCCTCTCCATGTAATCTATGGCTAAATTGTCTCTACTTTCTAAAAAGATTGAAATTTTCCTACTTCTCTCTAGTCTTCATTTCTTATGTGGAATATGTAACCAACATGTAATTTGCTGCCTACATATCTTTAATCTCCTTCAATCCATTTGCCTTTCTGTGGTCTAAATTGTGTTTTTAAGTATCCAAACATGATGTGCTTACTTTGTATCAGGCACTGTGCAAGGCACTGTGGTAGACACTTTGTGTGTATATATATATATTTTTTCCTCATTTGATCCTCTCAAAAACCCAATTTGATAAATATAATTGTATTAGTTTCCCATTATTTCTGTAAAAATATGAATTTAGTGGCTTAAAACATCAATGTTGTGGAAGCAGCCATTATATGACGTGTTGCCAGTCCCCAGGATTGCCCAATCAGTTCCCTGAGCCTGGAAGATCCTCTTATATGGAGGCCAGTGGGTAGCAATAGCTCAGATTCCTCTTCCTTATTAGGAAATTCTTTTCCTATTCCGAGTACGCAGTGAACTTCCTTAGGCGGTGCATCGTATGGCACCTGGCCTATCCCAATAGCATATCTGCTCTCTGAGGGAAGGGAACAGAGTTTGCACACACAAGGTGCTGGTTGGAACAACATGTTAATCACAGAAAGGAGAAAAGATGCAGCACACACTACAGACACTAAGCTTGGTGCATCTGTTCTTCTTTCTGTGATTAAAATATTCCAACCAGCACCTCACGTGTTGAGTTCTCCTTGGACGCTCTGAGCCCATAGGTGGTATATAGTGGGCTGAGATCTGTGGGCTCCTACTTCTGGTGGTTGGCAATGTTAACGTTCTTTGCCATCCTCTATGTGGTGGAAATCCTCACCTGGGAATTGTAGCTGGATCTTCCTGCCCAAGAAACAAAAATCTATTCTCTTTAAGTTCTGGAGGCCAGAAGTCTGAAATGAGTCTACAGGGCTAAAATCAAGGTGTTGGTCTATAGGGCTGATTCTTCTAGAGGCTCCAGGGGATAATCCATTCCTTGCCTCTTCCGGCTTTTGATGAATGTCAGCATTCCTTGATTTGTGCTTGCATCAGTCCAACCTCTGCTCCATGGTCACAGTGCCTTCTCCTCTTCTGTAGTCAAATCTCCCTCTGCTTCTTTCTTTTTTTTTTTTTTTAAGATTTTATTTATTTTATTTTTCCCCCCAAAGCCCCAGTGGATAGTTGTGTGTCGTAGCTGCCCATCCTTCTAGTTGCTGTATGTGGGACTCGGCCACAGGATGAACGGAGAAGTGGTGCCTCGATGCGCACCCGGGATCCGAACCCGGGTCACCAGCATCGCAGTGCGCGCACTTAACCACCAAGCCACAGGGCCGGCCCCTGCTTCTTTCTTATAAGGCAGTTAGGGTCTCCCTGGATAATCCAGAATAATCTCCTGAACTCAAGACTGTTAATTTAATTGTGTCTTTTGCCATATAAAGTAATGTCCACAGGTTCCAGGAATTAGCACCTGGGTACCCTTTAGGGTCATTTTTCAGCATGGTACAACAGTTCTCAGCTTTCACATATGACAATAAAGCTTCAACAGGTTAGTAATGTGCCCAAATTTATCCAACCAGGAAGCAGCAAAGCCGGTATTCAAATCTAAATCTTTCTGACACCAGAATCAGTGTTCATTTGTAATGAGACTAGATGTGGTAAGCTTGAAGGAGAAAAATAGAAAAGAGGCAAACAGAGACATAATTATCCCCAAATATTTGAAAGAGCCGTCACAAGAGAAAACAGCTAATCATGATAGGTAACATGTATTTAGAGATTGTACATGCCAAGAGGTGTTCTAAGCCCCTTTACAAGTATTAACTCATTTAATCTTTATAAGAACCCTATCAGGTAATTTCCATTACTATTGGTGGTTAAGTTAATTGTTAAAAATTACACAGCTAGTAAGTTATGGAGGTGATAATCGAACACTTGCTGCCCAGCTTCAGAGCCTGTGGTCCTAAGTCTCCCCTAGGTAGACTGATCTCATCTTATAGGTTCTGACAGGAAGAACTTGAACCAATGGAAAAAAGTAGATGAAGACAAATTTTTAGTTCAACATTAGAAGAACCATTAACACTTGGAGTCATTCAAAAATGAAATGGGCTTCCTTCTGAGACAGAGAAATCCAATCACTGAGAACACCAAAAGTAAAGACAGCATGATTGCCTCTCTGAGACATTGAACTTGGTGACAATGAATTGGAGGCAAGTTAGACTCATATTTCAGTTCCTTCCAACTTTATAAGGTATGGTTTTAAGGTTTTATAACTTGAAAAGCTTATTGTGAATAGGGAGTCACTGATAGTTCAATGATAGCTATGCTTTAGAAAGATTAATCTAGGACTGGGTCATCAAAGAAGTAATTGGGGAGAGAATGATTTAGGGGAAAATAATGTTGGAAATTATTAGTCCAGGTAAGAGTTAATACAGAACTTAAAGCAGTGACTGTGGGACTGGAAAAGAAAGGATTATAAATATAGTCAACTGATCTTTAACGAACGAGCAATGGCAATCCAAAGAGAAAAGACTGTCTTTTCAAAAAATGGAACTGGAATAATTGGACATCCACATGCAAAAAATAAATCTAGACACAGACTTTACATCTTTCACAAAAATTAATTCAAGATGGATCATAGACCTAAATGTAAATTGCAAAACTATGAAACTCCTAGAAGATAACATGGGGGAAAATCTAGGTGACCTTTGGAATAGCAATGACTTTTCAGATACAACACCAAAGGTGTGATCCATAGAAGAAATAATTGATAAGCTAGACTTTATTAAAATTAAAAATTTCTGCTCTGTAAAAGACACTGTCAAGAGAATGAGAAGATAAGCCACAGACTAGCAGAAAATACTTGCAAAAGACATATTTGGTAAAAGACTGTTAGCCAACATGAATAAAGAGCTCTTAAAACTCAACACAGGAGTTTTACGGCAGTGAAACTATTTTGTATGTACTATGCTGAATATATGTCATTATACATTTATCAAAACCCATAGAATGTACACCAAGAGTGAACTCGAATGTAAACTAAAGATTTTAGGTGAAAATTATGTGTCAATGTAGGTTCGTTGATTGTAACCAAAGAAAAAAAAAGGGAAAGGATTTAAGTGAGACATTGCAGAGGCTAGACTCTGAGTTTTAATCTAGTCATGAGATCAGACATGGGGTGGTGATTTAGATGAAAGAGTCAGACTTTTATGCATTAACGCTGGGCACAACAGCGGCCCCATTGGTAAAAATAGAGAAATCTGAAGGCAATACTTTTTAAGGAAAACCTCAGATTATATAAATGGTATTTAAGCAATAAGTAAGACAACTAAATAATCATTGTAATTTATGGACTAGAACTTAAGAGGATGCCTAGGGCTATAGATAAATATTTGGCTATTATTTATACAGATAAATAGCAATTCTCTGTAGCAATTAGCTTTCACTGGACACATTTCATTTTACATGCATTATCTCACTTAATTCTTACACCAACCCTATAAAGTAGATATTCTTGTCCCATCTCATAGATGAAGACATTTAGGTTCACAAAGTTTAAATAACTTGCTCAAAGTCACGTATCTTAGTAAGTGATAAGTGGTAGAGCCATACCCGTTTGATTTCAGACCCCCTATTCTAATCACTCTGTTAAACTGTCTTAAGAGTAAATATGATCATCCTGGCAATGCTTCTCAAATGCTGCTTCCAGATTGTGTCTCAAGGCAGAGAAGAATGCCAGCTTCTCCTGCCTGTGCCTGAGTAAGGAGGGTTGGATGGTAGGGAGCTGACAGGTATGTCTCAAGTAACACACTGAAAAAAAGAAATTTCTTATCTTAAAAATTTCTCCTAATGTTGAATAAATATAGAAATAATGTTTTATCCTCACCAAGTGTGAAGTAAAATGTAAAATCTAAGGAGATATGCCCTATGTAAACTTTGTCTTTACTCTCAGCAGAACTTCTTATACCCTGAGGTTGGGGAAGGAAGGATCCAGGCTGAGAAATATAAGCCACAGTAGAACATAGAGGGCTAGGGACAGAGCCTATCTATATGTCAGTATTTATGAAATGAAAGCAAGAAGAAGGACTTACAAGAGGAATGGAAGAGTCATTAAAGAAGTGGGGGCCGTATTGGCATACCACAGCCTAACAGAGAACAAAGGTGGATGGGAATTTCCACACTGTCAAATGCTGTAAGGACATGTCTAAGAGGTTTAGAAATTACAAAAAATGCCTTCATATTTAGCAATTGGTCACTTTCAAAGGTAGAGTTTAAATGGGGTGAGAGTCAGATTGCAAAAAGCTAAGAAACAAGCAAGTGCTCAGAAATTGGAGGGTCAATACTATTGGTTTGTGAAGTTTGTAGGAGGAAGTAAACATGGTGGTTCAAGCAAAACCAGAAATCCTGCATCAGTTAAGGTGTTTCTGTTCTTTACAACACAAATCAATTCTGCGTAACTTAGGCAAAAAAGGGATTTAGTACAATGACATGGGGTAATTCTCATAATCAAAAAAAAGTTAAGGAATCAGACCTTGGAAAGTACAGGATCCAGATCAATTCTAACAGAAACTAGTAAATGGGAACAAGGGGACAATCCCGTCAAAACAGTACCATCAGGTGAACCCACTCCAGCTCTTTTCAGTCCTTGTGTTGCTCAAGATATAAATTCCAGGGAGAATGTCTGGCCTAGTTCTGGTCATGTGATCACTTTTGGGCAGGGAAGGACAATGTCTTTGAATTACAGTTTTTCTACAAAGGAAAGGTTAGTTCTTCAAAGAAAATCTGGGAGAATGAGTTCCAAAAGACAAAACACTACCCCAAAGAGTAAAAAAATACAGGCCGTTCTTGCCTTGCACTGTGCAGTATTAGCTGAAACACATGCTTACTGGCATGAATTCTTCACCTTGCACAGTTGACCTCAGGCACCATGGAACACTGCAGTGAGGAAAAGGTACCAGTATGCACCAATTTCAGTTAACAAGGTATCATGCAAAGCGAGGACTGCCTGCATACATAACCAAGAACAATTATAAAGAATATGAGACTTCAAACATAGATTTGTAGAATCAAAATATATTATAGTAAAAAAGGACCTTAGAGATCATCAAATCCAGCCCTTTCCTGTTATAGCAAAGGAAATGGAGGCCAGGGGAAGCACACTGACTTATCCAAAACTTCCTCCTTGGACACACAGAAATCATAATAGCAAACGAAGTAAAAAGAAAAGGAGTGGTTCCCGGAGCTGGCTACAACTTGACAGGGAAAGCAATCTGTGGGGAGTAAGTTTTGAGCTAGGGTTTGAAGGAATACTGAAATGTGTTTCCTCAGGTATAAATTGAGGAGGGCTGGTCTAAATCTCTAAGAGCCTTTTCAGCTCTGACATGCTATGATTCGGAGCAACATGTACTAAAATTAGCAAGTCATATACAGAGAATAGTAAGCAGGGTGGCTTGATTGGAGCAAAGAGGCATGTTCGGGAATAATGACAGCTCCAGGAGGGTCAGCTGATGGATGTCTGGTGGGAGTTCAGGGTTAATACTCCTCCAAGTGGGTTAAGGGGCACCCCGAAGTGCTGCAGTGTGCCCACCATTTGTGAAGCAATGAACCAACACACGTGTTAAAATAATAGCACTTGATATCTTCCCATGGAATGTGATTGAAACATTATTGAGAAAAGTTTTCCTATAGGGCTGTAATAGCTGAGATTCCCTATTGTCTTATTAGATGAACAGCTGTAATTTTTAATTCCAATTCTCAGAGAGTATGTGTGACTTCCAGCAGATGTGTGCAGTCCCTAAGGCCAGACAGAGCCCAGGGATATCCAGAATGAACATACAGGCTGAAGATTGAATATAACTCATTTTAGTAACCGTATGACAAACCTGCTCATAGATGCTAAACAGGGTTTGCTGAGTGTTTTATTCCCTAGTGGAAACATTTACTTTTCATATGTATAGAAGTTAGATGATATAAAAAAAATTACCCTAATTCTTTTGGCTCTGCTATCTATTATCTTTTCACAAACCCATATGCTTTTTGATCAGATTACCAAATTAATGGACAGGGAAAAATATTCAGCTCTCTCACCAAAGGCCAGTGGCATTTTGATATCTTAGTACATCAAAAAACCAACATCCTTTGCTTGCTTGTCTGCCAGGCCTCTTCCTTTTCTGCAAGTTTTACCGTCCTTCGCTAATTTCATTCTTTCTTTGTTTCCTTGTGTATTTACCTTTGCCTCTCACTCTACACCACTCACTCTCTGCACCACATTAGCATTGTTTACTCTGAGCTAATTAAGATGTTTTGTCTTCTCCTTTCCCCCTTCATCTTGGGCCACTTACATCCAGCCTCCACTATATTTTTGTAAATGAGAAGAGGATATTTACTCTGTCCCAAACTGCCAGATGGGCTCATTCCAAATCAAAGTGACTCTGGAAGTTGTACAAGAAAGCTGGGACAGACCTGGTGTGGGCGAAGGAGAGAGTACTTCTTATCTAGGTTGTCTACACTCTCTGTGGTACTCTAATTTTGTGGACTGTGGAACACATGCTCTCTTATTAGCAGCTCTCCCATAGTCACTATTTTCCTCAAACATCTATAGATTCCCTGCCTTTAACTGAAAACAAACTTTATTCTCCAGATACCCATTAGAGTCCATCATTCTATGCATTGCACGCTAACACATCACTGATTTGTCCAATTAGTTTCCCATAATCATCACTCATCAGCCTTTCTTTTCTTCCGTCCTCCTTTCGCCCCTTCCTCTCTTCCTCCTTTCCTCCCCTTCCTCTCTTCCTCCTTTCCTCCCTTCCTTCCTTTCCTCCCTCTCTCTCTTTCTTTCTTTCTCTCTCTTTCCTTAACACTCACGTCATAGACCTATGCAATACTTTTCCCATTATTTAAGTTTTTATCTAGATACTCTTTCCTTTCTGAATGACACAAAACATCTCTTCATCATCAACTGTTCTCATTCTCACACATTTAAACATCTGAACAGATTATATCCTGATCTCAAATTTCATGTGTTCCTAAGCTTCAATGATCCCAAAACACAGTCATATCTTAGATTGCAATTTTACGGAATTGCCCATCTCCATACCTCAAATTCTAAGCTTTCCTTCTTTAATTTTCACTTCCTTCCTTTCCACTTTCCAAAGTCCCCTTTCAAATGCAAATCAGACCTTATCTTCCTTCCCCTTCCCCTTCCCCTACTGAAACCCTCCATGACTTTTCATTGCAGTTAAAATGAAATGTAAATTTCTTACAAGACTTGTTCTAGGAATGGATCTGACTTTATATCCCTCTCTGATATTATCACATACCATCTTCTCCCTCCCTCACTGTTTCTGCAACACAAGCATTTCTTCTCTTCCTAGAACAAGGTAACCTCAGATAGCTGGGTGACTTAAGCTCAATGTCACCTCCTCAGAGAAGACTTCTTTGACACTAGGTCCAAAGAAGCTCCTTACCCTATTTTGCTTTGTCTTATTTGTTCATAGCACTCTCTGAAATGGTCTTTTTATTTATTTCTCTGTTTGTTGCCTCTCTAGGCTAGCGAGTTGCTTGTCTGTCTAGTTTGTTGCTATATCTCTGAGGATATTACAAAGATCAAGAAATAATCTGTGTGTTCTGGGAGTTTCCAGTCAAGAAGAGAAATCAAACAAGTATGCAGGTAATTATAATACCAAGCAATCATCCTAAAGCAGTACAATATAGTTATTAAGAATATAGACCCTGCAGCCAGGCTGCCTGGGAACGAGTCTCAGTTTTCCCACTTATGGTCTTCGTAACGTAGGTTACTTAATCACCTGTGCTCAGTTCCTAATCATTAAATTGGGATAACAAAAGTATCTACCTTATAGGGTTATTGTGAAGGTTATAAATGAGTTAATATTATGCAAAGTACTTAGGACAGAGCCTCGAACGTAGTAAACACTCAAAAAGAGGATGGTATTATTATTTATCGTACTCATCTTTTCCTCCTCATCCTAGGCATCAAACCTCTGGTTCAGCCAGTCAGTGTCTCTTTCCTGGACCATTAAAACAGCCTTGGCCTTACTCCTGTAATCTCTTTCCTAATTCACTCTATATATTGTCCACACTTTGGTTTTTTTCCTAAAACACTTCAATGGCTTCCTATAACCTTAGGATAAAGTCTACCTCATTAACGTGGCTGACAAGGCCCTTCATGATTTGATCTCTGCCTTATTCTCCAGCCTCTTTGATTCTCACTTGCTAGTCCCTACTTCATGCTCTAGAAATGCCAAACTTCTCACAGTTTCCTAACCATATCCTGCTATTTATTTTCCTTATGCCTTTGCCCACACTGTCTCTTCTGCATGAACCATTCTTTCCTTATATTACACTTGATCTAAAATCTCCCTTATTAATCCTTAAGGACCCAGCTTTGAGTTTCATCCTAGATGCATACAGTGGTTCCCAAAGGTCAGATTGAGACCTCCTGGAAAATCTTGTATATACTATTAGCATTACTTTGAACACCTTGCCTTATCACCTACATCTGACTCCCTGAGTTCTTTGAGGGCAGGTACTACTTCTTATCCATTTTTATATCCTTAGTGACAGGACTTGGCAAATATAAATTTTTTTGTATTATTCAATTATTGTCATAATAATGCTGTGTTACAAACAACCCCAATTGTAATGGCTGGACATCTGCTTCTTGCCATAATGGAGAAGCAAGGACCAGACTTAACATCCCATCATAATAATTAGAAGATTTGACAAAATATATGAAATAACTGTTTTTAGACATTGGACAACAGGAAGCGCAGACCTGTGATCCCTGAGAAAAGAGACACAAAAGAAGTGAGCCCAGCAACCCTCCTGGATTTCTACCTAGAGTCAATTTCCGGCCCATGGGTACAGAGAAGGAAACTAAACAGAGCCCAGAAAATCAGTCAGTGGAAGCAGACTAAGAGATGACGGAGATGATAGCACTAATAGACAAGGATGTTGAAACAACTCTTCTACTATGGAAACAAAGGAAAAAAATAATGAAAAGAGAAGTGGAAAATATAAGAGGGAAACAATGAAAACTTCTAGAAATGAAAAGTACAAATTAGAAATGAGAATTTTACAGGATGAAGTTAATAACAATTCAACAGTGCAAATAAAATGAAATAATCAGTGATTTCTAAGTTATATCAACAGAATAAAGCAAAAGAGAAAAAAAGAGTAGAAAAAAGAACAGTTTAAGTAATCTATGAAATATTATAAAGTGGCATAAAATTTGTGTATTTGGATCTTAGAGGGGGAGCAGAAAAATGTTTGAAGACATAATGGCCAAAACTTCTTCAAATTCGATGAAAACTATAAAGCTAGATTCTAAGAAGCTCAATATAAACCAAAGCTGGATACACACACACACACACACACACAGAGCAAGGTGGGATCATATTGAGGAAAGCAGTGATAAAGATAAAATCTTAAAAATAGAGAAAAAAGATACATTACATAATAGGTACAAAGATATAACACTAAACACTTCTTGTCAGAAATTATGAAAGTCGGAAGAAAATGGAGTAACATCTTTAATGTGCTAAATACAGTGTTGACCTAGAATTCTACACTTTACATATGAAAATGTCTTTGAAAAAAAGGGGGTGAAATAAAAGTTCTTGCAGAAAATAAAAACTGATAGTAATTAAAACTCAACAATAAGAAAACAAAAAACCTAATTAAAAGATAGGCCAAAGAAAACAGATATCTCACCAAAGAAGATATGCTGATGGCAAATAAGTATGTTAAAAGACGCTCCATATCATATGTCATTAGGGATATGCAAGTTAAAACAATGAGATATCACTCCACGCCTATTAGAATGACCAAAATCTGGAACACTGACAACATCAAATGCTGATAAGGATGTGGAGCAACAGGAACTCTCATTGCTGGTGGGAATGCAAAATAGTATAGCCACTTTGGAACAGTTTGGTGGCTTCTTACGAAATTAAGTGTACACACATACACTTACCATACAATACAGCAATCTCACTCTTTAGTATTTACTCAAAGGAGTTGAAAACCCATGTCCATGAAAAAACCTGCACACGGATGTTTATAGTAGCTTTATTCATAACTTCCAAAACCTGGAAGCAACCAATATGTCCTTCAGTAAGTGAACGGATAAATAAATTTTGGTAGATCCAGACAATAGAATATTATTTAGGACAAAAAAAAAAAAGAGCTGTCAAGCCATGAGAAGACATGGAGGAAACTTAAATTTTACTAAGTGAAAGAAGCCAATCTGTAAAGGCTACATACTGTATGATTCCAACTATATGACATTCTGGAAAATACATTGTTTCCTAACCATATCCTGCTATTTTATGGAGGCAATAAAAAGATCACTGGTTGCCAAGTGTTAGGAGTGGGGGGGGATGAATAGGCAGAGCACAGAGGATTTTTAGGGTAGTGAAAATACTCTGTATGATACCATAATGATGAATACACATCATCATACATTTGTCCAAACCCGTAGAATGGTCAACCAAGAATGAACCCTAATGTAAACTATGGAATTTGGGTGATTATGATATGTCAGTGCAGGTTCCTCAATTATAATAAATCTATCACTCTGGTGAGGGATGTCGATAAGGGGGAGTCTATGCATGTGTCGGGGCAGAGAGTATATGGGGAATCTCTGTATTTTCTCCTCAATTTTGCTGCCTTAAACTGCTCTAAAAAACAAAGTCTTAATAAAAATTAAAATTAGAAAAAAAAAAAACCATGAGAGTATTTGTTACCAGGAGACATGAACTACAAGCAATGTTTGAGTTGAACAGGCAGAAAGAAAATGATACTAAATGGAAATTTGAATCTCACAAAGGAATAAAAAACGTGAGAAATTGTAAATATGTGAGTAAACATAACAAACTTTCTTATGTTTTAAAATTATTTAAAAGATAATTGACTGTTTAAAGCAAATACAATAGTAAGGTATTGTGAGCTTTACAACATGCTGTTTTGATATTCTTATATTAAACGTGAAGAGTAGGGTGATCCAGCTCATTCCTGTGTTTCTGGGACTTTCCTGGTTTTAGCACTCCAAGTCCTATATCCTGGGAAGCCCCCTGGACTTGGCAAACAGGTATGATTAGCCATCCTAAATGGAAAAGTGATTGTGATAAGTAAAATGCGTTTTGTAAGCTCTAGAGCAACCACTAAAAAACAAAACAAAGAAGCATAGCTAATAAGCCAATAACAGGTAAAATGGAATTCTGAAAATACTCAATCCACAAGAAGGCAGGAAAGAGTAAAGAAGGAACAAAAAACAGATGTCACAGATAGAAAAAAACAGCAAGTTGATAATTTAAACATGATCATATCAATAATCATATTAAATGTAAATGGTCTGAACACTCTAATTAAAAGAAATTGTCAAACAGTATAATGAAAGACGCAATTCTGTGCTAACAAGAAACCGACTTTAAATATAAAAACACAGATAAGTTAAAAGCAAAAAGAAGAAAAAGTTATATATGCACACTCTTAGTATAAAACAAAGGGAGTGGCTATAACTAATATCAGATAAGATAGATTTCAGAACAAGGTATATTACTTGAAAGTTCATGAAAGGGATCAATCCATCAAGGAGACAAAACAATCCTAAATATGTAGGCACTTGATAATAGGGCTTCAAAATACATGAAGCAAAGTCTGAATAAACTGAAACGACAAATATTGATAGAGTAAATTGACAGAAAGTCAGTAGGAATATAGAAGACTTGAACTACTTGTAGAATAGTCCATTTATAGAATACTCTAACCAACATCAGCAGAATACACATATTTTTCAAGTGCCCACAAACATTCACCTAGACTGTATTGTAAGTCCAAAACAAATGTCAATAAAATTTAAAATAAAGTTGAAATTATGCAGTGTGTGTTATCTAACCACAAGGGAATTAAATTAGAAACTAATAACAGAAAGTTATCTGGAAAATCCTCAAATACTTGCAATAAGACAACATGCTTCTAAATAACCCATGGAAGAAAGAAGAAATCATGAGAAAAATTAGAAAATATTTTGAAATGAAAGAAAATTAAAAACCTAACGTATCAAAATTGTAGGTGGAACTAAATTTGCTTGGAGCAAATTTTATAGCTTTACTTGCTTATATTGGAAAAGACAAAAAATCTAAAATCAAGGATCTAAGCTCCCACATTAAGAAACTAAAAAAAGAAGAGCATATTAAACTTGGAATAAGCAGAGGGAAGGAAATAATAAAGAAGAGAAGAAACTGATGAAATAGAAAAAGAGGAATAAAGTGAACCAATGAAATCAAATCTTATTTCATTGAAAAAAAATCGACAAAATCAATAAACTTCTAGCTAGACTGATGAAGAAAAAAAGAGAGAAGAGACAAATTACCATCATCCAGAATGAAATAGAGGACATCATATAAATTCTCCAGAGTAAAGTGATAATTAAATAATATTATGAAAAATTTTGTACCAATAAATATGACAACTTAGATTAAATTGACAAATTCTTTGCAAGTCACAAATTACCATAACTGACTCAACAAATCCCGTTGCAATTGGATCTACAACAATCACTCCCATGAAACCATTTCTGACAAAGTTGCCAATGACTGGCCAGCTACTGAATGCAACGAACCTTTCAGTACCCACTTCTCTACTTGATAGTATTGAACACTTCCTGAAATTCTTTTTTCCTCTTTTGGTGACATAATGCTCTCTTTGATTTATTCCTCCCTCCATGGCTATTCTTTAACATTATCCTTCACAGTTTAATTTTCTTTTGTCCACACTTCAAATGTCCTGGACTCTCTACTCACTTTAAAACTGCTCTCTGGGTGATCTCATTTATTCTCAAGACTTCACTACCCTTTATAGACTGATGGATCCTGTATATATGACTCAATCAGTCAACTGAGTGTACTGACTCAGTTGAACCTGATTGTACAGTAGGCACCACAACTCACCATCTCCAAAATGGAATGGATCCCCTGCCCAGACTGGAACTCTCTTTTTTTTTTTCCTTCCCTAGGAAGATTGGCCCTGCACTAACATCTGTTGCCAATCTTCCTCTTTTTCTTTTTTCTCCCAAAAGCCCCAGTACATAGTTGTATATCATAGTTGTAGAGTTGTAGCTCTTCTAGGTGGGATGCTGCCTCAGCATGGCTTGATGAGCAGTGAGTAGGTCCGTGCCTAGGATCCCAACCATGGAGCCCTGGGCTGCTGAAGTGGAACTTAACTGCTCCACCACCAGGCCACCCCTGGAACTTTCATCTTGGTATTTTCTTTCTCAATAAATGACAGAATCATCTCCACAATTCCCTTATTTTCCCAAGCCTGGAAATTGAGAGTCCTCCTTCACTGCCTTGTCACTCACTCACACTTTCATCATTTAATTAGTCCTCAAGTTGTATGCATTCCTCCTGCCTAGCTTTTTGCATTTTTACTACCTGAGCGCGGGGCACTATTTCTTGCTTAGTTTACTAAAATACCTACAACCACTCTCTCTTACGCCATTTTCTCTCTACTCGAATCCATTCTTCACATGTTGCCAGAGTGATCTTTCAAAAACAGAAATCTGATCATTTCCCTTTTCAAAACCCTTTGTTACTTCCCTTTATCATTAGGCTAGAGACCAAACCCTATTGGAGTGTGCAATGTCTTTTACAATTTGATCCTTGCTTTTCTCTCGCCTTTTCACCTATCACTCAACCTTCGCAGTTTACCTTCTTTTCATACCAAACTCACTACTTACAGTTTCATTCACTTATTCCCCCTGCCTTCTCCTCTCTAGTCCTCTACATAAGAGGCTTTCTCAGCCAAGAAAGCCTTCCCCTGCCTCCTCACTGGACCTCAGCAAGCTGGGATAGTGTCTCTGCTAAGTATTCCTATACCACCCTCTAAATAACTTGCATAATAGTTATTACACTTTGGAAAACAAATGATGAAATTTGGGAAAGCAAAGTCACAACTCTATAGACACAGGAAATGGAGAGAGAAGTGTAAAAAGAAATGTTAACACAACTCGATACATCGAGCTTGGTTAAATGGAGAATATGGAGGAGGATGGCAACAAAAATAATTGAAGGATTTTAACACAAAAAAAATAAAGAAAGAAAGAAAAGGGGGGACTTGTTTATAGTAGCATCACTAGTGGCAGTAGAATGATATTAAGCAAAATGGAACACTGGCTCCTTCTTTTCTCTAGGGGAAAAAGTCTCAATAATCAGATCCATTGGTCTGAGGCACAGTCTCCTTGGAGAAAGGGTGATAAGTCCCAACATTTAGGCATTTTACATTGAAAATATCTAGCACTTGAAACAGAAACTGAGTGAGAAGAAAAAAATGTTTTATGGACCAAGATTTCTGGGATTTTGCAGATCTTTCCTCTTTCTAATTTTTGGATGGCATTAATTTCTGTGATGCATCTCCAGAAAGCCCAGCTCTGATGACCAGAGCTATTAGAGTCAAGTACATACAGTTTGCCACAGATCTTCTCATTCCCCAGGTCTAGAACTTTGATTCAGCTTTGTGTCTGGAGAGGTTCAGGTCATAGTCCATGAACATAGAGGAAGCATCTTTAAACTGGGATATGCTGTTGGGAGGATTGAAGTCTTGTCACTCTCCAGACATGGTACACAGCACTTAATGTGATTCAAGGGAAGCCTTGTAGCCAAAAGGAGCATTTGGGAGCCACAGGGTGCAATTATTTCCATAAAGTTTGAGCGACTGACCACTAGAAACTTGTAACTCTAAGAGTCTGTTTTTTAAGAAAAAATTAGATTATTTCAAATATTGAATTTACTTGCTTTTTGCCTTACATAGGCAGCTGCTATGAAGAATTTGATACTAAATACTGAGAATAATGGCATGTGCCAAAAGGATTTTAGAATTGAGATCTAAGTTGTGATCTAATTAAACAATAAGACCTGACAAAACAGTCACTACTGGTCTGTTAATGACTTCCTGGGGCAGTTCAACTTCCCGTGTCAAGACAGAGCCAGGGCAAGGTCATCTGTCTTTGGCTGAGGCTTTTTTCCCCCTGAAGAATAATGCCTCTACTGTTTCTCTCTCTCTCTCTCTGCTATAAAATCATACCCTACAACAGTGATCAGAAAGTCTGATTCAGGAGTCTCAAAACAGCAAGACTAAAATTAAAAATAAGTTCTTAACAATCATATAAAAATATGCAAGAGAGAAATAGCACACCACAGCCCACAGCTCTACCAAATAGAGACACAAAGTGAGGCAGAGTTGGACGGCTTGAAAGCACACATCACCACAGTGAAGGATGTAAAGGAAAAGGCAGAGGCAGCAGATAGAGACTCAAACCCCAGTTCCCACATGTGGAAACATCTGTGCGAATTGTGGCCACACCTGTTGCCCTGTTTAGAACATAGAGACAGACCTTAGTGTGGGAGAGATGCTTATCATCGTCACCTACTTTCTGTGGACTTCCTGGAGGTCTTGGTAGCCATGTCCATTTTAGTATTGGCAATTTTTTAAAGAGCCACTTTACTTGTCTAGGTGGAAACTTAAGTACAGCTCTGAGTTTGGAGGACAGTTAAGTTTCTTTCAAACTATTTTCACTGAATAAAAACCTAGTTCTTTAAAAACAACACCACCACTGACTGCATTAACTTAAGTTGAATTAAGGAAAGTAATAAAAATGTCTATAACAGAGGTGGTTACGTTATTAAGGCTACTTTTGAATTCTTGTTTTCTAAACACAGAAGACATTTTTAAGATTTAGATTAATTATACTATTTTAGGTGATAAATGTAATTTTCTCTGCGTCAGTTCACATGTGAGCTCATTTGTAAATGGTGCACAATGCTGCCCAAGGCTGTGACTTAGGCTTTTTTGCATGGAGTAGCCAGATAAAGTATAGGACACTCAGTTAAATTTGAAATTGAGGTAAACAATGAATATTTTTTAGTACAAGTATGTCCCCTGTAATGTTTGGAACATTTTTACCTGCTAAATCCTAAAACCCTCTTTTTGTCTTTAAATGATTTCATCACTCTGCCTTCATAAGGAAAGGAGATATAGAAGCATTATGCATGTGATGCATTTGACACAAACCAAATTAGCTGGAAAAATTAAAATTCTTTTTGAGGAAATGAAGACTTTCTTTGTAAGGGTTCTATCTGTCGGGGTCTTCACACTGTCGATAGAACCTTACTGTGGGAGATCAGAATTGGCCACCTCAAAATATGTCTTTTTACCTTGGTTATTTTATCAATAGACTGGGACCAAACATTTACATTTATAAGGGAAATCTCCATTTGTATCTCCCTCCCTGTAGCAGGAAGAAGGGGGGATGACCTTATCTCTAGAAACTCTTATCAGTGTGGAAGGCGAGGACCTAAATCTGCATATTCTTGATTACTGCGCTTTCTGATCATCTCCCATAGCTGACTCCCCCACCCCCAGCATCCTCCTTTGTCTACCTGAACATGCTATTTAAGGTGAAAGCCTCTGCCGTTTGTTGAGAAACTCAGTTTCCCTGGTTTCACCCATGTATACATTATAAAGCTTTGATTTTCTCCTGCTATTCGATCTCATGTCAATTTAATGTGTAGCCTAGCCAGAAAGGACACAGAGTGGGTAGAGGATAGTCTTCCTCCCCTTCATTACAATCACCCAACGGACATGTTAGGGGCAGAGGCCTGAACCCATCCCTAGAGACTGGAGATTCAGCTTCCTTAGGCCTGCGAGGTGATTCTGGTGCACAATTACTGTTGGTCATAATCTTCAAAAGCACTTATCTGCCTATCATGTATACAGCATTGTTAATTATTAAAAATTCCCTCTCAAATTTTTCCCATAATTATGATCACATCTCAGAATACGGCCAGGGGAGTCTAATTTAGGCAGGTAAAGTGTACTCACTCATTTACTCTTCCTAGTGAGGATTTATTCACCTTCTCGTCCTCTAAAACATTGAGCTTTCTTTCTAAGTATTTTAATGCAGCAAACATTATCCCACCTGCCTCCTTCCTTTGGGATTTCTGCACGGTTTACTCTAATTACGCCCGTTGCCAGACCTTGTGTGCTATGAACAACTTCAAAGAAAAAAACTAGAAAAGGAACGGTGTGGTGTTTTTTTTTTATGACACTGTATCAAGGAGACAAGATAGCATTTTGTTCTCATAATGTGATGGACAAATCATATGGATAATCTATTAGGATGATGGATGATATAAATTTTAATATGAAATATCAACTGTAGTGAATTTCTCCTAGAATGTCTTTGAAACTGAACTGCCTCTGTTTGGTCCAAATTTAATAGTCAGTTCTCTTAAGTTTGAAACTTCTCTGGATATAAAAAATTTGATTAATTTTAATTATGTTCATTGTAAGAACCAGTAAAATCTTGGTTCAGAGCAATTGTTTCAGGAGGAAGTTCCTGAAAATGAATCCCATTTCCTCCCTCGAGGCTAAATAGTATCTTACCTTCAATGTCTGTTTACCCTACTGCCCTGAGAAAACGCTGTTTCCCTAGTCTCTGTTTTTCTGGGTTTTTTCCATAAAGCCAAATTAACCCAATGAAATTGTTTTTTGTTTTGGTTTTGTTTTGTCTTGCCATAGACTCCTTATTTTCCTAAAATATATTTTGTTTAAAAGACATTGCTTATACGTCTACTATGTGCCAACATCCATGTCTCTTGGCCTTGTAAACCATGATTCTTGTCCTCAAAAAGCTCACTGTCTGCTGTTGGTCAGACAAATAAAAAAACAATCAAAGTTACAGGACATGATGAATGCTTTGCTAGTTATATATAGAGTGCTCGGGGAACAAAAAGATGGAATGACTAACTCATAAGTGCCATTTTATAATGCTAATCAAAATAGAATTTTCATAGAATTATAGAGCTAGAAAGTGTCCTTCCTACTGGTTAAAATTAAACAGACCTAGTTTCAAAATCTGACTGTTACTTCCCAGCCATATGACATTTTTAAAATTACTTTACTGCCCTGAACTTCAGTTACTTCTTCTATAAAAATAGATATTAATACTTGCAAGGTTGCAGGTGGTGAGAACTAAATTAAGGAGCTACTTCCTGGTCACCACCACTACCACCACTACTACTCCTGGCTGACATTCATTCTTGAGCTAGCAAACGCGTTACGTATATTATTCAATTAACCTTCACAACAGCCCTCCAAGGTTCGTATTACTCATGTTCCCATTTTACAGGTGAGGAAATGAAAGCGCCCAACGCACATAGCCAGCTCCTTGAACCCAGGCAAACTTCAAGGTCGCACCTATAATCAACTGGATTAATTCATGGAGTTGCTATTCTCTTCCCCTTTGTAATTATTGTTATAACTATCATTATTGAAGAAAAATCTGGCATCATCTAGTTTAAGCTCCTTTTATAGATGAAAGATCAGAGGATAGAGAAGTTAAGACACTGGGGCAAGTCACAGCCAATAAAAAAACTAAGACTAAAACTTCTGAGTAAGTTCAGTACATCGTAGTGCTACCTGTTTTAATGTTGAACATTGGTTTTGAAATTGTAAAATGATATAAGTTTTTTAATGAGAAAAATTTAGGATTCATGGCTTGCCTCATAACAATCCTCAGAAACAAGTTAATCTGAGGTAACTGGAGGATTGTCCTTTTTCTGGAGGCTGACTGAGGCAGCATCTATGAATATCCACATCACGGGTGATTTCTGTGATCCTGAAATGACTTAGGTGTATGGAAAGAAGGGTCCTTTCCTGAGTTCAGGGTGCTTAGCATCATATTTCCCCATCTGCATATCACAGAATCATCAAGACTTCAGGGACTGAAGGGACCTTGGACCTCATCCTGACCTAACCCCACATATTACAGAAACTGAAAATGTGGCTTCCAATGTGAAATGACAATCAAATTCAAACAGCTGATTGGTTCAGAATCTGTCCTTTAAACAAAAAGAAATTAAAATCAAATTACTACATTTCCTAAACTGCCTACAAAACAATTATTTTTCAGGCTTTTCAGTTGGACTCACCTAACAATTTAATTTCCTTACTATTTCACTCAACGTTCATCAAAGAAGCTGAGAAATAGATGTAAACTTCATTGTTATATAGTAAAGGAGGAAAGCATCTGAAAACAACTTTCTCTTTTGTTAGACAAATAATATTTCTCCAGAAGGAACACTGCATCCACTGAAAAAAAGAAAAGCAAAGATACCAGATGACAATACCCTATGTTTTCACTTATCTATTTATGTTCCATTATTATTATAATCGGGCCCTACACACACATGTAACTTATACTGTGCTGGTTACTATATTTGTGAAGTTTAATTAAATTCTCACAAACAACTCTGCAGGGTAGGCAATTTTATTTCCATTTTGCAGATAAGAAATCTGAATCTCCAAAAGATTAAATAATTGGCCTAAGGTCTCACCCCTTATTCGTGGCAGAGTCAGGACCACAACTCAGGTTTCACCTTCTCCAAAGCTGATGATCTTTCTACCATGTTAGCTGGTCTCTAAAAAGACCATGGGTTTAAGTCCTACCTGAAAGAGGAGGAACATAGCTAAGGAAGAGAACAAGGTGTGGCTGGGCCAGGCATAACATCCATATCTCTAAATCCTCTTGCTCAGTGACTGTGGACAGTAGCCCCCATCACCTGGTTTGAGGAGAATAAGCAGCACACAGAGCAGGAAGATGGCACCAGCGACTAGCCAAGAGCAACAACAGGGCCTTCAAGTCCATGTTCCTTTGGAACAGACCTTCACTGTGGTCTGTACTATGGTAGCTGCATCATACCTGCCGCCTCATAAGCCAGTAATATAATGTTCAGATACACCTGACAACGTCAGGACACCTCTCCTACTTTTGCTTGGAGATGAAAACGTTGTTCATCTTGCCCTTGCTTGGTGATGCAAAGAACATTGTCTTCTCCAATTTTTGAGAAACAAAGCCCATTCCTTGTCAAATATACGTCAAACATATTCTCACTAAAAGAAATGGTAATATTTCACATTTGAGTCAGCTGCGAGAAGAGGAGTTTTTTGTGTTCTTAGGTCAACTTAAAAATGTATAGATCAGATCAGGGATGGTGTCATGGTTAACCATGATGAAGCAGGCGTATCCAAGGTTATATGATGTTTGTGAAGATGATGCAAATGCATTTCATGCTGTCTAAAAATATTTTCAAACTTGAAAGTGGAAGGAGAAAAAAAATTCACCTTGGGTCACTGATCCTATGTTTTACGGAAGATAATTAAATAGTCTAAAATATTGAATAAGGAAGATGACCTAGGGACTTTTGTTCACATGATGACTTTTTAAATCCTCCACCCAATGTCACAAAATTTTTAAACTCCAGAAATTTGGTGGAGATGCCAAAGAGTCTTTAAGCAAAGAAGAAGTAGAAATCAATGCTAGAATTATTATTTTCAACAGGGTATTGACAGCTATAATAAAGTTATTGCAACTGGACCTGGGAATGTAAAGTCAGTTAATGGACTTTATTTAGACAACATCAGATAAGAGCATTAGTAATAACTGTTATCTTGATGGATAACCTTAAATTCAAGAAAATATTTCCCCAAACACGAGTTGTTGTGAATTCCTTTCCCTTTTATCTTAGAGTAGGCAGAAGATTGCAACCTCCTATTATGAAACAGCATCATAAAATGCAGAGCACAGCCACCCTGACTAAAACCACCTTTCCCCTCTGCTGATACAGACAAGCTAGCAGTAAATGCTTTTTGAGCTCCTGGAGTGCAGATAAATTTCTATGGATGGCCCCAATTGGACTGGGAGATTGAGAGACACAAGGGAGAGAATAGCTGAGTCCAGGAGAATTTAACATGGCAATTAGCAACCCTTTGGCTTCGCTAGACCTCACAGCGCAAGACAGGATGCAAGCAACCAAAAATCTCTCCAGCAGAGTTGATGATAAATTGGTTGAGTCCCAGGGGTTACTGGACACTGTTATTATCCAATAGCAGGCCTGGATGGGGTGGAAGTCTATGTAGTGAGGTCAGAAAATGAAACACAGGGCTCTAAATTCCCAAGGAGAGCCCCTTTGCTTACATCTCCATTGGTGCGCCCTTTCCCCTCATTTTGGAAGGCTCTGGATCACATCACATACTCTGTATTACCTTCTCTATCTTAACAAATAACTCCCAAAACATCAAGTATATAAAACATTGTAACCATTATCACTAGTGAGTCTCTTCTTGAAAAGTTAGAAAAGTAAAAGATAAAATTTAAAATAAAAGTATTTAAAGACTTTCAGATTCTTTTTTCTTTAAGCAGAGGGATGGGGTGTGGGGGAAGAGGAATCTTAACGCTCTTTCTGTACCAATCCTGACAGTGGCTTTCAGCCATTATTTCAACCATCACATTATGGTTCATAAGTTTAGCACTATATTGAAATTCATTCTTTATATGTCTTAATTTTTTAGTGCCTTAGTTACCTCATCAGAAAACTAAGGCTAATATTATTACCTACTTAAAATGTTGCTGTGAAGATTAAATGAGTTAATATATGTAAAATGCTAAAAGAGTGTCTGGCACTGAGGAAGTTCTCAATGTGTGTTAGCAATAATGATGATGATGATGATGATGAAGAAGATGATGATGACCAAGATGATAATGATGATAGTTTTTAAATGTCATTCTAGCTAGATTTTACAATCCCCAGAGAATGGACCATATATGCCTTGTTCATAACTAAAACTCAGCATCTAATCACACTGCCTGAAGTGCAATTAATATTTATTGATTGACAAAATGAATGATTACATGGGTTTTTTAATGTCTAATTCCACACTTGTATTACTATTGATTTAACTTAATTATGAGGATTATTAGGAGTCATTAAAAAGGAAGTGGAGAATGGATTTAGTAAAATCAATATCATCAGGATTCATTTATTGAAGGACTACTATGCGTAGGGCACTATGCTTGGAATATCAATTTGCCATGGATATAAAAGAGATACAAAATACAGAGGCTAGCTTAACATGAAGATCATTTTCTAACTGGCATAATAAAAGAGTCATGTGAGAGGGCTGGCCTGGTGGCGCAAGCGGTTAAGTACGCGCGCTCTGCTGTGGCGGCCCCGGGGTTCGCCGGCCCGGATCCCGGGCGCGTAACGATGCACCGCTTGTTAAGTCATGCTCTCGTGGCATCCCATATAAAGTAGAGGAAGATGGGTATGGATGTTAGCCCAGGGCCAGTCTTCCTTAGCAAAAACGAGGAGGATTGGCATCAGATGTCAGCTCAGGGCTGGTCTTCCTCATAATAAAACAAAAAAAAGAGTCATGTGAGAATCCTATAGACGTTTCAATTCTATTTTTTGCAAATTTCCAATATTCTTCAAAATGTCAATGTCAAGCATTTCTCCCTCCTTCCTCCCTTTCCTTCCTTATTTCTTTTCTTTCTCTTTCTCACTCTCTCTCTTTTGCAATGCCCTTAAAGACTACATCCTTAGATGTCTTAACTGTACCCCCCACCCCCCAAAAAAAGTCCTGCAAATATTTCTTTCTCTGTTGAAATTGGTTCTTGAGATTCTCCATTTAGATTCCATTTTAACTGAAACTCTGAGCCAATGTTATATGTGGGTTCTGCAGCTTTGGTCAAATAACATTCCTGATTGACCTGGGCCTCAGAAGTGTCTCTCCCTCTCTAGTTAGTTCTTCTTATCTTCAGAGGCCTAAAGTGATATTTGGTGGGTTATTTAGCAATGCCAATGTTAAAATTGAAGAGTATTTAGTTTCTTGAGCTTTTTACCTTTCCTAGTACTTTGTCGCCACTGCCTTTCTTTATCTTCCACTGGCATTTCAAAATACACAATCACCGATTTTAGAAACATTTAGGAAGGTGAAGGCCAGCCGTGGATGGGTGAGCACTGTTTGGTCCGAATGTAAGAGTGTGGGGTTTACATTTAGAGGGCTCTTGAACTTGTAAAATCTTAGCTCAGTGCAATAGTTCAGAGGGAAGTCCTGAAAATGAGTCACATTTCCTATCCTCATGCTACACATTGTCTGAAGTTTAACGACACTTTTTTCTTCTGCCCTGACAAAATGCCATTTGCCTAGCCTTGCTGTTCACAAAGCCAACAAATTTGCAATTGTTTTTTGTTGTTTTATGGCATGTGTTTTTGTGGTTGCTTTGTTCTGTCATGGATATTTGATTCTTCCATTGTCCAATTTACTTGATAGACATTTATTGATTGCTACTTTGGACTAGGCACCCAGGGACACAAACTGAAACTAAACTTGACCCCTGTCCTTCCAAGACTCTCCTGGTGACCCTACATATAAAATATCTGCCATCATGCACCTTCACCCTCTGTCTCCCTTATCTCAGCTCTATTTCTCTTCATAACACATATTTGTCTAACATGTTATATACTTATTTGCATATTGTTTGTCTTTCCCACTGAACTGTAAGTGTGCCTAGGACAGTGCTTGGCACAGTAGGGACACACAAAAAATCTGCTAAATTAATTAATGGTTATTAGAAGGAACATTTTAGCATGCATCACATTTTTAGGCCTGAGTGGTGGTCACAGAGGTGTTTGCTTTGTGATAAATCATTGAGCTGTACTTTTTTGATTCGAGGGTTTTTATGTGTGCATTATACTTCATAACAAAGAAGGTTAAAAAAATCCCAAACGTCCTTTAATCTTAAAATCACGGTAAATTACTTAGTTGTTGGATACACCAACTAGTTCTTAATTGCCAATGTCAAAAAGCATTGCTTGAATAACATCTCTTTATTTCATGTTGCCAAAGCTTAATCGAGGTTTCAAAGTGACCATCTAGCTTGTCATTTATGAGCAACAGTTGTATTGAGTGCCTATTCTGTTTATCTCTAACTATGTACAAATAAATTTAAAGGGCATAAAAGTTTTTAGAATATGACAATTCTTCACAGGCTGAGTGATATAAAGAAAAACAGACTAAGCAACCTAACTTCTCAGGCCCTGAAAATAAGTACAGAACTGTAGATTTCGGAGATGCCTGCTTGGGTGAGGGAATTGAAGCCTTGACAGTGATTCCCAGAGGAAGGCGGGTAGACCAAATACTTAGTAAGATAGATCTTTTTCTGGACTTGAAGTGAGTACAAAACTATCTAGATTCATCGTAAAAAGTCACAGATGCAATGAAAAATTTTAATTTGGCTTCAGTATTTAAAATAAATTCATTTGATGAGTGTGTTCTGCTTTTTAGAACCATAAATCTGTTTCATAGATAAAATGTGGCTGGCAAGGTTGGTGGGAATTCAGCATGGAGAATGAGATGGTGCATGCTCTTGGCATTTTTATCATTGTGACCCCTCTCTCCAGTGCATCTCAGCAAGACATGGCCTCCACCTGCAGCAGACATCACCCATATGTCTGGGAGCCAGGGCCAGGATTTAACACCTGGGATTATGGTTATATTTGATAAACAGGTTAGGGTCAGTAGCATTAAATAAATATTTTCATATGCTTATGAAAATTATTTTATTGCTTACAAAAGCCAATATTTTAGAAACCAAAGAAAATAATTATGCCCTACTTAAGGGAGGTTTATTTCAAATCCTAGCTAGTGCTCCGTTGTGGCCACTGCTTACATTTTTCAAAATTGATTTTCCACCATATAAACAGTTAGTCTGAAGTTATGTGTGACATTTCCTCCCAGTAACAATGATACAGTGTCTTTGAAACATTTCCTGGTATTTCTCATTTTTCCTTCTTTCTGTAACTCATTTCTTTAACATGTTTTTTCCAGGAGAATTTGTGCCAGGGTTCTACCATACTAACTATTGCACCGTACTGTCTAGGGAGATACGGAATCAGGAAGCTTTACAAACAGGATTTTAATCACTCCTTGAAAGTGAAGGCTTTGCTTGCATTAGTCTCCCCTCAATAAGTGTTATTCACTTTCATGTACAAAGCATTAAGGCCTGCACTACTCGGTTCTCGGTGTATTGCTCCCCAAGGCAAACTTGGGAAGGAGAATTTGGTCTTTAGAGTTTATCCAAGCTCCCTTCCTCTCTCCTCTCTCCTCTATTAGGAACATTTACTATCTACTCCTACTCTGAGGCCCCGGTGCAGTAGCTTCCACAGGCATGGAAATCTACCCAGACCTTCCCCCTATGGCATGATGTCATGGCCCAAATCTACCCAGCTTCCTCAAGGTTCACCAGCCTATGTCTTCATCCATGAGATCTCTACTTCCTTTTTCCCAAGGCAGCTATGAAAAGAACAAAGTAAATTTATTAGTATCTGACAAAGGATCTATAGACATTTTTGGAGGCAGAAATCAATGGACCTACAGAGAGAAGGCCTCAATTCCCAATCCAACTCTCCCTATTAGGATCTGGGTGGCAAATCTCATAGTTTATAAGCCTTGGTTTTCTCACCTATAAAATGGGGCTGACAATACATATCCTGCAGTGTTATGAGGCTCAAATTAGGTGAAATAGGTGAATTTGCTTGCCAACTATAAGTTTTGCAACTGTACAATATTGTTTTAATTAATGAGATTGGGGGATAAAGTTAACCCTTCTTTACTCTCAGCATCAACGTTGTCACCTGCTCCACCAGTGTGCAGAGCTCTTCTCGGAAAGCAGAGGATGGTTTCTTTTCTTTCTTTTTTTTTTTTAACTTTTTGTTTATTGCAGCAACATTGGTTTATAACATTGTATAAATTTCAGGTGTACATGATTATACTTCTATTTCTGCATAGATTACATCATGTTCACCACCAAAATACTAATTACAACCCATCACCACACACATGTGCCGAATTATCCCTTTCGCCCTCCTCCCTCCCCCCTTCCCCTCTGGTAACCACCAATCCAATCTCTATCTCTTTGTGTTTGTTTGTTGTTGTTGTTATCTACTACTTAATGAGGGAAATCATACTGTATTTGACCTTCTCCCTCTGACTTATTTCATTTTGCATAATACTCTCAATGTGAGGATGGTTTATTTTCATGAGTTAAGAAACAAGTACTCAGTTTCTCAATTTGAACTCCACACACAAACCCCTGTTCTCAATCTTTCCATTCATAAATACTTTAGTTCCAGCAAGCCTTCACTGTGAAAACTCTCCGAGAAACCCAACCCTCCCTGGGAAGGGGGCTTACCTCGGAGAATCAGTTCACACACAATGATAGCATTTATAACCTGGGAGTGAGAACCTGGCGTCTGTTCCAGGCCTGTAGCCCCACTAAATAAATTCAGGGCAAGTAGCACTTGAGAGGGATGGAATATACCTCAAACCCATTAGGAACCTCTGGCAAGAGAGATGGAGTGTGACGGAATATTGTGTGGCAAAGTGTGACATCTAGGTGGAGCTAGTTGTCAAGGAAGCCCTCTCCATACAAGGCTCTCAAGGATGGGAGGTCAGAGGGAGTCTAGTCAGCCATATGTATGCCTTTGCTTCCTAAGTGTTTCCAAAATGTGTAAGTGTACATTTTGAGATGACAGAGAAGAGCAGAGAAAAGAGTAGCAGAAATATTCCAAAAGCTAATACGCTGAGAAACCCACAAGTTGCCCAGTCTTTACATTAGTATCTCTAAACAGCACACCAAATGGATAGGCCTCTGAAGAGGAGAGAAACTGAGACAAGTGTTCATTCTATGGGCTCAGTTCAGTCAAGAACTTATGTGGCCAAAGCCACAGAATTCTGCAAAGCATTCTAATGATAGTGGGTTTTCTGGTCTGCCTTCATACAGAATTGGCTCAGAGTTTCAATTAAGATGGAATCTCAAAGAAAAATCCGCAAGGGCCAATTTCAGTAGGAAAAATACTTTCAATGATTTTTATTGGCTTAAAACATTGCCACCGATCCTTCTAGCCATGTCTTGGTATGATTTTAGTCTAAAAAATGTCTGAATGCCTCAAATCTCTAAGTTAAAACTTCTTTCCATAGGTTGAATTTAAAACATACTGGTATAATTGCACTATTTAAATTTATCATGAAAGGAAATTTGCAGAAATAGAGGATCCTGCATGTCCTGCATGTCGATAAAATGATTGCTTATCAAGTATTTATCGAATTGGTTACAGTCAGTCTAACATCACACAAATTTGCTGCTGTTTTATGGTGGTTAACATCAGATAATGAAAACATTGTGGGTAAACGTCTCTCCTTAGTTCCAAGGATTGTCCGAGGACTTCCTAGCCAACTCTTTGAATTACTGTGGTTCCTAGAAAACTTGATTTGAGAGGTATGTGAACAGGGCAGCAGTGTCTGTTTTTCTAGCATTACTGCGGCTTCAGAGCAAGAGCTCATTTGAAAATTCTTTCAGTGTTTTCAGCCTAGCTCGTGGCATCACATTGTATTTTGGTGCATAGAAAGTGCAGTATGTGAGAAGGATAATATCATATCAAAAAGAACCCTGGAGATAGCTGTAAAGTATACCAGTTAGCAACTCGGTGGAGAACCTTCCATCAAACAACCTGAAGTGAGGTTGCTTTGTTCATTAAACTGACCTACATGAACCATTATTGCTATTTGGCTCTGAATTATTAAAAATCAGTAGCAAGATTTAACACACCTCTAACTCCAGGCTCTCCTGTTCTTCAAGATAAAATCAGTCTCTCTTTGTGCTAGTTAGAAAACATATGTGAACGTACCAGCACTCAGCTTCTCGTGATAACCTTGTTAGTGTCTATATAACTGCATGTAACCACTCAGCATGACATCCTTTTCCATTTCTCTTTATGAATAATTTTGTTATACCTCATCCATTTTCTAGTGCTCTTTATTACAGCATGCTACTACATTTATTAGAGTTCCCATCAGAGAATTCTTCTTCTTGTTATCCTTAATAGTGCCATGTACTGCCCTCTCTTGACTGTAAACCTGGCACTGTTCAAAGCACATTTATTAGTTTATAACCCTTACATTTTAAAATCCTGCCAAGAACTTCCTAGGTGAAGAATAAGTTTGCAATAAATATTCACACACACACACACACACACACACACACACAGAGACAACACCACCATCACCACCACTGCTATTACAATTATGGCACCAAAGACCTGCCTTTTAGCCCACGTACATCGGAAAACACATGGGTTAATAACTTCTTCATTAAAACCTGTTATGACCAGGCACTTCAGCAAGCTTTACGGAGCAACTGCTTTCATCTGATTCTAGAGCACATACTTGCACTTGAAGCTTTGAGTTGATTTTGCTATACCCACATTGCTGTCGTGGGTTTTTATTGTGTGGACTACCTCACTCTAACTAGAGGCAGAAATAGGCTGAGAGTAAAGAGAAGCCTCGGTTTTTGATGATTCCGCTATAGTCTAATCCAAAATCTTTTTGAGGTTGGTCAGCTTAGCTATTAGTTGCTTGATAATGGCAAATTGCCTCTTTTGAATTCCTTATAAGATCACCTCTGAAACACAGCCATTAGTACTCAGAGACAATGGGAAATGAGTGGGTGGCATGTCCCTTTGTTGTTTAATTACCTGTACCTCAAGAAAAGTTTCTCCTCCCAAGGAACAGAGCGGTCAACCTATGTTTATCTTCTAATCTTCAGAGGGAGGAGTGAAGAGGTTAGAAAGGGAGGAGCATTGCCAGCGGGAGCAAGAAGAGAAGAGTGGACAGGAAAAGGAGAAACACAGGGGAAGACCTTTACTACCATACAAAAAAAATCTTTCAGCAATGGAATTTGCCAAATGTACGTTCACATATTACCATAAAATTCACTAAAAGCTTTCACAACTTTTGCTTCAAGTGGATTTACTCCTTCTTTCTCCAAACAATAAAATACATTGTTACGGGAAGATGTGAGGAGATGCCAAATATCTTATAATTTTTGGAGCTCACAAAGCCGGTATTATGCAGCTGGCTCCCCAAAGTCCTAATGGGCAGCAAGAGGCAGCCATTGACAATGATAACGGGACCAGGTCACAAGGAGGAAATTCACTGGGCTCCATTCATAATTAGATTCTTCTTTGATTCCCAGAGATGCGTGTTCTCTACCACCACATCCAGGCACTGCTATACACATCATCAAGAGCAGTCCTCGGTCAGACAGGAGGCACGTCCTCTCTGCCTCCTGTTATTATTAGCTGTTGTTACCATCCTACACAAAACTTTCTTTTGCTGCCTTTTTCTCCCTTGTTGCTGTTGGCATCTAGAATATACATGTTGTTTGCTTTCTGGGAAGATTTATGCCTACTAGCCTTTGCCACTGTTACTACCACTTCACGATCACAAGTAGAGGTGGCAGATTCAGAGACAAAATATCCAGAAGTAGGAGGAGCTTGAAATTGGATGTATCCCAGTTGGTTATTTTTGTACTCTTATACAATGACTGTCAGAATGGTGGCAGTTTTTTCTTTTTCTTTTTTTCTTGGTCCTCCACAAAAGACAAACAACACTTCATACCCCTTTTCCCCTTCCTCTACCCATCTGCTTCCTGATATTGAGTTCTCCACAACTGCATCCGTAAATACTAATTACATGATATGTTCCATTTTCAGCAAACTGGAGGCGGTTTCTTAAGTGTCTAGTTAAGAGAATTGCCTGCCAATCCCTCAAGTTCTTAAGACATGAATTCTGCAGTACGCTCAAAGATGAAGCTTCAGTGATGTTTTAGAGGAAAGTTTGATATTGGTATTTGAGGTACAAGAGGAGCTAGCTCATGAAATCTTCGTGTAAGGAGACCCCTCTGACTAGAACTATACCATCTAGACGGAAGACCAAGAGAAATAGGCACAAGACATGGAAGTATTAGCTGCCGAATCAAGAGAGGTATTAGAGAGAGAAAATTCAAGAAAATTGAAAAGCTTCCAGAAGATTCCTTATGCTGGTGAGAACAGAAGACAGATGAAGAGGAGGCATAAATGTCAAGAAGATGAAAAGCTTAACCTTAAGAAAGAAGAATAGCTAAGGGGGGCCAGAGGCTGGGGTTACACCTGGGATCAAAAGCCAGCAAAAGGAGAACTAGGCAGTGACTCAACATAAAGCAAAGAAGACCAAGTGCAGGTGGTTTTGTTTTTAATATATTTCATTCAGGGTAGGGACTGTCAGTAGCGGTAGAAAACAGTAACAAAGATTAAGAGGAAAATAGTCTATTTTTAAACCCAAAGAAAATCTCAGCCAATTATCCCTATAAAATTGTTCAACACAGATTGTTCAATCACAAATTGATTGCTATTTGATTACAATTGATTTGTACTTAATGCAAATTTTGCAGTAGACTCACAAGACTGCCCCAGATGCACATGAGTTCCTGCTTAACCACAAGAAGACAAACGCGTTCCATCTGAGCCTCCGCATGGGCAGTCTTTGGACGAGACTCAGGCACCCCTTCTCTCTGCTTTCCAAGCCTTCCCTCTAATCAGAAGACTATGGTTTTCTTATTCTCACTCTATTGTGCTCCCATATCACCTCATTAGTTTTTTGAAAGTGTTTTTAATACAACAAACCATATTTCTTCCCCTTGTTAAGAGCAAACACTTATAGTTATGGACCCCATATTTGGTTCAGTGGCTAAGGTTCTTCCTAAATGATCATTTGTCCTGACCCTCATTACTCACTGTTGGACTTGCCCAGAGGAGAACTTGGGTTTTGGGAAAAATTAAGTATAAATTGTAAGTTGACTGTTTATCCTTTGTTTAGAGAGACTGTTTACCTCAACTTCTTGAGCCAACTTGAAAGTAAGTTAGGAAATGTTATGGTTAGATAAAATTCGGAATCTGTGTGATGATTGTAAAATTTTTCCTATAGCTACTTGTATGTGTCACTGATGGTAGGTAATTAGAATGAGCCAATGAAGCTGACTTCTTAACATTCTTACAGTGATGCTTTTTATAAGCATTATTCATCTTCTTAACCTCTTCGACCACAATAAACAGGCCCCGTCACTGCCACGTTCTTCTCCACATTGGGATTTACCTATCCTTTGCTTTACTCACCAGGAATCTTAAATGCCAAATACTAATTCTTACAATATGCCACCTACCAGGCAAATACTGCTCATTTTTATCTCCAGTTTTGTAGAGTTTTATTAATATTTTTCCCAAAAACGTTATGAAAAATACTCAAATTTTCATATTCTAATTTTTTCTCCTTAAATCTTTTAGTCATTTCAATTATCAATAGTCCTCTAATTCCTAGACATTGTTATGTATGTGTAAGTAACAAAGTCATTGAAAGTCTAATCTTTGGTTATACTGAATGTACTGTTACTATTTTCCGTTAGCCTTCAACATTATGAGAATTGTAATCCCCCAAAGCAATTCAAGCATCAAAAGTAAATGGAGTTCACACTACGGTTTCCACTTTGGATTTGCCCTTATAAAGCTTTAACTAAGATTCCTAATGAAGATTGCACTCTCTGATCACCCAGTACCAGCAGAGGGCTATGGGAAGATTCAGGAATCTTAAGGATGGCCAATACTCTAGTGTAAATGCCACAGCTTGCAATATATAGCTATATTATTCACATGAAAGTCTACATGATTAAAAGGAAGCATATTGATGTCAACTTTTCTTCATGGATTTCTTGTTATGAAAGTCTTTTATGTTATCTGAATCAAATAAAATAGTCCAAACAGAAACAGATTGTTTGCTTAATGGTCTGTGAAACTAGGACCAATGATTGCACTATAATTTCTGGCACTAAGGCTCTCAAACATTTAATAAAATCATCATATTGCTCAAATTTCTTCTCTTGCTTCTGTGCCCTATTATGGCTCAGAGATTTAATTTCAATAATGTAATCAATAGCGTGATGAGATTGTGGCTTTCTTTTCAGGGATGTATTACAGAGAGTAATACAGGGAACCCCTTTCTCAGTTAGAATGGAAAGAGATGTAAGCAACAGCGATCCCTTTTGACTCTTCTTAAGTCTACTCAAAGGACTCCTCCACTCTTCAACTCACTCTTCACCAAATCCTGTTGATTGTTCATTCTTACCTTTAAAAAACTCAAAATACCAAAAACCAACCTGTATGGGTACTTTATCTATTATATTACCTCATATTCTCTGAATATATTAAAATGTTTATTGACAAAATATAAATTTCTAAGGATGCGATAAAATAAACATTGTTTTTAAAGATTATTAGCTAATATTTCAATGCATGTTTTCCATTTAAGCTTTATTGTTATGATAGTGGATGATAAATCCATATTTCACGTAGGTTTTCTTGATATTTTTTACTCATTTTGGAAGCATATTGGAAGATCCAAATAAATCTTCATTGTTTTTAGCTCATGGAAAGAGTTTATTTTGTGAGTGGAAGTGTCAGCTCTATATGTTTCCTATATACATCTGTGCTTGCATTACTGGTATTATCTTCAATCAGCTTTATTTCTTTGCCAGAAAATTTGTGAGCCACTTGTCTATTTTAGGAGAATTAGTTTAGTTAAAATCTGATAACATAGTCTATAAATTCATATCATTGGCCTGACATAAACTATAATATATCACAATATGGCTAAAGTAAACAAACGAGTTGAAGATGACTCTACTAACTATTTTCCCTTACAGAATTATTACCCTTCTTCCAGGGACCTTAAGATGACACATAGTCCTCCGAAACACGGACTGAGTGAGGATCATTTTAATCTGTTATGAAATCTTAGTGAAGGTTAACTTCATTCTTATTATGAATATGGATGGTAAACATACAAAGAAGCTACAGTATTTTCTTCTTGTACCTCGATGGATCACCTTGTACAATGGATCATGTCTACACATCCGAGTTTGGAGGCTTATGTCCTAACTGATAAACTTGGAGTTCAGCCTCATACCTATTCTCTTCCAATTTTTAATAATCTTTCTGGATGATTTTATAAACTCTGAAGATGCCAGATATACCACCAACCCAAACTGCTCTTCTGAGCTACAAACCCATATATGTAATAACTACTTACTGGACATCTCCACATGAAAATCCTACTTTTTCAAAACTGAATTTACATTTTTGATAAATGGCTCTACCATCCACCCATTACCCAAGTAAGAAGGCTTGACCTCTCCTTTGCTTTCCTCATTCATGTCAATAGCTTCCTTTTATTCTGCCTCTTGAAATCTCCCCAGGCTGTCTCCACTGACCCTGCCTTAGTTCATACTTCTGTTATTTCTACCTAAATGATGGGAAGTTGCCTGCTGATTTCCTCCAGTCTTGTTACCATCCAACAAATCCTCATGCTATTGCTAGATTGATCTTCTTAAGAGGCAAAAGTTACGCGACTCCATTTTATTATCTCTATATTAATGGTTCCTCTTTTCCCACAAGATAAAAAAATTTGCTTCTCAAGGGCACAAAGACTTTCCATGATCTAGCTGCTACTCTTAACTCCTGCCTTACTCCTTGACACTCTTCTTTCACACCATGGGTTCTGATCATTCTAAACTATTTGAAAATACTGAAGGTACCATGGTTTTCCATAAATCCATCCATTCTAGGCTTTTCCCTCCATTTAAAATGTCCTTCAACTTATGCTCATCTGGAAAACTCTTACTAACTTGAAAACCTAAATTTTCCATCTCTAAATTCTAGAGGCAGACTTGCCATTATTTTACTCCAAGCATTTATCTTTCACTTCATTTTAATTCATTTACTTATTTTCTCTCCCAGTTTATGGTTAGTACCTTCTTAGCAAGAGCCATTTTTAATCTATATTAATAGAATCTAGCACAAAATCTAGTATGTAGCAGCAAAACCATTCATTAGCGATGTGTATCAACAACTATTCTAGGTGCTAAGGATTCAGGAGTGAACAAAATAGACAAAAATCTCTGAGTTCTTGCAGCATGTATTGTAAGTTATAATGAATATTATCATATATCATAATATACGTAACAATACACTGTAGTTTATATCACATTGATTTAAGAGAATTGTCCCAAGTAGTAAAAATCACTTGGAATCACCAAGCTGACCATAGGCTGAAAATTAACACTGCTTTCTAACAAGAAAACTTGTAATCAGCTCAAGGAAAGCTCTTATTCACTGAATGCAATTTACATGGCATCAAATTTTTTCATAAAAAATAGAAAGATTTATATAAAATGAAGCACATTACCTTTTAAATGCCTTTTTCAATAATGTTTACTAATCTGCGCCTTTTGAGCATAATTTCTCTGATAAATAATACCCAGTAAATGGTAAGTATTCAATAGTTATTTGTGAATATAACTAAATACTGATAACCAATTAACTTGGGTCAAGAATCTACAGGATTTTTGTAAGTTCCCTTCAAGGGAAAACCTAGATTGCAAGTTGAATAAGTTAGAACTAATGTTAATTTCACCTTATGCATTTCATATGACGCTCAGTGTTCTACTTTAGTCTTTACAAATTAAAGGCCCAAAGGCCTGATGCTTCTGGCTTTGACAATTTCAAAAGTTTTGCCAGATATAATAAAGATAAATTACTATATGCCAGCTCCTGTATGAAGTGTTTTCTTCTCCAGTTTTATTGAAATATAATTGACCTTATGTATGAAGTGCTTTATATAAATTGTCCTGTTAAATCTTCACAACAAATCCACGCACTAGCTTCTATTTATTCTCTCCATTTTACAGAGGAGGAAACTGAGACTCAGTAATGCTTAGTAATCTGCTTATTACTACACTGTTAAAAAATAACAGCAAGAATTTGAACTCAGGGATTTTGATCTTGAAATGCCCAGGCTCTAACCTCTCCTTCACTGCAACTTATGCAGGGCACTCACGCTGGAGATGACGCAAAGGTTAATAAAATCACCAAACATGTCTGCACATGTATCTATTATCTACTGGGATTGAGGGAAGTGCACAAATAACACACAATAAAGGGGGAAATGGAGACCAGAAGAAGTGCTAAATGTGACCCGAACATGGAAGTTATCAGTCTTCAGCTTCAAAAAGTTTCAAATAAGAACTCGTCATTAGCTCAGGAAGAATGAAGAGGAAATAGTACCACACTGATGATTGTGGGAATTGTTTGTGGGAAAATACATAAGAGCTACTTTCTGCCTCTGCTTCATGTCAGTTTTAAATTCGTGTTGGCATGCTCAATGTTAAAATGTCCTGATGGTGTTTGGAAGCAGCAGAGTAGGCTGGGTAGAAAAGCCAGAAATATATCACTGCAATTTGAGCTGAATAGATTTAGTATAAACTGGTCTATTGGGTTAGCTCTAGTTACCAAGCATGATCTTGATAAACGAGAGTTAGGCAATAAGGTTTTGAAAGAGTATTGAACTTGGATTTGGTGAGTTTAGGACAGAATGGGAAAAATGAATATCAGAGTTAGTGATTGGGAAGGAAGATGATAAACAGATGGATGAAAGGAGAGCCAGAAACAAATTCTACCCACTGATTCTATATGGCTATTTCCATGACTTAGCAACTTATGAACTCCTAAAGGTATGCACCCCTCACAAATGCGTTCTTTATGACGACCAAGACCATGTCTCTTGGAGTCAGACCTATGCACACATCTAGGTTCTATTTCTTACTAGCTCTGCAAACTTATCTTATCTGAACCTCAACTTTCTCTTCTTTTAAATGGGAATAAGAATATTTATCTTTCAAAATTATTGTAAGGATCAAAGAGATAATATGTAATGTCCCCAGTACAGGCCTAGGATATAGTCAGTGAATTTCAATTCTCTTTCCTCTCACCCAGTAATTTCACTACAAAAATACATGTGCCATCTATAAACAGATTCACACACACTCAGAACTACACACACATACACACATACACACACACACACAAATCACTGGCTTAGAGGAGGAAAAAAGGAAACAGGCACCATTCAAATGTTGAAAATAGCAGCATTGTTGGGCCGGCCCTGTGGCTTGGCGGTTAAGTGCACGCGCTCCGCTACTGGCTGCCTGGGTTCGGATCCCGGGCGCGCACCGATGCGCCGCTTCTCCGGCCATGCTGAGGCCGCGTCCCACATATAGCAGCTAGAAGGATGTGCAGCTATGACATACAACTATCTACTGGGGCTTTGGGGGAAATAAATAAATAAATAAAATCTTAAAAAAAAAAAAGAAAATAGCAGCATTGTGTCCTGACCCTGTCTCTTCCCATATGTCATGCTAAAAACTTACAGCGATCTTTAGAAAAGAGATTGTCATTCAACGGTCACAGAGCTCAAAGGGCAGCTTCTTACAAAAATCAGACCGCCAAGGGTCTCTAGGACAGTGCCCTGTCTACCCACTAAGCTGATGCTTATCTTTGGGAAAAGTTGTTTTTAGATTTTCTTTAGAGTCAGCCATACCTAATCCTAAATGATAAGACCTTTTGGGAAGTAAGATCTTCTTTAGAGTCAGCCATACCTAATCCTAAATGACAAGACCTTTTGGGAAGTAAGATCTGAGACTAACATTTGCTTGAGACTCAAGTTAACCAAAATCAAAACCATGATCTTTGCTAGAGCTGCCACCTTGCAGGCCGGTGTGCATCCTCTGTCCCCCCTAGGATTCAGCTTTGTCTGTATCTCCCTGTCTGTAAGTATGATGGCATTTCATGGAGTTCTGCTTCCTGTCCCTGGACTGTGTCTAGCAAAAACATAAAAGTGGGATGGATATCCTACTCATAGTCACTCTCTGACTACACATGATGTATAATGACTATAATAATTATGTTTTATGGTAACCTCTAGATATCTCAAAACACTACTTCATGGTCAGTGCAGATACCTGGATAAGAATTTAGAGAATTTAGCTAGCTCTCTAAGATAATATTAAACAATGAACACATAGTTCTTCTATGTGCCCAGCACTATTCTAAATGTTTTTCATGCATTAACTCCTTCAATGCACCCTAAAACCTTATAAGGTAGTTACTCTTATTATCCTCATTGAGAGGTTAAGTAATTTGCCCAAGGTGAAATAGCTGGTAAATGTAGAAGGTGCTCTGTGTTCTAATCTACTCTGCCTACATACCACCATTCCTCAGGGCACTTAGATAACTTCGTAAAAACCAAGGCAGCTTCTTCCTCCCAGGGTTAAAATTTTCCCAGTACAATGAAATTCTTGTTTTGTTCTACCCTTTTCCAAACTCCTTGAAGATGGACAAACAACTTTCTTACAGTATGGAGAAGTATTATTGCAAAATTTACTGCCAGGTTGAGACCTTGCATGCCACACTAAATTTTTATGACAGTTATAAACACCTAAAAAATCTAAGTCTATCATGGGACTGCTTATAAATCCTAATAATAACTCTCTGACCAAGCAGAATCATAAAAGAGTCGAGTGGCTAAAGTCAAGTAAGCAAGAATAAAGGTTTGGCTGATTTCTTTAGTTTGATGTTTGACTCTTCTTCCATTTCTCTACAAGATAGTGAGAGAAGGGGGAGGTGAGGAGAGGTGGAAAGAAAAGGAGGCTTCCCATAGGAGCCTCAGTAGATCTAATTTTTTGAACTCCAGTTTTCTTTTAAGTAAAATGGTGTTCAATACACTGTAACATCCTTTGAATTCCATCTTACTAAATTCGCTCAGGATTTAGGAGGCCAATTTAATAAGGGATTGTTGAGTTCCCACCATCTGAGTGTTGCCTCAGGAGTTATTCTCCTGTTGTGTGTTTCTTTTTAAGTATTGGAAGGCCTAGGGAATTACTAAACAGAATTACAAAAATGAGTTATACAGGATGTGACGTTAAAGTAATGAGACTAATTCTACAAGCCACACCTGTAAATCAATGCTATTGCCATAATCATACTTGTACTTTTAGTCAAAAGGGCACAACACACAATCAGTGAGACTGGGGATGAAAAGAGGATTCAAAGACTATACAACATCAAACTCAGGATAGTGACCTCTGGTATTCAAGGAGACTCTAGCTTACTCTATAATGTTCCAATTTTTTAAGCACAGTAGGTTCACATATTTTTTTAAATCACATAACTCATTCTGGTCTAAAGAGCACCTAAACCGACCAAAAAATTTTGTTGTTCAATTTTTTGCATGAGTTTTCAAAGAATGAGATTTCATGCTTTCAAGAAGTAACCATTCCAAGCCTTCCATTCTTAGGCAGTACTGCATTCTCATGTTACTTCCATTGGAGGGTTGATGTAATTATCATGACTCTTCAGAAAAAGAATAATGGTTTGCCATGAGTGAGATCTCACTGGTTTCTTTGATGTAGGAATGGAACCCTGTCACATTTCTCACTAGACTTCATTATTAATTTATTCAGTCCATCTCTCCAATACACTTAACAGTCTCATCACTTATTTCATTTCTTTTAGTTTATTTATGACAACATCGCCCACTGGAATAGGCCCAATGATTGGGTTCCATATACGTTTCTCAGATCTCAAAGAAGAAAATTCACATTCTCTACTTAGACAAAACAAGCAAAGAGAACTCATTTATTCCTAAACTTGAAATTGTCATGATAAGCAAGTGCTAATGGATGATGGTGGGGATAACTGTATTTTCAAGCAAAATGATCTGTCCATTGGTCTGACTCTTGGAAGAAGTTGGATATATGCCCTAGAATGCCTGATGTTAAAAAATACATATGTCTTGGTGAAGACTCAGGAAAAAGTGTATTTTAATTTTACCCACAGTAAAAATATTGGTCAACATGAAATTAAAAGTGAAAACAATACTCCTCGTTGTCTCCTTCTCCCCCCTAAAAAAAGCTCAACCTCATATGAAGTCTTTAAAAACAAAATAACGTGCATTTATGTGTTTTTTCTACTACGATTCTATTGGTATTTATAACGTAGTACAGAAAGACTTTTAAGAGGGGAAAATGGCAAGTTAGAACAACATACTAATGTGCTTAGCACTGAGATTGTGCAGGGTGCCCACTCACATCGTGGTTCTCTCTCTCACCGGGTGGGCGGACACAGAGAACAGGAAGGGAAAAAAATAGGGCTTACTGCTCTCCATAATGACGCCAATACAGAAAAATAGTCAGAAAAATCGTGTGGGAAATATATCTGTAGCCCTTCTCATTTGGTGCTGGTGGGCATCCATGTATATATACACATATACAATTATTAACAATAAAACACAAGTACAGTGGATAATAATCATTGATGAGAACTTATCAAGTCTTCTTGTAAAGGCTACTGAGAGTACAAAATGGAAGACAAAATCCCTGTGGAAGGACCTGAGATAAGACATTCTTGACTCTTTATCAAATAGTGAAATTAACAGAGAATGCTTGATATGACTTCGCCCTCAGGCCAAGCGATATTCATAGATTAACATTCCAACCCAGGGAATTAAGGTATAAATACTAGCTTCAATCCCTCTAGCTGCCTGCTCCTATTTGACAAGGAAGCCTTGCAATACTCTGTGTTTGTAGGGGCAGTATGTGTGCCTTAGCAAATGAGACATCAACGGAGAATTAACTCCTTAAAAAAATTTAAATAGGCATGTTTTTAATTATCAGATTTTGAGTTGAATTTTTTTTAAGCAAGAGATTTTAAGAAAATTGAGAAATTAAATGGTTATCATTCATAGAGGTCAGAGGTATAAGAAAAAATGCCCATACAATATTAAGAGGTCTCTAATGCTTAAGCACTTTTGGTGTTGTATCCATGCTTACAGCCATTTGTGTAAATAATTGATCAGCTTCCAAATCATAATCTCCAGACTGATATATGTGTAGAAACAGTAAGAGCAAGGGCTTTGGAATCAAGCCTAGAATCACATGCAGCCTTACTTGCCAGCTATATGTCCCTGGTCGAGTCATCTAACCTCCGAGGGTCCTATTTTCTTTATCCACAAATTGGAGATAGTAAGATTAATTTCCTGTAATTGTACTACATAGAAATAAAAAATTATTATTCTGGAACAAAGTAGGTCTCCAATAATTGGTAGACAGCTTTTTTATTCCTATTATTGGTAAAATAAGTGCCATTTTAAAAAGAGCCTTAACTTCTCCAGGAAGTAAATCCTATAAGGCCTAACAAAAGCAGAAAGGACACAGCATCTATTCAACTCCTAGAATATGCCAGGAATTTCATTTTTCACTTTATATATGTTATCTCATGAAATTGTCCCAGTAATCTTAAGAAGTAGGTATTCTTAGCTCTGTTTAAAGATGAGATGACTGAGACTGAATAAGATTAGGCAACTTTCTTAAAGTCACACAGCTATAAATGTCAAAGTATCATAGAAGGAAGATTTCTGCAGTACTGCTAGTTCATCATTGCTTTGCTAATTGAGTCCTTGTATCTTTCCAAATTCATTTTTAATCATGAGATGGTGTCAGGTGCAGTATCTATGATCATAAAATTTCAGTTCTCACTAAAGTTGTCTTCTGGCAAGCTTTGCAAAGAGTTGCAAACATTGCTTAGCAGTTTTGTGACGATGTCCAGAAACTTAGTAATACAGAGCTTGGAATTTCAACCTCAGTGTTTCATAGATCTTCTCTATAAGGAAAAGGTTTATTTTTCTTCATCATGGCAAAAGAAGACCTTGCATTTTCAAGGTTCAAAATAGACTCTTCCATTTCCTGTATTTCTTTCAAATTGCCTTGGGTGACAGTTGATCAAGTATTCTGTACTACGTCAAAATTGTTTGTGGAAAAGCTCCAGGAAACTGTAAATTTCAAAACATGTAGGCTTGTTGTTTTCAGAGTACAATAGCTAATAAAGTGATAAGGGCATCAAGGTCTCGTTTTTACCTTGTGGGCCCTCAATGTGCAAAAATCACAATGATATATACACACACACACATCCCCAGATAGTCACACATAATCTCCTGGATTTGCCAGATCACTGGAACATTTGTATTGTCAAAGGTTTGAAAAGATTTTTATTCAAAAAGACTAATCTTAGAATTGTCAGAGTGATTGTAAGACAATGCACAGTGCACAATTGTTTTGTTACTCACTGGACGTTTAAGAACTACTTGAGTGAGTCATCATAAAATGTACCTAGTAGAACACCTTGCATTAAATTACCTTAATAAATAGATGCTAAATGAATGAATAAATTAGCTCAAGAGTTAAACATACCACAATTATTTTTCGCCTTTAAAATATACAAAAATAATTTTTGATTATTGAACAGGTGCACAGATAAATCATATTAAATACATACTTTCAGAATGAACGTTTGTTCTCAACTAATTGTTAAAGAATCTATCCTTAATATTTATGCACAGAAGGTGCAAAAGTATATGAAAATCACAAAGAAGAAAGCAAACACAGTACTACCCTTATGTATTTGTAAACATCTTAATATAGGTAACAATTATTCTCTCATGTGCCAAATATAAAAAAGAGAAAGTATAGAGATTGCTATGAGCTCAATATTCATTCATTCATGAGCAAAATTAAGTCATTGGAAAAGCTACAATAATAGTAATAGGAAAAATAATAACAGCTGTCCTTTTTTTTTTTGTCTTTCTGAGGGTCACCTGTTTAACGTTGGTAGTTAAGTCTCTATGGAGACTTCCAGATCCTTATGAAGTTGGTAAGTTAGAGTAGCCAGACTTTCTGGCAAGTTATTTAACCATTTCATTCATATTTCTATGTTCATTATGATTCTTCATTGCCTTAAAAATAAAGTCCAAATTCCACAGCATGGCATTCAAGGCCTGTGATAATCAAGACTTGGCTTTCTTCTAATGTTAACTAGGGCTCTTAATTTCAACCAACTGACACCAACTATGACCTGCTTAATCAAAAACCAAAATTTTTAGAAGGACGTGCAGTGCTGACAGGTTGGAAAAGAAGGTTGCAGAACCATATTGTGGTGCAGGGAGGAACCAGGCTGTTTCAGAAGGGCTAAAGTTAGAAGCAACTTGACTGCTCCACATGGGAATGTTTCTGGAAATATAAGGACTTCAGCCATCTTCAGCCTTTTTGTCACTTTTTTTGTTCTCGGTCTAATAGAAAACAGGACATCCTATTAGTCCTGCCCAGTGATACTCAATGGGGAAAATCCAAATAAAATCAGATTCACATTGCCATAAGAAAGTGGAGTAGATGTTGGCAGTCAAATATCAACAGTTGTCCATCTCTCGCCTCCAACTTATTTTTTGCTCTTCTTCCACTGTTTCTTCAGCCACATGGAAGAACTTGCAGGTCCACGAGTCTCCACATGAGCTTACTCCTCTGTGCCCTTACCTATCTTTCCCTCCATTAAAATGTCCTCCATTCCTTTTCTGCCCTCATAACATAATTCTAAGCTAGCCTCCAGGACTCAACTTCTTCTCTAAGAACCTTTGCTAACATCTTTTTCTCCCATTCTGATGTCCCAGCTGGGTTAGAGGTTCTTCTTCAGTCTTTCCAGAGCATTCTTTGTTCACTTGCATCATACAACTTACCATCAGTAGTGTTGTAATTGCTGACTTCTTTACCTCTCTTTCTCAGACTTGTCCCTAACTTTTGCCTGGAGCTGTCCTCTCTTCTTTCCCCATGTTTTGCTCAATCTTGCACCTTGAGGGCTTTTCTGGCAGAAACCCATCAGGCCTAGGTATGAGTGATATGTCTTTGGGAGGGTGAACCTGGGGAAGTTGCTCTGCACAAGCCCAGGGAGTAGGGCTTCCTCACTGGATGACGAGTTCTGGGTCTCAGGTATCTGGTGCATGGTCTAGAAGGGAGGGTTGCTGTAATTATGGATGAGCACATCTCCTTGGCCCCACAGATTCCTTGCCCCACAGAGAGAAAAACAATCAGAAGATGGCAGATAGGGCCCTCTAGAGCTCAGTGCCTAGTGCAGGTTACCTGAGTCTAAGGGCAATACTGCCTCAACTAGGCTGTGGGTTACTTGAGAGGAAACTGTATTTAGCTTTGTAGATCCAGCAACTTCTGTGGGTCATGCATAGGTAGTGCCCTATATGACGACTAAGTGAATGAATTCATGAACCCCAGTTTTCTCTACAAAATGGAGACAATACTAGCTGTCCTGTCCACTTTCCATGGTTAATGTGAAGGAAAGGAAGTAATTGATGCAAGCGTGATTTGAAAGGAATTAGAGTTTTAAAAGACTGTTTCTAACAGCTTCTCAAACAGGTTAATGACTTATTTTTGTTGCCCCCCCAGAATAAGAAATAACAAAATGTTTTACCAAATCCAATAGAATAGAGTTCATATTATATATACTGAGCTCTTAGCATAGAACCTTAAGAATCGGGTTGTGATTATGAATAATAATACAAATAGAATCACTAGTATTTTTTAATTCCCATAATTTATGCTTTCTCTTTCCCTTTAAAAAATAATTTTAGGAAATCTATAATAAAGAACCTCAAACAAAAAGACTAGAAGCCCACCACTGGTTTCTAATACCATTGGCAAGTACATTAATTGTTCTTAAGACATTCAGATTCATGCAAGATAATGATTTTAAGGCAGCAATTTCAGGCTGAATCCCATTTTGAGTGTGATTATAACACAATTTTCTTTTCTGGAAGTTTACTTATATAGAAAGATTATCATCCACGACCCTGGTAAAGTGGAAAGAACAACTAGGATTTAATGCAAGTAGGTTCTACTACTGACTGAGCTGTGTTTATTCATTCATTCGTTCATTCATTCATTATTCACCCAATGATGAACAGGTATTGAACATCTATTTTGTTGTAGAAGTTGTAGAAGGCGATGGGGATAAAAAAGAAAATGAGACATGAGATCTGCCCACAAGGAACTTGCCATCCGGTAAAAAAGACAAAAGTAAGCCATGCAAGGTAAAAACGGCAAAATGGTAAATATAAGCATAAATCCTAATACAGAGATAGGCACCTACTCCACTCTTCTTAAACCCTGAGGATTCCAGAACTTCCAGCACTACAAAGCTGATGATAAAAAAGAAATCAGCCTATTTAAATTTTTCCTGTTATGCTCTGTGTTTTGCTTGATTTTCAGTTTTATTTTAGACTTCTCACTCAATTTTGTCAAGAGATTGGTTGAGTAGCTAGCATGTAACAAGATGAAGATGACCATGGCTTACTCAGCCTCGACATCAGCAAGGGTGACAGTGTCCTGGAGGACAGGGACAGTGTGTTTAATTCACTCCACTTCCCACTTAGATCAGTGCCACTCAGAGTCATGTCATAAGTGTTACTTAATGAACCAGATGTCTGCAGTTAGGTCTTAACTGTGTATCCAAGCTTCCTATTACACAGCCAAGACCTTTGAACACTGTGTGCCTGCTATGAGAAGTGTAGTGAACAGAAGCTGAGCTCACACTCATTTTTACCCCCATCCCAAACTCACATTAGTGCCAACAAGTTGCAAACATAGGTAGAGGGGAAAATGACGTCTCATTGATTTCTCAAGATAAGATTAAAAAATAATGACTCCTGAAGGTGAATCAAATTTGAGAACTGAAATCAACAAAAATTAAGGAATAATAGCTTTATGGTAATCAACAATTTTCACAATTGTATGATGCCATGCTAAGGAAATGTAGGAATTCCAAAGAATTCCAAAGAAGAAACAAATACACAGCCTTTTTAAAAATTATTGACTCTGACACCCTGACCCTTGACACTTAACACCTGAAATGATCACAAACCATGCTGCGCCCTTTGTCACGTTGTATATGTAATATTTTCTGAGTTCCTGGTACAAGCCTTTGTTTGTTTAACATCAGCCGTGCATTTACTTCTCCCCAGGCAGAGGGATTGCATGCACCAGCTGTTTACACATCTTCAGGAGGAGGAAGGAGAGTGACTAGCTCGCTCTGCACACTGTCTTGTGTCAGAAAATTTTCCAAGTCACTGAGGGATGTGTGAGACTGCAGAGTTGAAGGAACGTTCGGTCTTCAGTATTTCCTTTTCTGTCTTCTTATGTTAAAAGTACTAAACACAGGCTCAACTAGTCTTTTATTTCATGGGACGATTGCACTGCCTGTTTCCTGATGACGAGGACTGTGTGGCAGTCAATTGTTAAACCAGTAATGACTCCAAAACCTTTTGTAACCTCCTGAGCTGTCTAGGATATGACTTAATATACAACCATCCTTGGGGCTTTTGTTTAGGCAGCCGGAAAGATTTCTCTAGGAGAATAGAAGGGAGGGAGAGAAAACCTGCTGATGGTAAAGGAAAACTAAGGGTGTAAAATGAAAATTATAAAGTGGTATATGTAGGGTAACCCTTAACATTGACTTGCTGGATGGCCATCAGAGTTCTTTGCCCACATATTCTTATGACTATAGTCCAGGTACCCATCTTTGCACTGTGACCGAGAGATAGGTCAATTGTGAAGATAGTGCTTTCATTGCTTAGATGGCAGGGACAAACTCCATGATTTAAAGCTCTTTAGTTTGAGTTGCAGCTTTAAAAATCACTTTGAAAAGAGTAAGATATGCACTATGGATGAAATAACAGAGGTATAGGAAATGGGAACAGAAAGCTACCTGCCACAGGAAAGCTGAATACCAGTTCACCCAGACTGCACTCAGGGAGCCTGGACCATGTAGAAGGCCCTGTGCAAGGATGTGCAAACAAGTTTATAATCCAAACCTTATGCTCGTGGAGTTTTACAAGCAAGGGCTAACTTACACTAGACATTCATTTTACAAAAGGCACTCACAAATATTAGCTCGTGTGATCCTTTCTGCAGCGCTCGAAGTGGAGAGGGCACGGAGAGAATTAGGCTCCTCTAGTTTAAGCAATGTTTCCCAAGCCCACGAGAGTAAAATGTAGTGGAGCCATGTTTGTCTTCAGATTCCAGCTCCTGGGTTCTTTGTGCTTACAATAGTTGTCTCTGAGTCGTTTACACCTAGGAAGAGAGAAAAAATATATGTCTACTGAGAAAACTATCACCTAGGAGGTGATATCATAGGAATATAGTCTCATATTTTGTTTCCTTTTTCCTTTTCTTTTTTTCCATCCATCATGAACACATTTATGGCAATCCTTTGAATGGTCAATTACTTACATGCCCCAAATATTGGCCAGTTAGAAATGAATACTACTTACGTTCATTATATCATCATTATAGTTTCATTAGAAAGAGAAGATTTCTTAAAGTGTACCCATATGCTTAATTTTGCTCTAAGAATTAAAATGATTGGATCTTCACTGAACATCTCAAATTTCTCTTACTTTTTTACAATAAAAAATATAGGACCATAATTGTGAATTTTCAGAAATATGCTCCTGTTGAAGGCAATGGAAATCTAAAGGAAAGACAAACACAGGAGCATGCGCACACTCACACACACACACTCACACACACAGAAGCCCATAATGCCTGACTAACATCTTGCAACATTCTTCCACCAACTATGCACTAAAGATGCAAACTACCAAACGACAGAGGATAAATCATAGTTCTCTGGCTGTTTTCCATTTGGTATGCCTGTACTCACAACCTTGATAGCAATAAGTAAGCCTTCTGTTTCTTTTTCAAAAATTTTATAGGATGCTTTCACATCCTTTTCTTCCCCTATCCCTCCCCACTACAATTCAGCTCACTCCGAAAATGCTATAAAGTTTCAGAGAAGAGGTTTTCTCAAAGCAACTACAAATAAAGTGCATGTACATAAATAACTTAGCTTGACTTTTTGTTTAATGTCCAAGATGATTGGAACAGATTGTATCATGAACTACTTTCCCTTTGGCTAATTAAATAGCAGTCCCCACTTACCATAAAGCATATTCTTATTAAAACAAGTATCTATAGTCACTCTGCTGGATAAATTACTCCCAACTAAGTGCCATAAAGCCCATTACATTCCTGCTTTAGGAATGGAGCAGGTCCAAACAGACAATCAAAGGATTTCACTGGGATTATTTTAGATTAGAAAAACTAAGGGAGACATGCAGCTCTGACAAGATCGTAAAGGCATAAAGGATAAATTAGTGGTTCCATACCAACAAAGTGCTCTAGTGCTATCACAGTATATCCAAAAGTAAAAACAAATTCCTGCTGTATTAACCTTCGCCAAAGTGGAAATCTGTTTATGCAGAAATAAAAATGTCATGAACAACTGTTATCTCCTGTGCAAATCAAAATGACTGTTTTGAATAATAATAAAAAAATCCTTTCAAACCAACGACTATGGAAATGCACCATAGGGAAGAAGATGTCTTCATTTCAATAAATTGCTTTTTACGTTTACTAGGAAAGGTTATGTTATGATTTGTCATATTAATGAACCATTATTGCATAACCATATTTTTATTGCAATATATTACCTGCTAAATGATGCCTTTTTTTTTCAGGAGCAAAAATTTCATAGAACAGATTCTATGGGAGTTTTTCTTGCTGTCAGTTGTTAAATCTCTCAAAATCTGTCAGGATCCTCAGAAATCAAGTTCAAAATACCATAGCCAACATAAGTATAGGCATAGGATAGTCTATTTTTAAATCATAATACAAAACTGCTAGAGAAATACCTAAACACCCAAGAGCATTTAAAACGAAATCATCTGATCTAGTCAATGCAAAGGACAAAGTCAGGGAAGTGGGATTTAACCCACAACTTCTATAAATATCACCAGACATTTGAGAGCTAAGTGATTTTTTTTCAGGCTAATTTTTCCTTAAACTCATTACGCACCAGAGCCCGCATGCACTCATTCCTCAAAGACCCTGTCTTTGGGAGGGAGTATGGGACACTAACCAGCGAAGGCAGTCAGCTGCCTCAATTCCCTACCTTGCTTCAGTCAAGCAAGCCCTTGTCCTCAAGGGTGAATGGGAGGTAAAGACATTGGCATCTGCCTTGGAAACTTCTGCAGGAAAGGAGCCATACTTGTTTCTACAAATGGCATTCTGGATTTGCTCTGTGTCTGCAAGCACTGATTCACCATACTGCCTCTGAATGACAAGACTCTCCTCGGCATTGCAATCAGAGCAGCACCAGCTCGGATCCCCTCAGAATATTCCAAGCTTATGACAGTAAGCTAGTTATCTGATGGAAACAGAGGTGGGACATTTTGGGTGTATCTTCCTGCTTAAGCTGCTGTTGCTGTCATATTTTAGGAGGGGAAGAAATGAAGGTATGTGCTGTCATTTCTTAAGGTACTGCCTGCCTTTGCTGTCAGTTCATGGATATGCTCACCCTTGGCTGCTGCTGATAGATATTACAGCCCATCTTTCACTCCACACATTATTTTTTTAAGGGTATAATATGTGACAGCAGTGCATTAGGGGCTGGAGACAAAAGTGAACAAGACAGGTGCAGTTCTTACTCTCAAGCAACTTTAAGTCTAGTGAAGGAGACAAACATTAAATAAGTATTCAAGAGATTGGATATTTGGAATCTGTAAAATTGTAGTTTGGGGGAAATTTCTACTACATTTTTCCCTTTTAAAAAATGATAGAGGACTGGCTTGGTGGTGTAGTGGTTAAGTTCACGTGGTCTGCTTCAGCAGCCTGGGGTTTGCTGGTTTAGATCCCAGGCGCGAACCTACACATCACTCATCAAGCCATGCTGTGGCGGTGTCCCACATACAAAATAGAGGAAGATGGGCACAGATGTTAGCTCAGGGCTAATCTCCCTCAGCAAAAATAGGAAGATTGGCAACAGATGTTAGCTCAGGGTCACTCTTCCTCACTACAAAAAGAAAAAAATGATAGAAATAACATATAAACATACTCATGCTGCAAAATACCTAAACAGTATAATATAGTGTTGTGAAAATTCCCCTTCCTTTTTCCCCAACTACATCCTTCCTAAAGGTAAATACTGCACTTATTTTTAAAAATAACTTCTAGACAAGTAACTATCTACATATTTATATGTACACACATATAGATTTACTTTTCTTTTTCACACTCATGAAATTATACTATAAATATTATGCAACTGCAATTTATATCTTAGAATATTTTTGATGTAAATATATAGATAGACCATTTATTGCAATGATTAAATTCCCATATGTGGGCATAACATAATTTATATAATTATTCTCCTTTTGATGGGTATCTTAATTTCCTATGGCCACTGTACCAAATTAGCACAAATTAGATGGCTTAGAACAACAGAAACTCATTCTTTCACAGTTCTAGAGACCAGAAGTCTGAAATCAGTATCATTGGGCTGAAATCAAGGTAATGGCAGGGCCACACTCCCTCCAGAGGCACTACGGAAGAATCCATTCCTTGGCTTTTCCAGCTTTTAATGGCTGCCAGCATTCCGTGACTTGTGATTCCAATTTTCAAGGAGAGCATCTTCAAATCTCTCTCTGCTCTATCTTCACGTGGTCTTCTCTGTGTGTCAAATCTTCCTCTGTTTCTTTCTTATAACCATATTAGTGATTCCATTTAGGGACGATCTGAATAATCCAAGATAATGTCCCCATCTCAAGATCCTTAACTTAAATTATATCTTAATTTGTAAGTAATAAGTTAAATTTGTAACTAAATTATAGTCTTCTTTTGTCATAGAAAGTAAGTCACAGGTTCCAGGCATTAGAACTTGATAACTTTGGGGCCTATTGTTCAGCCTACTACAGTGGGTATTCAGATTATTCCTATTTTTTAATATAAACAATGCAGCAATTATGATCATTGAAATTTATAGTTGTGCACATGTGTAAATATTTTGGTGAGATTCCTAAAAGTGAAATTTCAGAATCAAAGAGTACATGTAACAAAATATTGTTAAATAATGCCAAAGTATCCTCCAAAATAATTGTTCTACATCACGGTATACTCTCCACACTACTTCATGGAGTGCTCATTTTCCCACATTCTTATCAATATTACATATTTTATCTTCGTTCTTATAATTTGAATAGTGAAAAGTGGCAACTTGTCATTGTTGACTTGAATTTTCTTCATTGCTAATAGGTTTAAAAATTCCTATTTGTATAGTTTCTCATTCTTAATTCATTTTTTGACTTTTCTTCTTGATTTGTAGGGATTATTTATAAATAATATTGATATTTAATATTTGATTCTTACATATGCTACAAATGTTTTCTACCAATCTATTGCTTGTCTTTATAGACTTGTTGAAAAAATTGAAATTAATGTAAAATCTACCAATATTTTCCTTTGTATATTTTCAGTTTTCATTTTGTTTAGAAACACCTGGCTCATCCTAAAAAAAATGAAAATATTCTTTTATTAAATTTCTTCAATTTCTAAAATTTTTTCAATTTTAGTTGTCAGGAATTTAAATTTTGTGTGTAGTACAAAGTAGTGGTCTAGCTCTATTAGTTCTCTTTCCAATGGAAAGCCACTTAAACCACTGATATTTTAAAAATAGTTTTTCTGCTCTCCTACTAACTTAACTGTCTTTATTATATACTAGGTACTCAAATACACCCAGATCTGCTTTTGAGCTGTATATCGTTGATCTATTTTTGCTATTTCTGAGAGTTCTATGAGGGTAGAGATTTCACCTGTTCCTCCACTCTGTGCTCCAGTGGTATACAGGGTACACTTGTAAGTATACAAGTATTCAGTTAAGGTGCCAAGTAAAATGTAGGACTTTCAGTTAAATTTGAATTTCAAATAAACAATGACTAATTTTTTTAGTATATGTGTGTTCCAAATATTGCATGGGATACATTTATGCTAAAAAATTATTCATTGTTTACCTGAAATACAAATTTAACTGGTGTCCTATATTTTTATGTGCTAAATCCAGCAACCCTACAGTTAGAATATATTGAGTGAATGAATGAACACCTTATTGTAATTTTGTAATTATATTTGTTATCATATTTTGTAAATATATTTATTATCAGTCAGGGAAAATTCCTTCTCATTGTTTTTCTTTTATAAAAAATTTTTTGGCTATTTTTAAGGATTCTTGTTCCTGTATAAATTTCAGAATCGTTCATATCACCAAGTACTTTTATTGGGATTGTATTGAATTTATCAATGGGCTTTGTTTTACTTTCTGTATTTCTATAATTCTTAATACTCAGCTTTGTTGAAAAAGAGGATGATTGATTAAATAAATAAATAACTCTGGCCAATATCATGCTTAGAGGTTAAATGTTAAAGGCATTATCAGTGAATAAAGAACAAGCCAAGAACGAAATCTATCACCATTGGAAATTCTAGCCTCTGTGAAAAACAAGGAAAAGGAATGAGAGATATAAATATTGGGACAGGGAAATTATTTGTCTATGATACAATTTCTTACCTATAAGTTCCTACTTAGAAAACCCCAAAGAATCAATGAAACATATTCAAATTCTAGTTTAGTAACTGGATCAGTTACAAAATAAATATTCAAAAAAGTGACTTTTATATATTTCAATAAAAAACAGAAATGATGGTGAAACAAATATGCAATTCTTAATAGGAAACAAAAATATAAAGTATCTAGAAATAAGCTTAATGAAATATATGCGGTGTTTATATCAAAAAACCCAGAAATATAAGTTTTTACCAAGAGACACGAGAAGCCTTGAATACATGAAGTAATTTGTCATATTCCTGGATAAGAAGTTTTAATAGTGAAAATGAGATTTTTATCAAATTACTTTTAAATTTATTATAATTTTTATTATACAGTGTAAAGTTTGATAAGTCTTTTCTAAGTTTGAAAAATCTCTCTAACATATCCTATACCTCTCCTTGTAAATAAGTCTCATGACTACATCTTCCCAAGTCTAAGGAATATTATCTCTTATAAATCTAGTTTAGTAACTTAAAATATATATAACTTGAAGTGATGACAAAATTGTTTGATTGCTATTTTCACACGTCAAAGATCAGTTACATGTGTACCCAGAGTTAATAAGATTGCATCAATGAAAAATAAATGATTAAGATCACTTAGGAAAAAAAAATACCACTAATAACTAAAAAATAAAGAAGAATGAGGGGAACTTGTATGAGCAGATATGAAAGAATAAAATAAAGATTTAAAAATCAGAATAATGATTTAATGTAAGAATAGACAGAAAATAGGACAGAATAGAAAATGCACAGCACTACAAAGAAAACGCACAGCACTATATTCTAACACTCCTCACCACTTTTTACCCCAACACTGAGGTAGAAGACTTCTTCCAAGGAATATGTCTTACAAGACTCTGGTTCAAAATGGCAGACTTAGCATGTGACTCTACCTCCCTTCCCTGTCATGGTTCTCCTTATTGCAGGGCATGAGTATATATACACACATATATACCACATAGTGCTAGTAAAACCAAAAAAAGAGAGCAGGAATAGACCAGAAAAAAATGAGGAAATCCTGGAAGTTAGAAAGCAGATGGTGCTGGATTGACCAGGAAAATACAGCAGGGAAATTCACAGTTCGATGTACAAGGTAAGAGCAGTTCTTCCCATCTGAAGAGGTGTCAAGTGTAGGGTCACGAGGTTCAAGAATAGGTGAGTGGGAAAGTGGTAAACATAAGGGGAATCAGTTGAAAGAAAGCTTCAGAATAACCAAGAGGTTGTGCCTCTTCCCCACTACTTTGTGATGCAAGGGAAGAAGGACTTTATTGTAATTTTTCTCTAATTCTTCTCTTGCTTCTTAACGATTATCTTTTCAAGAATTCATAGTTTAAACATCTGTGTGTGCCCTCTACGGTCATCTTAACCAAATCAAAATGTACAAATAGAGTTCTGGAAACAAGTTGTTAGAAGATATTCCTCAATGTTATTTGTAAACTGGCCATTAATGATTCCAAGGTGACTCCTAAGCCTCATTGAAGGAACTAAAGGGTAATAATGTAAAACACTCTTCAAATTTAATTAACTATATCCTGTGCTATAGTCATACCAAAACTGCTAAATTCTGCAAATATAGGTGCGTCTTGATCCTGCGTTGTCCAGGAGGGTGAGTACACTCTGACTCTAGTTAGTTAGTCATTGTTATGGTCTGCTCCACTTGTCTGTGATTCCATTGGAGAAAGTTTATCACCTGTCTGGTACTTGATGACAATAACCTTTAAGATAATCCAACTTCATTCCTCATTGAATCTATTTCCCAAATAGACTTTTCTATGAGGAATACAATTCCACACAGCTAATAGAGGTATTTTTATCAAATATATCTGCTGTTTTAAACTAACAGATGGGCATTCTGAGATATGTCTACCCATGGTGAGTGTGGTTGACAATTAGTCTTCATTCTTACTTTACTCTGTTCACTCCAAATGAAATTTATAAGTGAACCGAGTATATTGTGTTTTTTGTTTGTGTCTGAAATCCTATATACACATTAAGTTAACCCCATCAAATAGTCGTTTGATTTTTCAGGACATATTTGTTGAGTAACTACATTGTAATACAGAGACCCCCAAAGCCTTAACAGTCTGTGGGCCTTTCTAAGAATTTATTTTCTGCCTCACTACCTCTCAACCTCCTGTTCTATCGAATTCCTCTTCTCCATGATAACCCACCCTCCCTTCCATTACCCAAATATGAAATTGTCATTTGGCCAACGTAATTTTTAAAAATTGCATCTGACGTCACTACTGACTCACTCTCATATGACTAGAGCTCTTGTTTTAATTGTTATCAATTTATAAATAGCCACCTAAAGTTGGGACTCTATTTTTACCATTCAACTGAGAAATGTGGCTTATGTCTACTTAGGCTTATTATTTTGCTCTATGTTTGCTCTTAGGATAAATTCTGTAGTGTGTCTTTTTAGCATAGAATTTAATAGACAATTGTAAAAATTCAACATGAAAGTAATACTTTACTACACGAGTAGTTGGAGGAGAGAGTAAAGGAAGCCATCCTGGGATGGGAAGCCCACAACCCCTCATAGCTGTGTCTCTGGCATATCTTAGCCTTTAATAAAAGACTTTTTATGCACCATCCTGCTTATCTGTGTGTTCACAGGTGTGTGAAAGACTGTCATCTGAAGAATAAAACACCCTGTGGCACCGTAACAATAAAAAGTGGTGACTCTCATCTATCTTTGCCTGAGGAAAAGAAGGCTTGAGAACACATAGAAATAGAACACGAAGAGAAAGAAAAGGCTGCAAGGAAAGTTTAAATTATTGCCAATTTGGGTCAGTGGATGGGGTATGCCCCACATAGAGCTAGGAGGCATTGACCTTGCAATCCATCAAGTGCACCTAGAGATGTGGCAAGATGGTCCAGTACAAGGCCCTGGTTGGCACAAACATAGCTGTGACCTAAATTAAAGAAGCAGAAAGACACATTAAAAAAGCAAGATAAGAACCTAATCGCATCTTTCTGGAAAAAGAGAGAAAGACATTGTTAATAGAATAGATTGGGAGGAAAGGACAAAAGTACAAAGAAATATCCTGAAGAGGAGACAAAATCTCTTTAAATACGAAATTGAGGAATCCAGTTCTAAGGGATAAATTTGGCCAAGTGAGCTGAGACTTCATTTATTTTGCTGCTATATTAGCTTTATCCTCTCTGGTATATAAAACATTCCTTTAAACAGGATCAGGTCTTTTTTTTTTTAAAAGCAAAGAAAATTTTTATCTTAAAAAAGTGTACTTTTGGGCCGGCCCCGTGGCTTAGCGGTTAAGTGTGCGCGCTCCGCTGCCGGTGGCCCAGGTTCGGATCCCGGGCGCGCACCGACGCACCGCTTCTCCGGCCATGCTGAGGCCGCGTCCCACGTACAGCAACTAGAAGAATGTGCAGCTATGACATACAACTATCTACCGGGGCTTTGGGGGGAAAATAAATAAATAAATCTTTAAAAAAAAAAAAAGTGTACTTTTAATGGTCTGAACTATTCCAAACCTTTCTCTATATGAAAACATTAAATGAATTAAATGAACTTTGAACTGAAACTCAAGGTTCTTCTCTCATTATTAGCAAACTAATGCCACTTTCAGACTGAGGCAAAGTGAAAATAAGGAGGTAAGGGCAAAAGAATCTTCTTCCCGAGGGTTCCACCTATTGTCAGGTCCAAAGCACCGTCACCTGAATTTCACTCTGAGTGGCTGGAGGAAGAGGGTCTCTGTAAGCAGAGTACTGGGGAGGCCTGAAGGATATTACTTCATTTAGGAGGACAGCAGCCACCTAAGCAAACAGACAACCAAAAATTGGGCCTGATTTGAAACAACATAACTTCTCCTCAGACACTTAGCCTCCTGGTAAGCCGGCTACCTGTTAGACAGGATGTCATAGCCCCAGCTTCTATTTTCAAAGATTTCATCAATTCAGATGTGGGGGAAAACACACACTCTCAGACACACAAAATAAACTCTAACATATCGAAGGACGTCAATTTCCTTGTACCTAGAATGCTTATGCTTTTGAGTCAAGCATTCTGAACGTGAGGGGGAGGTACACCGTGGAAACAGTGGGGTGTAATGATTTTCACTGCAGTAGAGTGAGGTTTATGTCATACTGAGGAGCATTCAAAAGAAACAGGTCTATACATGTGCAGAGCGGACACATTTTACTAGGTTTCTCCCTCTCCACAATTTCACCTTCCCAAGCCTGAATTTATAGGCTTGGGTTTCATAGTGTAATTACTGGTTTTAATATCAGAGAGGAGAGCAGCTTTGGTTTTTAGAGTATGTTTGGTGTTTATTCAAGGGAAGCAATCTCCAACGCAGTTTCGTTTTCTTTTCATTTTCTTGGGGGGTGTTGGGGTGGGGATGAATACTGATGTTGATGGAGTTTAAGGGTCTGGCAGCACTGGGAACTGCAGATCTCTGTTTATCCAGAGTCCAGTTTCAATCCAGAGGGTGCCAATGCAAACTTCTCCAGACAACCAAGCCAAAAATGTCAGCTGTGTCTTGGAGGAGCAGCCTTCCCAAGCAGGGAGAGGTCCTCAGAGCCAGCTCAGTTTGAAACTAAACTATGGAGACACCCCAAGCACTAAACCGTGCTGTCCCAAGCACAGCAGTTTAAAAATATGCTTTTTATCAGATTTGCCTCATATTTTTTATCACAGCAGAAACCTGCCATCACCAGCTAAGCTGATTGACTGTGTCCTCTACCAGCATCCACCTTTGATACTCATGTCTTCAAGAAAGTTCCATCCCTTTCACTTACTCTCTTGCTGGGGTCTCTTTATGCCCCCACTATTACTACAGCTACAGCATCTGTCCCCCACCTGGGAAGGAAGCTTTAGCTCATCAGGATCACCTGCATCTCTACTAACTGTGGGTGCTGTCAGAAAGGCAACATTGTCAGCAATTTCTTTCCGTTCTTGACACGTTACATCTTCACAGCCCTTGGGGTGTTTCTGTCTAACAGCTGGAAATTCCTGATTTTCAATACAATTTGCTTTTTCCTCCCCCTATTGCTTAGTATCAGGGCCAACTTTGTAAGGCAGTTTTTAATGGACCCATAGCCAGCGTGTTAAATATGTTCTTTGAGTTTTTCCATAAAGCTAAGCTAATATAACATGATTGTTTTCTTAGGCACCCTGTGGGGAGTAAGGAACGTAGAAGGTAGGAAAAGTGGGGGAGTGCAATTGATATAGTTGGGATGTTGCCAGATTTACCCACCTTTCAGGACCCCCCACCCAACGGTGAGCTGATGGCCTTCATGTTAGCTGAGCTGTCTAAAATAAGGAGCTCATCTGTGGACAGGAGCCAAGAGGGACTCAGACTTCAAGCATAAGCCTTTGGGAAGGGCTGCCGTGCTGGGAAAAGTGAACTCTTACTAACTAGCCTGGGCAAACTTTGCAGTTAAACTCTATGCTTGCTGCTTTGCTTCCTAGAATTCTTGTCACTGCAAAAGTATCTAAGAAGATCACCACAAAACGATCTGTGATGTTAATCAAATGCAATAAAAAGAACGATATAGCCATATTTGATTTTCTGTAAACTGCATTGCCTGTGGCATTTGTCAGTGCCCAGTATGCAGCAGATTCTCAAGGCCTGGGGCTGTTTCTGGATATTCCGTGTGATCTCACTACTCAGTCCTGTGAGAGCCGGCAAATATCTGTCCATAGCCAGAGCAGTTCATTTAAGCTCAAACCTTTAAAACTGTGAAATGAGACAATAGTATTGAAAATTAAAAAAAAAAAACAAATCGAGTGCAATAAGCTAGTTAAATTCCCAGATTTTGGAGCCAGACTACTTGAGTTTCAGTTCCAACCATTTACTAGCTGTGTGATTTAGGCAAGTCTCCTAACCTTCTGTGGTTCAGTTTTCTCATCTGTAAAACTGGATATGAATAATAGTATTTAATCTTTTTATTAGAATAAAAATTAATTGAGTTGATATCTGTAAAAGGTTGGCACTTGATACATAATAAATTCATTTAGGTATTTGTTAAATCAAAAACTATCTAGATGCGATCATTGATTAGAGGATATTTTTTCCTGGTTAGACTCAAAAGCACCAGAGATGGAAAGAATCCATAGAAGAAGAAACCATGGAAGAACTAAATCCATTAACTATAAAGTAGTCCAGCTCCATGTTAAATATTCAAATTAAAATAAACTATTGGAAACTAAGCATTTACAGCCTCATCAATGATGTTAATTTAAAGAAATTGGATAAAGTTCAAACCCAAACTGACAAAGGTTTTGAATTTCAACTCTGACATTTACAAACTATATGACTGAAATTTCTACATTCTCGTTTCCTCCTCTGGAAAATCGGTTTTTATAGCAACTCTTGCAATAGGTTATGATGAGGACTAAATAAATCAATATCTTTAAAGTGCTTAGCACAGTGTCTAACATATAGTAATCATATAATAATATGGAAAATTTTTTTTTCAATTAGGAGGTCATAAAACATTTTTGGCCATGAAATTTCAATACTTTGTCTAGTTATCAAGAAACAGTGTTCAAAGAGCACAAAAATCTCAGATTTTTTAAGGACTCAAACAACAAAGACCAGTTTTAAAGATTAACCAAAGTCTTAAATTTTGCTTTTCTTTTGTGCGTATTTTGGGACTTGTAGTTATCAAGCTATGGCACAAATGAAAAGGAAAGGTTTTTCTTTGTTTTGTTTTGTTTTTTTCCACTTTTACATCAACATTCAAAAAAAGAGGAGTGGTAAACATGATATGAGAGATGATAATTTTTCATGGTCAACAAAGCTCTCTGTATTTTTTAAGTGTTGCTGAAAAATGTACATAAAACTAGAAATTACTGGACAAGAGTACAAAGCATTCTAAAAAGATGCTAAATAATTGCATATTTCTAAGAAATTTAATCTGAAGTTTATATTTTTATTTCAATACTTTCTCAGTACTTTTCTTTCAGAGTCACACAAGTTCTATTTCCTGTCAAAATTGATTTATCTCCGTCTTCCTTCAAACTCCTCACATGTATGGAATTCGAAGTCATATAATCTTAAATCTTGAAGATGCCTTATACATCATCTAGTCAAATCTCCTCACCAGGAAACTGAGGCTCAGAGAGGAGAAGTAACCAGTCCAATACCACAGAGATGCTCGGAGGCAAAGGCAGACTTAGAATCTAGGATTGCAAGTGTTCTTCCCATTTAATTCAGTGGAATGAAAGAATTTTGTTAAAGCTGCTGGAGAAGTGACAACAGCCATCACTTTCAGTTTTTGGTTTGCAAGGTTTGCATGTGTAAGACAGTTTATTTCCTTTCAGATACCATATCTACAACTCAGGTAGCTGTCACAGGCTGAATAAGGGTGCTCAGGCTGTGGCCTTCTGTGTGAGCGGAAGAGTTTCCCACATAGACTGAGTATCCGATTTTAGTACCCACTTCCATTCGTGTGTGCGTGTGTAATTTATACACATATAAATTTTTCTATTTTAACCTTTTGTTATTTTAGTACTCATTATATATATGTATTTATAAGTATAGTGATGTGAAGAGATATAATGCTTACATGCATATAAATACAATCTTCAATTGCTAATAGTTTCTGCTAAATCCAACCTTGGCCTTCTGCTCAAATAGAAAGCAATAATCACAATAACTTTGAACCTAATCTTGGAGTCCATTAGGGTAAATAGACAGCTATTGAGTCTAGCATTTTGGAGCCTTCAGCTAAAGGTATTTAATCTTTTGGTGGGATTGTACTGATCTCTGTTTATAACCCATAAGAAATAAGATATGACATTCCTTTGCAAGAATTATCAAACAACTTTCTCACTGAGTTCCCAGCTCTGCTATCTTAATTTGAGGAAGGGAAAAACTGATTTTGTAAAAAATATGTAAAAGGAGGTTTAGTCCTTACAACAACCCTATGACGTAGATTCTGTTACTTTTTCCATTTTATACAGGATGGCTAAGTAATTTGTTCAATAAATAACAGAACTGAGATTCAAGCCCTCACAATAGGGCTCCAGAGTCCACATTCCTACCCACACCACTCTCAACCTCGGTAACAAGCCATGTGACTCTCTAAGATGAAGGGAGGGTCCTCTTCTCTTCCACCTGAAATGCCGTGAAAAATCCAACTGTTTAGCAGTCTTTATGGTCTCCTAGCTCATTCTTAACCTTACTTCAAATTCAGAGAGCAAGTTTATACTCTATTTAATAAATTATGCATTACTTCAATTCATATATTATTAATATTATATATTTTATAATACATGTAGGCAAAATATCATGGAGTTTCAAAATATGTGTATAAACCACATGTGTGGTTTTGTCAAGGATATCTTGCTTTACCACTACACTTTGGATATGTATTCAGGTTTTTTTTTTTTTGTGAGGAGATCAGCCTTGTACTAACATCTGCCAATCCTCCTGTTTTTTTTACTGAGGAAGACTGGCCCTGGGCTGACATCCATGCCCATCTTCCTCCACTTTATATGGGACACCACCACAGCATGGCTTGCCAAGCAGTGTGTTGGTGCGCACTCGGGATCCGAACCGGCGAACCCCAGGCTGCCGCAGCCGAGCCCAGCATTTAACCGCTAGCGCCACCAGGCCGGCCCCTGTATTCAGGATTTTTTAATGGTGTTTTGGAAAGTGGAGGTCAAGTAATCATGTTGCATTAAAAAATTAAAATACTTGAGCAACAAATTCCAAAAACTGAGCATAAACAAAGAGAAACTTGTATATAATCAAATTAAACATATGAAAAGTTGATATAGAATATGCATAAGAAAGTGCATAATTATTGTGGTATAGTAATAAGGTATAAAAGCCAAACAGCACATCATAATCACTATAATGGTTATTCTCTTACATAGTAAAATCATGTTTTTATAATTTTTCTTCCCATTTTGTTAGTTCCCAGAATCTATAAGCATTGTCATTATCAGCAGATTTTTCTAACATATAATTAGACCCTGGTTATCTGCTTACATTGATGTGCATATTAGAAGACAATGTTCTGAACTCTGCAAACTCCTAGCTAGGTTTTCTCTACGTGCAAGGTTTGCTATGACCTAGAAACAATGCTCTGTGCACATTGCTCCTCTCTCTATCCTTCTAGATCCCACACTGTAGGCTGCCTAGAGCTAAATATGGAGTTGCTTCCTGTCCAGATTGTAAAAGTCATCCACAGAGGGATCTGTGTCCCCAAAGCCTCAGGACAGGGGGATTCTGGACTATCAGTATGTAGAGATGGAAGCTTTAGACAATGCCAACATCACCCTCCTAATAGTTCAGTCACCACCCAGAGGGAGTGAGAACTGAGTTGTTGAATGTGGGATAAGGAAAGCTTGATGGAGAAGACAGCATGAGAACAAGTGCCCCAGAGCCTTGCGGAAAGTGGAAGGCAGCCCTGTGTGGAGAGTGGCAGAGGGGAGGAGAGGAAAGTCGAAAGCTACGACAGGGAGAAGAGAAGGATGGGAAAAGCAATGGTTGGCATCAAGTCCAGAAAGGAGGGATGGGCTGGGGAGGATGGAGGAAAGTAGTGGTTGTGAAGGTGTGTTCAGTCTCGGGAGGATGGGCTCTAGGTCTCTGGTCTCTCAAGCAAGACGCTGAAGATTCCACTACTGGAACAGGTTCTCCTCTGGTCTCCAGAAATTTTCCAATGAGATTCTACTGTTTTACGGGCAGGGGGCTGGCAAATCTGAGATCATTTTTTAGGTGGGATTATTACTCTTAGATTTTCTCTGCAAACCTGATGGGATAGAAAGAAGTGAGAAACTTCAACTCTTCCTAAGTAGACTATATTATTAACACTTAACCTTCAAAGGGAGCCTGATCGGTACAAATATTGCGTAATATCCAAAGCCCTAAAACTCCTTCTGCTTTAAAATGCCTCCGTTATTTGCTCACTATGAAATACTATATGGTACAATTAGAGAACAGGCTTAAAATTCCAACGCCCTTGGGAGTGGTAACACATAATTTTTATTCTTACTAAATGGTTGAGCCTTCTTGTGCCCAAATTTCAATAAATAGGGGTGCAAGAGTAGAGAACTCTGGATAACTGAGCCACTGAAATAGATGTAAGGAGGTATCTAAAAAGGTATGCTGGGTATCTTACAGAAAACTTAACTATTCTATACTTCTACCTCAGACTGCTTCTTCAACGAGCCTGGCAAAGATAAGCCATAACCATAACCAAGATGGCAAAGAGCACTAGGCAAGGACTCTGTAGTTCTCTCATCTCCCATGAATCTTGGTTTCCTCCTTAGTAAGATCAGGGAGTTTTAGCAGAACACTTCTAAAGTCCCTTTTAGTTTTAATATCATAATTGCTTGTGGTTTTTCAACATTTATTTTTAAGCCAGCAGAATTATTTTTTCCAATGATCTGACTTGAGAAACAAATAACAGCACTATTCTGATTAAAGGTGGGATTGGGAAGCCCAAATCCTGTGTGCTGAGCCTCCTCATCTTCTTTTACTTAAACTTGATTTCTTCCAGTGGGGCAGCACCGAAAAGTCACCAGTAAAATGACTTCACAAATTAAATGTCATGGGATTCCATGGGTAAGAAACATTTTGGATTTGCATGTATCCTGACTGTGATGTTGTTTCTAATTATGAATATGATGGTGGTTTGAGACTATGAGCTGCTTCCTCCAAGCTGCCATGCTATTGTCCAAAAATTGTATAATTCTGCCGTTGCCAGGCTTGGTTTTCCAAACCACCCCAAGTTCTTACTGTTTAATGACTGTGCTCTGTATTTGAGAGCTGGTCGTGCTTTTCAAATATAAGAGCCTAAACTAAACATAAGCTTTTTTAAAATAAAAAGTAAAATGTAAGTCAATATGGTAGGATCTCATAGTCATGGCAAATCTCGTATTAAGTCAGGCCGTGATTCGGTGGGGCAGGGACAGTGCCTAGCACAGTATGTGGCACATTGTAGGTATTAATAAACATTTGTTAAAAAATTAATAATATTTGTTAATATTGATAATAATGATAGATAACATGAGTGTTTATAAGACATACAACCTTGTTCTCACTGTTGTACATACATCTTGTTTTTTTCTCATTACAACTCTATGAGATCGATTTTACAAGTGAGAAACCTGGAGCTCAGAGAAGATGGGCAGAGATGCAATGGGACTTCACATGCATTCTGTGGGCACCAAGCCCACAAATAAACACTGTTCACAGTCTCTGCAAACTGGCCTTGTGGTATACCCTTAGATTCGTAAAACTTGGTGGAGAGGACTGTTCAGGTTCCGACCATTTGAGCAAAGAAATCCAGAGTCTGGGGTTTCCAGACTGTGGTCTAGAGAGCAGGCATGGGCTCCTGGTGGGCATATCCCCATCAGCCTCGTAGACCTCAGGCTGTAATCGCTGGGAAAGATGACAGCCGCCAAGGCGAGGTGCTCTGAAGGGCAGAACCCTGGCCCAAAGCCTCTCTTGCCCAAGTCTAAGGCAGTACCGACTAGACAGAGTTTTAAAACCATCCATGTGGGTCACTGAGGGGTCTCCTTTGAATGCAGTTTGGTGGGCTGTTTCGTGGACACCCAAGTCAGGTCTTCATTATCAACTGCATTGCCTCTGCCTCAAGACTGCAGAGTCAGCTCCTGTTGAGTCTCCGATTGCCTGCCTGCCTTATATAGATTTTGGCCTCGCCAGCCCCACAATAGCAGTGAGGCAATTAATTCCTTAAAATAAATTACATATAGATATCTCAGACCCTCTATTTGGCACTCACATTACACAACCGGGTACTAGTTGCTGACTTCTCTGACAGTTCATGACTTCATCAGTATCATCAGAATAGTAACAGCCACCACTGAGCTGGTGAAAGATTAAACTGAGATAAAGTATGGCAAGTACATCGTACTGAGTTTGACACAGAATAAAAACTTCAAAAAAGCAACAACCACCACCTATTATTATTACCATTAACACTGGAACAAAAGCTATTAAGCCAGAAGTCGGTTAACACAGAAACATCAAAACGTTCATTCAGCATAATGTAGTGACTGAGAGCATGAGCTTTGGACTCAGGCCGCAGGGGTTTGCATGTTTGCTCTATCACCCGCCTCTTCTGAGATCCTGGGCTGGTTACTAAACTTCTCTGGGCTCCAGGTTTCTCACTTGGAAAATCGATCTCATAGAGTTGTAATGAGAAAAAAACAAGAAAAAAACAAAAAGATACGTACAACAGTGAGAACAAGGTCATATGTCTTGTAAACACTCAATGTATGTTATCTATCATTATTATTATCAATATTAACAAATATTATTAATTTTTTAACAAATGTTTATTAATATCTACAATGTGCCACAGACTATGCTAGGCACAGTCCCTGCCCCACTGAATCATGGCCTGACTTATATGAGATTTGCCGTGACTATGAGATCCTACCATATTGACTTACATTTTACTTTTTTTTAAAAAAAAGCTTATTTTTAGTTTAGGCTCTTATATTTGAAAAGCACGACCAGCTCTCAAATACAGAGCACAGTCATTAAACAGTAATAACTTGGGGTGGTTTGGAAAACCAAGCCTGGCAACAGCAGAATTACACAATTTTTGGACAATAGCATGGCAGCTTGGAGGAAGCAGCTCATAGTCTCAAACCACCATCATATTCATAATTAGAAACAACATCATGGTCAGGATACATGCAAATCCAAAATATTTCTAACCCATGGAATCCCATGACATTTAATTTGTGAAGTCATTTTACTGGTGACTTTTCAGTGCTGCCCACTGGAAGAAATCAAGTTTAAGTAAAAGGATTATTTTTTCCTGACTACTAAAAGACATTTAAGGATGTGACATTTAATATGGTAATGGCACAAATTTCTCTGTTACCTATCAATCGAAGGTTATTTTTTAAACATAAACATTATATTTACAGGAAGGAAAGCAAGACCAGGAATGACAATTGTCATTTTTATGGAAGCCAGATCTCTCTAAGATAATTGCATGTGTACATTCAAGGAGAGATTTATAGCTGAAGCACACTTTGTAGATTTCAGTGACAGATACAGGCCTTGAAATACATCTCCAATACAGATCAAACAGATTTTTTTTTTTATTTTTAGTTAAAGCTCATGATAGCACAGTAAGAAAATGAGCTGACAACTTACTGAGGTAATCTCTCCCCTTTTACTTCCTGTACAATAGATTTTTCACAGTTCCTACCGCTTTTATTGCCTCTTATCTCAGACATTCTCCTCCATCACACCTGAAATCCATGGCCACTGAGTCAGGCCCCCGAGCTTTTCCCTCTTGGTGGGAAGCTCTGGCACTGAAGGCTGCCCTGCCCGTAAGAGTAATAAGTGCTGCTAACAGGAGGGATTAATCTAAACCAAGCCCAGGGGTTCTCTATACTCCTGGAAAACCCAGTCTTATCCCTGGAGCCGCACCCTTGTCTGTAAGTGTTAAACCTTATAACAACCTAAGGAAACATAACAACTACAATTCGCCCAGCCTCTAGTTCATCAGATGTGGAGTGTCAAATTGCTGTGAGCTCCGTATATTAACACACTGAAGAGCTGAATCAACACCTGAGCTTGTTTCTCTGAATACGAGATGCACGGAATCTCAGTCATGCAGAGGACTTTTAATAGTGAGGGGGAGAAAAGTGAATCAAGAGGGATAAAGGGGTCAGGATGACAGAGAGACGAAGAAATAAGCAGGTGTGGAGCCCCTAGAAAATGGTATAGTGAGAAATAGAAATCTAAGCTGTTCAAATTAAGTCTTATCATAACAAAGAAAATTCTCAATCCTGCAAAACATTTCCAAGTCCTAGCAAATGCCTCACTTATGTGAAGGGAGATTTTATATCGTAAAAATGGCCTACAGCAATGAAATTTCTATGAGCATTTGGTGTGATATAAAATAAGGACTGAATGGCTAAAAGGAAAGATGTCTTGGAGCCAGACAGACTCATGTTCAAATCTTATATCTACCAGTTCATACCTGGGTGGTCTTGGCCAAATCACTTAGTCTATAGTCTTAATTTCCTCATCTGTCAAAAAGAAGTTGTTTATTATAGAGTCTAGTCTATAATGGCTGTTCTGTAAGTGGTGGTTAATATTATAAAAGAATATGGGGCCGGCCCCGTGGTATAGTAGTTAAGGTGCTGGTGCTCCACTGCTGGCAGCCCAGGTTCGGATCCCGGGCACACACCGTCGCACCACTTGTCAGGCCATGCTGTGGCGGCGTCCCATGTGGAGTGAAGGAGGATGGGCACAGATGTTGGCCCAGGGCCAGTCTTCCTCAGCAAAAAAAGAGGAGGATTGGCATGGATGTTAGCCCAGGGCTGATCTTCCTCACAAAAAAACACAAAAAATATGACATTCACTTAGAAAAATACTAGGCTGTAAATATCAGGCAAAACATATCAGGTTAAGCAGCCAATAGGCAGAGTGGTCATACATCCTGGTTTGCTCTGGACAACACCAGTTTATGCCTGTTGTCTTGGCATAATTATTAACAGTGCCTACTTCCATTCTGTGATAGATGATATGGTTGCTCTGGCAATGGGCCAAATACTCACTGGTAAGCTAAGACAGAAATGAGCAGGTGGAGGCATCAGGCAACCAAGAGTTAGGTGAAGGAAGCAGAGGGTCCCTGGCAAACCTAGGGGCTCTGATCCTGAGCTCTCAACTTAGGCCAGTCACCCACCCATTAGAGAGTCAGAATCCATGGAGAAAATCTCTTTATGTGTAAGTTTCTATAAATGGTTTTGTTTATAAATATCATTAGGTATCTACTAGGTGTCAATTATCATCCTAAAAATCTTTGCCTTTAAGAATTTCTAGTCTAGGGCCAGCCCCGTGGCTTGGCGGTTAAGTGCGCACGCTCTGCTGCTGGTGGCCCGGGTTCGGATCCCCGGTGCTCACCGAGGCACCACTTCTCCGGACATGTTGAGGCCGAGTCCCACATACAGCAACTAGAAGGATGTGAAGCTATGACATACAACTATCTACTGGGGCTTTGGGGGGAAAAACAAATAAATAAAATCTTTAAAAAAAAAAAAGAATTTCTAGTCTACTGCCCCCAAAAGATCCATATTATTTGTATTATAATTGTTAAATTAGAGGCTTTTAATAAAAGTTTAATGGGAGGATTTCCAAGGAATATTTCACTTTGCCTAGGAAGAAAACAACAAGGGATAGGTTTAGAGACTGACCAGCCTTGAAATTTGGGTAGGTATTAGCCAGGCAGACAAGGGGGAGACCAGCTCTTTTTCCAGAGTGAAATGCTTGAGGACAGAGACATGAAGGATGCCTGACTTGTCCAGACAATTCTGACAAGTCGGATGTGAGAACACAGTAGCTTTTACAATGGCAGATGAGGCTAGAAATGTTGCCTGAGTCAGGTGAGGACAGCCTTGTATGGGCCATAATAATCTTGAGGCAACTAAGGATTATTTTATGTAATGAAATGAGTGAAAGAGATTAGGATCTCAGTATGCTGTCAAAACCAAACTCTTGGTTTCTTTTTAGTACAATTCCTGAAAATCAATATTTTGAGAGGGAAAAAAATGGTTACAGGGAATATGGCACATTGACAGATATTTGTTCAATGTTATATTTCACAGCAACTAAAAATAAATAGAATTAATTCATTTTGTTGCTTTCTGCGTCTCTTTTATTTTTTCAGATGCCTCTTCTTCTGAGTCTGGGGGCCCCCTCTTGACTAACTATAAAACCTAATGTCCCAATGTCATTAGTGGATAAGGATAATTTTCTTTTGACTGCTGTCAGGTAGAAAGTACAGAGCCAGTTTGAACCATGGTATGGATTTGGGAGTGGATAGAATTAATAATTCTGTGCATATTTGGTTGTGTTGTTTTTGTTTAGCTATATCTCTCTGTGGTCCTGGACAAATTGGTTAACAGAATCTCAGACATTTAGAGATAATAAATCTTGCATGAGCTTTATGTCTGAACAGAGGTATTCATCAAAAATAGGGTGTGGCAAGATAATGCTTGTCCAGTCATCTAATCCTTAGAGGGTAGAAGGTAATATATAGAAGAATTCTGGGACAAACTGGTGATATCAAGAACATATTAAATATCCTCCTCTTCTATTCTGAAGGTTTAGAAATGCCAAGTAAAATAGTTAACTTTTCTTTTCAAAAACATATAGCTGATCTTCAATGCAAGATAGGGAAACCTTCAGGTATCAGATAAGTTCAAGAAATTCATAGTAATAAATGGAAGTTGAATGACTTATAAAGGAAAATATTAGAAGTGGGGGTTTTAACAACCACAAGGTGATAATAGTTGAAAATGCAACCTGTGTGTAAAGGGAGGTGAAATTCAGATCACAACCTAAAGTTGGGAGCCAAGAAGAAGCCAGCTTCCATAAGAGGGAATTTTAATATATCTATCTCCTGGCTGCGTTTAAGCCTAAAGCTAGCTGTTCACCTTGGCCCACAAATATAAATAATAATCTACAATGGATGGAAATCCACATTCAATAATTGGGCTTGAATTTGAGCCATGTAATATGGGAATGTAAAGAGTGGAGACACTAATTAGAAAACTGTAGGGACTGATCACATAGCAACTGGAAAACCACCTTACAGTGGGCCACAACAACAAGGTCACACATGGAAGAAAGCAATCATAGAATATGAGGAATTCCATTATTGATGAGAGATAGTGTGCAAAAAAGGGAAAAATTTACTCCCAGGGAATTAGAGATAAGAGGGAGAAATTATAACAGCGAGGTTATGAAACAAGAATAAAACATTAGGAAGACATGAAAAAGAATTTTAAAAAATGGAGACAATAACGTAGCCAGTTAAAAAAAAATCTAAATAGATAGGTAAAAAGATACAGCTAAAGAGAGAATTAATTAATTGGAAGTTGGAACAGAGGAAGTCTCTCCTTAAAGAATACAGAGAAAATGAGAAATGGAACCAATGAAAGAAAAGTCAAGAAATTTGAAAAATAGAATAAGAAACTCTAATAAATATCTGATAGTTTAAAAAAATGTTTTATTTAAAAATAATTATAGATTCACAGGAATGTGCAAAAAATAGTGAACTGAGGTCCCATATAAACTTTACCCAGTTTTCCCCAATGGTTGTATCTTACGTGTTACATTTGATGTAATATAAAAACTAGGAAATTAACATTGATACAGTATGTGTGTATAATTGTATGAGTGTCTCCTTACCCCTCATAATTTTATTTGCTTTGTCTATTTAGTCTGATATTAATATAACCACTCTTGCTTTCTTTGGATTAACATTTGCATGGTAAGTATTTTTTCCAATCTTTTACTTTCAACTTGCCTATCTTTATATATTTGAAGTGAGTTTCTCATAGACAGTATATACTTGAGTCATGTTTTTAATCCATTCTGCCAAACTGTCTTTTAATTGGTGTATTTAGATCATTTATTTCTTTTTTAAATAAACTTTATTTTTTAGAACTGTTTTAGATTTACAGAAAAATTGCAAAGATATACAGGAGAGTGTCCATATACCCCACATCCAATTTCCCCTATTTTAACACCTTACATTGGTATGGTAACTTTATTGCAATTAACGAATCAATATTGATACATTATTAACTGAAGTCCATACTTTATTTATATTTCCTTAGTTTTTACCTAATATTCTCTTTCCATTCCAGAATCCTATTTAGTATACTATATTACATTAGTTGTCATGTCTCCTTAGGCTCCTCTTGGCTGTGACAGTTTCTCAGGGTTTCCTTGTTTTTGATGTCGTTAACAATTTTGAGGGTTACTCGTCAGGTATTTCGTAGAATGTCTCCCAACTGGGATTTGTATGATCTTTTTCTCATGATTAGATTGGGGTTATGAATTTTAAGAGGAAATCCACAGAGGTAAAGTGCCATTTCATCATGTCATGTCAAGAGTACATACTATCAATATGACCTATCACTGTTGATTTTGACCTTGATCATGTGGCTGATCTAAAATCACTGTCATTCAAATTGTTTATCCCTATAGGTAAAGTGCCTTTTCTTACTGCTTCTAGGAAATCTTTCGTTTACCTATAGTTTTCAAAAGTTTGATTATTATGTCTTGGCGTGGATTTCTTTGAGTTTATTCTGAGTTTTCTTAGCTTCTTAAATCTGTAGATTTATGAGGGGTTTTGTTTGTTTGTTTGCTTTTCCAAATCTAGGATATTTTCAACCATTATTTTTTCTAATACTTTTTCAGTCCTTTCTTATTCCCACCCCTTGGACTTGGATTGCGCACATGTTAGATCTTTTGTTGTAGTATCTGAGGTAACGAGGCTCTGTTTTTTTTTTTTAGAGTATTTCTCTCTGTTCAGATTGGGTGATTTCTGTTGTTCAATCATCAGATTCGGTGGTTCTTTCCTCTGTCCTCTCTATTCTGCTGTTAAGCTCATCCACTGAGTTTTTTATTTTAGTTATTGTGTATTTCAATTCAAAAATTTCCATTTGGTTATTCTTTATATCTTCTATTTCTCTGTTGATACTTTATATTTTTTCATTTGTGTCAAGCTTCTTTGTAATTGCTCATTCAAAGCATTTTTACGAGGACTGCTTTAAAATTCTTGTCAGATAATTCCAATATCTGTATCATCCCAGTGTTGGCATCTGTTGATTCTCTTTTCTCATTCAACGTGAGATTTTCCTCATTCAGGATATGACGAGTGATTTTCAATTGTACCCTGGAAATTTGGGGTATTATGTTTTGAGAGTCTAGATTTTATTTAAGTCTTCTGTTTAGCAGGCCTCCTCTGATGCTGCACAAATGGGGAAGAGAAGCACTTCCTTGTTATTATTGCCAGGTGGAGATGGGAATCCAGATTCCCCATTGGGCCTCTCAGGTGTAGGGGGATTCTCATTACTGCTAGGCACGGGTGGGAGTTTAGACTTCCCACAAGGCCTCCATTGACACTGCAGTGGTGGGGAGACTTCTCTGCCTCTGACATGTGGTAAAAGCCCTGGCTCTCCACTAGGTCTCCTCTGACACCACCCCAGAGAGGAGAAGGGAGCATGCCTTGTTACCACCAGGTGATGGGGGAAGTCTAGGCTCTGCACATGGTCTCCACTGATATCACAGAGGTAGGAGTTTTTTGGTTGCTATCCCTGGGTTAAAAGTCCTGGCCTCCCACTCAGCCTTCCCTGATATCAGCCTGCTGGGTAGGGGGCAGGGAAACACCTCATTCCATTCAGGCATGGAAGTCTAGACTCTCCAGTAGGCATGTGCTAGGAGAGGTGGGGGTTGGGCCATAGATTTTTCTGTGGTGTCTAGCTGGAGTAGGGTGTTATTGTTTAAAAGTCTTCTGTTTTGCTAGGCTGCTCTTTTCCTAGTGTTTTAGATAGAAAGGGCCAACTTTTCTTGGGGCTTTTTTTTGTTTACGCTGTTGGTGTTTCTGGGTTGCTGGTTCCTCCAGTACCCAGTCTGTGATATATGCAGTAAAAATAAAGCCCACAGAATTCACCACCATTGTTGTTCCTAAGGTCCTGAGGTCCCTGACAGTCTACCTTCTTCTCTTCACCTTTCAGTCTTCATAAGGTTTATTTTATGTGTGATGTCCCGAGTTTCTTAGCTGTATGTAGTGAGAGGAACAGGGAGAGGTGAATCTGCTTCTGATAGGAGTTTTGAAAGTAGAGCACAGAAAGAATGATAGGTAGATAATATTTGAAGAGAAACAGTTGAGAAATTTTCAGATATGACAAAAACAGGAATTTAAATTGAAGGGACACATTGAGTGCTTGATAAAATTAAAAATAAGCCTAGACTTAGAAACACTGTAGGGAATTTATAGAATATCCTGGATAAAGAAAGAAAAAAACATCGTAAAAGCCATTAGAGGAAAGAGAGATTATCTCAAAGGGAATGACATAAATTTAGCAACAGACTTATCATCAGCAATCATCTGTGTTTGAAAACAATGTAATACATTTGAAAATGTGAGCAAACGTTGTCATAAGCCTACCAAAAAACCAAACTATCACTTAAGATGAGGTCATAATAGAGATATTAACAGACATCCTAGACATCATAAAGTTTACTACCCACAGGACCTTACTGAAAGAACTACTTTATATATATATATATATATATATATATATATATATTTTTTTTTTTTTTTGGTGAGGAAGATGGTCCCTGAGCTAACATCTGTGCCAATCTTCTTCTACTTTGTATATGGGATGCTGCCACAGTGTGGCCTGATGAGCAGTGTGTAGGGCCATGCCCAGGATCAGAACCTGTGGACCGGATTGCCAAAGCATGCGAACTTAACCACTAGACCACTGGGCTGGGCCCTGAAATAACTACTTTAGGGTTACTTTCACGAGGTAAAAATATACTAGGAGGAAAGTGTGGGATGTAAGAAAAAGTAGATGAGCCAAAAACATCAATAAAGCAAGGTGGTAAATCTAAAGCAGAAATGTCTGTGAATATAATAAATGTACTATTACTATTATTTATAAATAATAAGGAATAATTATTATGATAAAACAATAGTTAATAATATTTTATTATAGTTAATAACATTCATTAGAAAACAAGAAAGAAAAGATAACTTGAACATTAAGAAGGATGCTAATTTTAAGGGAAGTTTAAAATACGTTAGGAATTTTACCTTGTTCAGGAGAAAAATAAAGATACTGATGTATTATAACTTGTTTAGAAAAATATTATTTTAAGTAAAAATTTATCAATAAAAGGATGAACTCGGAATATTTAACTTTCAAAGGAGGAGAGAGGAAAAAAAGGAAACCTGCAAAGCTTATTATTCAACAGAAAGCAAGAACAAAGGGGCAAAAAGCCAAGATTGTGAGAGAAAAACAAATAGATAAGTAATAATAACGCATACAAGCAGCAAACTCATGAATTAAAAGACAGAGACTCTCAGATTAGATAAAACAAATTCCAGATATATGCTTTTTTCAAGAGTCTAGTTTAAAAGCAAAGGATAGAGAAAGTAGAAAATAAAGATTTGGGAGAAGATGGATCAGGTACGTACTAACCGAAAGTCTACCAGCACAGCAATGTAATCACAAAACAGGGTTTCCCAGCCTCGGCACTACTGACATTTTGGGTCAGATATTCTTTGTTCTGGGAGGCTGTCCAGTGCATCGTGGCATCTACCCTACTGGACACCCATAGGACCCTCTCTCCTAGTTCTGACAACTTAAAATGTTTCCAGACATTGCCAAATATCCCGTGGGGGCAAAATTATCCCTGGCTGAGAACGACAGATTTAAAGGGAATCATACTGAATGGGAGGAAAGCAAGAATCTTCCACATTAGGCAGAATTCTAAGATGACCTCCAAGGTTCCTGCCCCCTGGTGAACACACATCTTCTCCCTTCATTTAACCAAACACTAATCTAGGTGCTGCCAAAGGGATGTGCAGATCTAATTAAGGTCTCATATCAATTAATCTTAAAATTGGGAGATTATTCTGTATAGACCTAACCTAGTCATGTGAACTTTTCAAAGGGACTAGGCTCTTCCTGAAGTCAGAGATTTGTTGTGGGGGGGGATTCAGTGCAAGGCAGAGTCTCCATTACTGTCTTTGAACATGGATGGGACCATGTGGCAAGGAATGTGGGTGTCCTCTAGAAGTTGAGTTTAGCCCCTGGCTGTGATCACCAGCAAAAGTATGGAGATCTCAGTCCTGCAGCTGCAAGAAACTGGCACAACCGTACCAGCTCTTTGCTCATCTATTTTAAATTTTCTTGATTATTTATATACATTTATTCTTCCACATGAATTCTTAGAATTCATTTCTTAAGTTTCCTATAGCCCATTCTTTTGCCTGTAAAATGGGGATGACGATACTACAAAGATAAAATAATGATGATAGACTGGAGAAGATATTTGCAACATATGATAGATAATTGATTAACAACTTCCAGAATGCATACAAAGAACTTTCAAAAACAGTAAGAAAAAGACAAGAGCAAAATCAGAATGTAAGCCAAGCTATCGAACTCTAATTCACAGGAAAGAAAATCCTAACCGCCACAAGATTTTTTTTTTTAAATGCTCAAATTCAGTGATAATCAAAGAAATACAAATTATAATCCCCAAATAAAAATTGTAATCCCCAAATATTAGCAACTCTTCTATATTATTTTTTCTTAATCAAAATTTAGAACAATTTAAAAGTTCAAGAATCTGAAATATTGGCAATGAGAACGCTAAGAAAATTGTTACCGACATTTGGAGAGAATTTGGCAGCCTCTAGTGAACTGTGTTAAGTAAATACCTTAGGGTCCAACAGTGCCACTTTTAGGTATACAATACAGAGAGGAACTTACAGCTATGGAGAGTGGAGAGACAGCTATAAAAACTATAAAATATATACATTTCAGGATTGTTTGAATGGAGGGAAAAAAACTACCTAAAAGCTCATAGATAAGAAAACACATAAATAAAATGTGGAATATTCATATAAAGAAAAACTATACAACAGTTTAAAAAAATAATCAATCTGGCTATGTCTCATTTACATAACCCTGAGCAAGGATAAAAAACGAGAAATGGAACTGACATCTATTATAAAATCATAGCAAAAAATGTCATATATTATTTATGGAAGCATACATAGGTTTTGTTTTGTTTTTGTATTAAAATATAGATGGGAAGGAAGCACAGCAAATTCATGATAATGGTTGCCTCTGGGGAGAGAGAAATAAATAAATATTATTTAATATTTAATTAAATAATTTATTACTTAATAAATATATACAAGTAATATTATATATTTATGTGTAATATATATTCTTATATATGTGTAAAGTTTTATTTCTTAAAAATACTAAAAACAAATAAGACAAAATGTTACTAATATTAGGTGGTATGAATATGAATGTTTGTTTTATTGTTTTTTAATTTTTGTCATATCTCTTAAATTTCTCAAAATAAAAAGAATGGAGAAGCAAACTTTGAGATTAGAGGAGAGAAGACAGAAAAGACTTTGAGCTTAGCCTTGGATGACATAAAACAGAGGGAAAAAGGCTTCCTAGGAAGAAGCCAGAAGGAATATGGCAAATCCTTTCATCCAAGGGTTTTCTGAGGTGCCTTATGGATTCTAAAGGAGGAGTAGAGCTCTTGTTACCAGGGCTTTAGATACCCACCCTTATTTCAACTCCAACAGTTCCGTCTGTATCTGGGCTTTCATATACATTGTTTTTGAACTCAGGGTTTCGTTGATACAGACTTTGCAATCCTATGGTCCAGTTCACTTCTCTCATGAACTCACAGAGGAAACTCTCAAGGTAATGTTGAGAGCTGGTGGCAGACATCCAGTTAAACTATTGTCCCAATCTTTCCTCTGGGGCTTATCTTTATCGGCTCCCCTCTGGTTTGAGGGAGTTAATCCTCAGATTTATGGACTGGGCCTAGAGTTAATTCCTAAAATGACCTGGAGATGCAAAATTCCCAGCATTCATTATGCTGTGGCCAATGAAAGACCACTTGGGGTTGCCGGACTACTTATTGACTGTATCATTTTTTTGAGTATGGAAAGCCACAGATTTTGTTCTAAGATATTCTTTAGAAATAGGGGCACTGTATCATTTTGGTTGATGGATATCTTTAAGTTGACACGGCATGTTACTTGTTAGCACAAATAACCCCAGCCAAGTCTTTGTTTATGGAATTCAAATGAACATGCGTTAGTCCCTATGAAACTCGAAGAACAAAGAATATGAACAAAGAATAAAGAATATGAATGTTATTTTTACCTTTTAAATAATATGTATCAATATTTTGTAAACGTTTTTTGTATTGATAAAGTGTTCTGCAGACATTTTCTCCTATGAGCCTCAGGACATTGCTAAAGATAGGCATTAATGTCGTCTTTGTTTTATGAACCCAGAGAAATGTGTACCACCCCTGGAGTACAATTCCTACATTGATATTTATACCATCTTACAATTAACAAAGTGCTAGCCTATATGTCATCTCATGTGACCTACACAAAAGCTTCAGACAGATTTAACAGAGAATAATCCCAGCACACAAGCTAATTGCTATGTGGTTCAAGGTTCTTTTATAAGAAATTTTAGAAGTTTTGGTTTTGTGGATCATGATGGTCTACAAAATACAACTAGTTAACTGAATCCGAGGACCGTATTAATTCCAAGTCAGTGCTCAATTTTAAAAATAATGTTTTGAGTTTCAGAAAAGATATATATATGTATATATATAACTGAAATATATATATATATATATAACTGAAATATATATATATATATATACACATATATATGACTAAAATCAAACCCTGCAAAATTAAAGAACATCTGATACCACTTGGAGAACTCTGAAATATATTTTGTTCAAAAGAGAACAAATAGCATACAATATAACTTTCATTTGCAGAGCTTCTTTCATGCTAATCATTGCCCCCAGAAGCTTTACAGATCAATATAATAGGAGGCAGCAGCAGAAAGCATATGGTCCAGTGTAAATTACTAGAAAAAACGAGTTACAAAGACATTATATGATGAATAAATTAAAGTATTCAGTCATAAATCCAATGAGAAAGGGAGAAATTAAGAAGTAGTGAATAGGAGGAAAGTAGGGCTCAGAATTAACTCTGAGATGAAACGAAGGCTACATGTCACAAATGTATGTCTCCAAGGGGTAGCAGAAGAGAAAGGGAGTCTGCAAGCCTTGAACTCCTCAGCAAGGCCTCCAGGAGCCAGAGTGAAATATTGGCAAGAACAGGGCCTAGCCAGGAAAATAAATATTGGGTCACTGCCTAGGCTCTAAAAGAAATAAGGTTAAACCTAATAAAAATCAGACATCAGATCTAAAGAAAAACGTACAATATTCTGTTCTTTCTTTTTTCCGTTTTGATTGGTTTTGATAGGAACATGTGTTTATGGGAGGGCTCTAATCTATGCATGCAGATGTTTGTTTTCTTTTAAAACCCTGAGATGGAGAGGAATAGAAATGGAAGAACGCTGTGCTGGGAAATTGGCTTAAGCCAGTGCAAATTTTGTGGGATGTTAAATGTTGGCATCCAAATGATATTCTTAAATTATTTGTATACTCTTTATATGTTTTGGAGACCAGAGAGCCAGGATTTGGTCTCTGAGGCTCACAGAACAGGCAGGTGAGCCAAGAACACATTCAGAACATTTGTTAAGTCCTTTATTTAAAAAATATTGGGAGGATCAAGTACCAGTATCAAAGGGGAGTTTGTGCAAGTGACCAGATCCAAGTTCCAGTGGTGGCTGCTACAGCAAGGATGCAGAGGAGATTAAACTACCAAGAATAGCTGATTATATGTTGCTCATCATTTTACTACAATCCATGAGCAAGAGTCTATGAGTGAAATATTACTAAATTCCTAATCTACGATATGGAAGAAACATTAAAATCGAAATCAACATGCAATACTAACATATATACATGCATACATACACACATACATATGGTGAGGATCACAGGGAGGCAGAAGGGGCCACCAATAGGGAAGCACAGTCTTGTTAGGAGAGGCAAAGGGGAATGCAAGTGGAAATGAGAATACAGCTTTCTGTATAGTTATGATAGTTTCCAAGGTTATTTCTCTATTTACTCATTCATTCAATTACTCAACACTTATGTTGACCATATACCATATGTCATGCACTGTGCTAGGTAGTGGGCATACAAAGATGAATGAGGCACCGCTATCCTTGGGCTACTTGGAATCTAGAGGAGTTATTTTCAGGAGAAAAACACCGAAAAGAGGAAAAAAAGATGTTTTCTTTAAGATGGTGTGATTGAAAATATAAGGAGGTCAGCTTTAATTGAAAAAAAAAAAAAACAAAATGTGTATGAAAGCCTTGGAAGGCAGAAAGGGACATCACCCAAAATAGAAAGTGAGTTTAGGGGCGCTAAGGATAGGCCTGCTACTGCTTTTATAATATGGAGAAAGTAGAATTTTCACAAAATCGAATCAGCCTGCAGAAGAGAGAGATGCTCATCTTCTATTTTGCAGCCTGAATGGAGATGACACCAGGAGACGCATGCTGTACATTTGACCTGAGTTTCTAGCACTGAACAGAGTCTAATTTAGGGCAGATACTCGCTACATGCTTGCACAACTGAAATGTCCATCCAGATCTTGCTTTGTGGGTCAGAGTCACAGGAAGCAATGGGTGGGGAGTGGAGGGTCAGTAGCATTTTCCTGATGGCCACTGAAATTTTCCAGAGAGTTGTCTTCTGTCAGACAGGTGGTGTGCATCTACACTTTGTCTAGTAGTACAAAGGTTCATGAAGACAGGCTGGCAGGGTAAAGGCATGAAAGGGGCAACGGAGGATGATGGAAAGAGGAGGGAAGAGAATGGTCTGATTTACATAATCTAATGCCTTTTTCTTGATTTCTTTGCTTACTTCAGACCCCTTTTTAGAGCAGCTATTAGTTAAATCAGAACTTGTTTACACTATAGTTTATCAATGCTCCTTTCTATTCTCCATATTTGGGAGCTTACTCATCTTTTCAGCCAAGATTACTTTAGAAAATATAATTTAGTTTAGAAGAAAAGCTACAAGGAAGCACAGAGATAGAGAAGATACAAGAATATCTCAAAAATAGTTATCAAATTGAAGAGAAACAAGGAAAAGAAAGTTGGAGAAAAAGGTAGTATGAATACTATTAAATTCATAATTCAGTTAAGGCAATGTATCTTAATATCTATGCATGGAAAGAAATGAAGTCAATCATAAATCATATAATTTTGAATATTTTCTTAGATAGCAGAGTACTATAAATTAGTTTTCTTTAAACTATAAATATATCTTTCTTTCCTCCAGAAATCTGAGTGAACAAATTGACACTGAACGTCAAAAAATAAATAAATAAACTAAAAACAGGCTTTAGAGACCACTTAACAGTTTTACTGTCTGCTCTTCAAAAGCTCCAGCAATGAATTTTCAGTATTCACTGTTTGGGACCTTAGGAAAAAAAAACGAACGAAAAAAGTGCATTTGTATTTACTTTTCCAAGTTTCAGGAAATGTGTTTTTCTCTTTGCTCCTTCATCAATTTTTTCATCTGCAGAAGTCTCTCTGGCTCCCTGCTCATCACAGCACATCAGCTCGACTTTCTAGTGCCATCTTCCTTCATTCTAAAACATCATCATTGGTGCCCAACTCCTCCAATCTATGTGGAAGCATTTTGAAAAGAGAGTTTCTATGGGGGTCTAAGTGCAGATCACCGCATTATAAAACAAAACATTTGACTACAAAACTGATTTACAACAAACAAACTATGGATTACAAACCCCAATGATCTTCATTCACATCACTGCTTAGTCATGCCACGCTTGGCCAGACACCATTAACCCATTACTGTGAGCTACGGTGGTCCTTATGCCCAAACTGTAACGAATGTCCTAGGGATAATTATCTTTATGCCCGTTAGACTCATATTGGATATCAGATTCTAAAAATGTCTGAGGGTCATCCATGCTGTGTACTGGAGGCCACAGTCAAATTAGAATGAACTGGAGGGAGTACAGCAAGGGAGAAGAAAACCACAACCATCCAACATGGTCTTCTCTGAAAACAGACAATATTCCCAATGCCTGGATGCCTATTTAGTTATTCCACTCAAGTTCATTCTTAAGGGGGTCTTGTCAATAAAGTCAAACCAGGCTCTTGGTGTGTAACAGGGTTTTTGAGGGTCTTTTTTAAGAGCTTCATTAAAAGCAGACAGTTTCTCTAACCTTTTAGCAGAACCTGTTATCTGATGACGTGAATTAAAGTCTCTCAAATGACTAATAATCATATCAGGGCTGCCATGTCAGCTTGTAGATTTGAATAAGAGGGTCTGAAAACATTTGCATGCCTCGATGTGCCAGTGCTAAGAAGCTAATGTGATAGTGCTGTCATAAAGCACTGGAAAGACATGACTTAATGTAATCTGTCATGTCATATGCTAATCTTCAACCATTACTTGAGTGCTGTAAGTAAGTAGAAAGCATTTGGGAGAAATCCTTTCCAATTTCTCTGAGTACCACTTCTGCTGCTGGTCAGCTCAAATGGGTTTTGTGCATTTAATGCAGAGCTCAAGTCAAGTTGGTTTAGGTCACACTTAATTAACCAGCACACTGATGGGCTGGGCCACTATAGCTCTATGGAAAATGGTTATTTCAGAGGCGGCCTAACAAGTAAATATTTCATATGCCGAAGGAAAAGGGAAAAGGACACTTTCTCAGTCCTTGATAAAGAATATGTTCTTTTCAGAGAAAACACTATGAATCTTAACAAGACATAATTTTGGTTTCTGCTTGCCTCCTTCTGTATTTGAGTTGAGTTTACAGAAAGTAGATAATAAATAGTTAAAGACATTCATTCCTCTCACCCTGATAGCAAGAACTCCTCTGTTCGCCAGAAATGGACTTATCACTCCAACAATAGAGGCTGCTTCAACTCTAACTCCACAGGAACAGAGGACAAGTGATCAAAGGGAGACGTCCGCTTGGCACACTCTTTAACAAGATGACAACATCTCTTAATATACAGTCATTAAGAAAGGAGAGTGGTTCTTAGAGCTAAGCACAGTTTGTGAGATAGACAATGAGTGAGACTAGAGAGACTAAAAAATTTTTGCCCAATTTTTTTTTAGGAAAGTGTGCATGGGATTGTGATTCAAAATATGAAGGTTATTTTTATCAGCCACACTGAGTCAAGTCAAAAAGATGCTTAAGAACTCGAAGAACTGCCTTCTGGAATAGCATTTTTGAGGATGCTGAGCAGATGGCATGAGATTGGCCCCAACAATTCTGCCTGAATTTCCCAACATTCCTACGAGGCCTGCTATTGGTAACCCAAGGGAACTTTTGTGCACGTGGGAACTGGCTTTTTATAGGGTCTAATTAGAAAGCATAGACAATTGCTGTCTACAGCATTAAAAAAGTGCTTCTATGAAATATTTTTTCCTTGACAAATGTGTGTTAAATTCATGCAGAAAAATGAATATAAATTAAAATTGATAGAGCTGTGGGATCACATTTTCTTTCCAGCCAAGAATTCTGCTAAAATTTGGGGTTCTCTCTCAAAAAAAGATAAAAATCCTATCACAGAAGTGGTACGTATCAGCACTACTTACACCTCTTCCAGAATATCGTGACCACTGATCATAAATTGATGGTCGCCTAGCAGAGCTGCATCCTCCTTTATGTCTGCTTAAAAAGTTCCAACTGACATTTTGAAGAGGTAAAGGGCGAGGGTGATTCTTGGTGCCAGTGAAATGTGGCTACTTATCTAGTTTTTTGCTCCGGACACAACTTAATCACCAGAGGACCTTTTGTCTAAACTTTCCAGCTCTTATTCAGCTGTGAAAACTGGTCAGGTGACTTCGGTGGGCTGGTTAGAAGCTGGTCTCATTGGCACAGATTTCCAAGGCCAATCACCATGTGGACCATCCATTTTCCAGAGCACTTTCAACTCAGTCCAGGCAGCTTGCATTTGTATATTGCCAGCTCTGGGAGAATTCATTATTATTAAAAGAACAAAGTAACACATTCCTAGGATTTGAGGTCACTGGATTCACTTTCCAAATGAGGGCACTAAAATGCCTTCCAAGTCCTCCAGGGACTTATTGTTTGAGTTTAACATCACTGGAGTCTGTACAACTAGGTCCCAGAAAATGAAACTCCCTAACAACATTTAGCCAAAGCAAATCTTTTTTTTTCATATCTTCCCGTTCCTGATAGACTATGCAAATAATCTGTTTGGATTAATCTCTCCTAATTGCTGTAACTTCCTGATGGTCTCCCAAACTTCTGACTCCACCAACTTAAATTATTCTCTACCCTAAGCTCTTTTTATACTCACTTCTCCAGTGCTCATAACTCTCTGGGACTCATGATCACCCTTCCCACATCATCTCTGAACTCTCTCTCTTAAAAAGAAAAAACATTCTGTCACCTTCTCTTCTCTGTGATTTCTTAGGCTGTAATGCCTCAGAAGTCTCATTCCTTGTGAAGCCTTAAACTATGTCCTTTCCCATAGTTAAATTAATATTTTTCCCAATTTATCTGGGAAATATTCCCTGGTTAATCGAACCAATTACTAATATTATCACTGACCCTAGACTGATCATTTTCATCTATTCATTCATTCCACACATATGCTTGAGTTCCTCTATTGTGTCAGGTGTTATGCTAGTCAGCGGTGATGGTGATCAAGTAAGGAAATGGTTCTCACTCAAGTATTCATTTTATCTTAAGTCTTATGTAAACACTATAAACTATGTTGGCTATATACTCTTCCATTTCCACTTGACTTTTTGAATTTTATTCTCCTTAAGGATCCTATGCAGAGAAGGCTTTTTGACCAGGCCCACTGTTTTATCTATCAACATACTCTTTTGCTCCTTCTCTACCTACTACTTTCTGAAGCAGCCTGGACAGTTTTAAGTTACATGGAAGTGCTCAGTTCAGTTCTAAAAGACCTTATTACCCTTTTAGTTGTATTATGTAAACAGTACCATACAAAGCAGTATGAAAGATAAAAACGAGTCATGAGGCATGTCCCCACCATCAAGTAATGGTAATACTTTTTACATTAGACAACTGAATGGCTCAAAGACAACATGAAATAATATGCCAAACTGAATACAGTTAGTTTGTATAAATAGGAATTGTAGAGATGGAACATACACATAAGGACTATACATGGTAGGAGAAGGAAGAAATGGGATTGGCTAGGATTTTTCAGAAGATTCTCACAGAATATTGCTGGGAGACTACATAAAGTCACCCATAGTTGCTGCAAATTTGTCACAAATTTGAGTTTTATCAGAGGATATTAGGGAAATATGAATGTCTGGTATGGATCCTGGTAGAATTAAGAGAAATAAGAGAACACAGTGGGAAGATGGGATCTTCAACGTGAGGGTTGCAGAGGCAGGGAGAAAGTAAACTGAAAACTTGGGACCTTGGGACTGTATTTGAAATGCTATCACTCTAAAGAACTAGATTTACTACTATACCTCCAAAACCAAACTTCTTGCCATCAAAAATCAAAGCAGGACTGAGAAGCAAATAGCTGAAGGCACTAAGATACCTTATGTTGGCTCACCAATTAGGATTTTTAAATCAGGTCAGGACCACTCTGTATCTTATGTAATTTTAAAAAATATGTATCTAGAAATTATTAACTTACTCATTATCTTTATTATTAAGAATGCTGATTTATGGCTTAGCATAATATAAACGCATACCCAATATCTGCTCTTCATTCTTAATTAGAGGATTTAGGCTTTGCTGAAGGTTCACTTGTGAAGGCAGCTCATTCATTTCTGAATCAATTTTTTACTTTTTAGAAGCCATTGTGTCTCTGCAGCCCCTTGTCAGCTTCCTGCTGGGTTTCTGTCCAAGAACTTAATTGTTAATGGCTCCCAGCTGTGCCACAACCATAGTTCTTTAACCCCTTCCCTCCTGGCTGCCAAATGATATCCTGTGTTTGAGAAGTCAAGCCCCCAGTGGACTTTGGGTAGAGGTGGGGAATTAATTGCCAGGTAGGAAGATTTGATTGGAGAGGGCACACACGCATCTTACCAGATCCAAAGGCAGGTCACATATACACCTCTGTTCCAGTCTCCTAGGTTGAGGTGAATATATGAACTTTCACCTTGAATCTTGGACAATGACATCAAAGATCTCTTTTTCTGATCTCTTGTGTATTCTCAACTGACTTTTTAAGAATTTATTTATTTATTTAAGCATCACTTGCCTCCGTCAAGCTGTTATCTATAATTGATCCCTACTATCAATTCTTCAGCTCCACCCTCATGTCCTCACCTTGCCTTGATGAGCTACGATCTTTCACGAGCTTCAGCTGACCTCCAAGGAGTCCTGCTGTCAAGCCCTATCCATGTCAGCACACTAGGCAAGCTTAGTGCATCTTAACACCTGTGAAAGTCAGCCAATTTTCTTTTAATTTCTGTACACACTATAGTTCATGTTGCAAAAGAAAGTCTCTGGTAGCCCAGGCAGAACTGGTTTCTTCCTTCATTCTGTGCTTTTTGTCACAAGGAGCTTCCTTCTCTTTTATGGGTCCTGCTAGAGATTAAGACTTTCCACTACCGCTATTGCTTGTTCTTTAAATTCCCTTCGGGATGTGTTTGTTCCCTTCCTACTGCCTACCTCTAGTCTTCCAAGGTCTGCTGAGCCCCAGCTCTTCCTACCATCCTGTTCCAAGTCCTCATCTGCGTCAGACACCAAGCTCCAGGGGCCCCGGATGCTCACACACACAGTGTGCCACGTTCACTTGCTCTCCATACCATGAACCTGGTCCCAAACCCTCAGCTCACCACAGGCTCCCTTCTCCTCCCTATGCATTGCCAGAATTTACACTCAGTGGTAAAGTCCATAAGATCATCTCCCTCAGAAACGACAAGAGAGCTAGCTTAGGGGTTGGCTACTTGGATAAACACAAACTCCCATATCTTTTTCTTGTAACTTTGTCCACTCAACATTTCCTTCAACTCTTCTGATGATAGCTTCCCTTGAGGGATTCTTTCAATATTGAAGGAAGAATGGTACTAACATTTGTTGTCTATTATTATTCCAGGCCTTGTATATGGTTCTTTATAAGCTTTATCTCATTTAATTAACTAACTTATTTATTAATTCAACCAGTATTTATCACCTACAATAACTAGCATCTATTATTCCATTTGAGCACTGGACTATAACACTTTGTCATATGTTTTCTCATTTTATCTTTACATAGCGCAGTGGAGGTAGACACTACTAATATCTTCACTGTACAGAGAGGAAGAGAGGCACAGAGAGGGGAAGTAACTTTTCCAAGGTTACTTAGCTAGAGGGACTCAAGTGAAGAAAGTGTAGTTATAGTTCCTGCCCTCCTGGAATTTAAACTCCAGTGGGAGGAGCCCAAATTACACAAATAGTTATACAAACAATTATTTAATTATATCTGAGGGTTCTAAAGACCAAGAATAGGCTCCCATGTTGGTACAGAACATGATGACCTGACTAGGTCTAGGAGTTCAGGAAATCTTCCTCCAGGTAGTGATATTTACATTGAGACCCAAAGGATGAGAGTGAATGGGATTGGGGTTGTGATGGGACAATCATTTTAGGCAGAAGAAACAGCAGTGGGCACAGGCTCTAAACAGCAAGATGCCTGGAGCCACAAGGAAGTCAGTGAAGACCAGTATTGGCTAATTGTTTGTGACAGAAGGAAAGGGAGTGGTATGAAGTGAGGCCGGAGAGATGGGCAGGAACCATATCATGTGGGGCCTTGAAGGCCAAGGCAAAGATTTTGGTCTATTCAAAGCACAACGGGAAATCAGGGATGATTTTGAAGTAGGAAAGTGACTTAGATTTACTTTTTAAAATTAACATTTATATAGAATACATTAGAGGCAGTTGGAAGTAGGTACAGTATATCTGTTAGGAGGATGGTTTAATTGACCAGTGGTATTTCATTGTAATGCCTATTTTACAGATGAAGAAACTAAAGTTCAGAGAGGTTATACCTTGCCTAAGTTGACACAGCTTGTATCAAAGCCAGGATTTGCATCCAGTTCTGACACTCCAGTTCATGTTACTTTTCCTGCATTAGTCTTTCACTTGTGAGAACGACTTATGCCTCTCTACTCACAAAATGTAACATGAGGCTAGAGCTTAGGAGACCTTCCCCAGAGCACACACTGAGTAATTATCACACTATGAATTTTAACTCATGTCTTTGAGGCCAAATCTAGTGTTCTTTCCATATTGTGCTGTCTCTTGCTGTTAGCCAACAACATGTTTCAAAATGATCCCTCTTTATGATGAAAATGGAATCTATTAAGTCTTAAATGACATTATAGTCATAAAGATAATATGAAAATATCTGCCTGGTATACTTCACAGGATTGTTATGGGGTTGAGATAAAATGCATTAAAACACTTCGTAAATTGCCAAGTACTATACAACGTAAGGCATTACTGATGTTTGTTATATAGGAAATGAGAGTACCACAGCAACTGGTTCAGTAGGAATGGGACCTCAACCTCTAGTTATTTTGATATCAGTTTCCAAAAGAGCTCGCAGATTTTAAAGTGTCAGTGTATTTCAAAGATTTTTGCAAATCAGGACCAGGGCCAAAGAGAAGCAGTGATGTCCATGTTTCTACCATACTCCATTCCATGGTTATGCCTACTCAGAGTTCAATTGGATAACCCTCAGTATAAGTACTTGTCCTAAAGAAACCTGTGTGCCCCAGAATGCTGCCTGGTGTGCCATTACTTTTATTTCATGAGGCAAAGACTTTTTTTTTAAACACACCCGAAGCTGAGAATTTACCTTTGCAACTTAAATTCTTAAGGAGAATGAAACATGGGTACACCCACCCAAATCAATAGTCATCTTTCTTCCATTAAAGAACTTTTCAAATCTTTTATAGGATTCCATTTCTTATCATTAACCCATTCCTAAAGATACTTTTGCTCTGACTTGTTGTTTGTCAAACTGCAGATCATGACCCATTGGTGGGTTGTGAAATCAATTTAATAGTCATAAACATTATTTTAAAAAATGAAATAGAAGAAAGAGAAAATATCCAAGTGTGTTGTGTAGAGCAAGGGTATTGCTTTAGGAAGCCTTTATTTCAGCCATAAACATATGCGCCCGTGTACTGGGTCACAATAGAAAATGTCTTTCTTGCTGTAGGTCGCTATTAAAATAGGTTTGCAACACACTGGTCTGTTGGCTTCGGGAAGAAAGCTGGTGTCTCTACACCTTTATAGGCTGGATTTATTCAAGCCTTAGCCCAACTTTAGGATGGAGAGGTGTTACTAGTTTTGATGAAGACTATACCTCCTTCAATTTAAGTATTCCCTAAAGGGTTTCTAAAAGCTGCACTACATGGGGAAGGTGGTAAAGGGAGAACCAGCACTGCCCAGCAGCTGTTCATGAAAAGAACCCTGAACTGATGGCTCCACTAAGGGGGTTGAGAGATTTCAAAGCGGTAGCTAAAAATAGAGCTTCTTCAATAACACGTATAGAGAATGTGCTATGGGCTGAGCTCTGGACTTACATGTTTATTTTACCTATTTACTAAACACTATTGGTACTCACAGTATGCCAAGTCCTGTTCTCAGTGCTTTACAGACATTAATTCGTGTAACCTATGAGGCGGGCACTAATTAAAAAGAGTGCTTATCTCTTTTAAAGGAGAAGAAATTAAGACATTGAGTAGATAAAGAACAACAAAGGAAATAGTCTTCAGCAATATGTTCTGCTGCTTTGCTGTTTCTCCATCATTCTGTCACTAGGCTCACTAATAGGGGTGTTTTACCATTGACTGTAGTTCATCTCTCATCCCTAAGTCAAGGCTGTGTGCATGAGCGTGTGTGTATTTGTGTCCAACATGTATGCATTCATGGGTGGGAGTGGTGGGAAAGACATCTTGTAAGAATCCTATTGACACAAACTTAGAAGAAAGTCAATTTGTACTGGAATGACAAAAAGCAGTAGCTTCCCTTCCTTGCTCTGGCACCTCATTCCCTTGTCCTACATCCTGATTAAAATAATAACCATAAAAAGATGGACCATAAGATCCCATTCACATACACACAGATATCAGGGCAAAATTCAAAAGGTTAAAATCCTCTGCCACGAGGCAAAACTTTTGAAACAATTGGGCTGGGGAGTGAACGGGAAAGTGAGAAGAGAGTTTGAAGAAAGGGAGGGCTCACACGCTGAATGAGTTTTTATGAGGTCATGTTACGAGCGAGGGAGGAAGAAGAAAGCTTTATGATTCCGGTACGAAGTGTTCCCTAGGTTGGGCAAAATGTTTAAACATGTTCCACAATCAGAAAAAGAAAGTAAACAAGATAAAAAGCACCATAGAGCTAAAAAGAGGGAGACACTAAGGGGAAAATAACTACAATTAGGTTGATCGACGTTCACAATGTGGATGTTATCTATTTATACTTCGCGTGTGAAAGTATTACATAGCGTCCATTAGAAGAAGCATCGGTGTACCTGGGTATCATTTTAAGGGAAACAGAAAAGCTTCATGTGAAAGAAAACTGAAAGTTTTCCTCAACTGGGATTGGACAATAGCAATGTTTGGATCCTACCAGAAAATAAAAGATAGCAGAGTACCCAGAGGCCCCAAATTCCATTAAGTAAGTTAGTAAGAGATGGTTATTGTTTCCACATGTTCTTTAGCGTCTATCAGGGGATTTTGCAATATGACAGCAGCTCAGACCTCAGTCCCAAGTGTGTGGAGGGTGAGGAAAGTGTGACGAGGGCAGGGAGGAGATGAGTTCCTGTGATAACCCTATCACTCCAGCAAGTCTGACCACTGGCTGGACTTCCAGAAAGTCTTCTAGGAAATCCTGGGCTGGCAGTGATTTCTCCTTTTTCTGACTCCTTTATATTTGTTTGTTTCGCTGATACAATTTTTTTCTCTCAATAGATGAATTTATTAGGTGAATTTCTTATCGCCCTCGTTAGAGGGATATCTCCTTGAAGGCAGGGACTGTTACTTACTTTGCAGTATCCACAGCACAGTGTCACTTCCTACATATATTAAACCCTCAATAAATGCTTATTGATCAGCCAAAATGCAAGACCTCACAAATTTCCAGGCAAGAGGACTTTGCACAGCCCTGGACCTATCACTTCTGTTGCTCTTTTGTTTTTATATTGCTTTTAGAGGCCTTCTGAACATTCCTTTTGATTATGTCTCAGTCTTTGGTGTTATTTGTAGACTACCTCTGCACAACCCCAACTCCTGTCCCAAGTGGGCTGTGGCAACTCAAATCAGAAGCCACGATGGACAATTTAAACACGTACGGAAGAGGGTTGTCCCAAACACACACGCAGCCTATTTCTTGTATTCATTGACTCACTCTAATATGAGTCCTCCCTGATGCTCAGAAGCCGGCTCCAGATAATCGATCTCTCAAAGGCCTGCTTCTTTGGGAGTTCTATGCACAGCTTTCTCGACATTGAGGTCAACCTCAATGGAGGAGTGTGATGACCACCGGCTACCACGCCCTTGAGCTGCCGTACTCACAGTTGTGGAAAGAAACAAGGGTAGCCTAATCAGCGGTTATACTTATGTAATGAATAATGGCCATAGACCCTGAAGCTCCAGAGAAGTGTGGTATTTCCACACAGACCACCCATTTATGGTTAAGCTAGTGCTGGCTGAAGGCTAACGTCAGAACAGACTGTGCAGACTACTTTGTTACTTAGCAGTAACAAGGTACATTAGGAGAGAGTGCAGAGAAATGTCATCAGTTCCTCCCTTAGTGCTTCTTCCTACATAATGTTCTAGTGTGAAATGTTAGCTTCAGCTTCTGCAGGTTATCTGTGTGTGGATAATTTATGAAGTTTTCCAGTTTATAAAGGAAAAGTGAACTCTGGAGGCGCCTCTGGTTTTCTTGCTAAAAACATTAGGATAATGGCATTAGCAGAAAGCAGTGTTGGCAAGGTGAGGAAGAGGTGAGGAGAAAGGAGCCCAAAACTTTGCACGTACAAAGAGAATACTAAAATCCTTCTTCCCCATGTTCAACCTCCATGAGGCTTGTGAGGATCTACAAGAATCTCCTATAGCCATTTCTTCTCAGACAGCGTGGGTCAGCTTCTAGATCTACCAGTTTTCTCCACTTGGATTTTGATAATTGAGAACAACCTGCGACCCAGTGTGTTGGATGCCAGCCTGTGCTTTCCTCGCTAAGTGCAGGGTGAACAAACTCTCTGTGACCTGATGAACATTTGAGTCGTCCTTCCCACCCACTTCACCCCAATCTTATTGTGTGGCCTACCTACCTGTTAGTCATTTGCATAGTCCTTGATACAAGGTTAGTTTGCTTGTTTTTTCTTTTTTTTTTTTTTATATATCTTCAAGATAGTGATTTCCTCTCCTTCAGATATATACCCAGGAGTGGGACTGCTGGATCATGTGGTAATTCTATTTTTAATTTTTGAAGAACTTCCATACTATTTTCCATAGTAGTTGTACCAATTTACATTCCTACCAACAGTTTCCTTGTTCTTTCCTTCATTCAACAATCATTTTTACTATCTATTTTGTAAGCACCACTGTGCCAGGTGCTGAATATGTAAAGGTGAACACTATACATTCCCTGCTTTCAAGATGCCCCCACAAAGACAGACATATAAGCAGATAATTTCAGCATATCTCAGTGTATTTTATGCCACGTTGCTATGGGAACATGTTGGAAAGGCCCTATCCCCAGGCTGGGGAGGAGGTGGTCAGGGGAGGGTGCCAGAGGAAGTGGTGCTTGGGCAGTGGAAGACAATTAGGAGTTAGCTTGGGACTTGAGGGGAAGAAGGGAAAGGAAGAGCAGGAAGGAGGAAGTTCCCAGCAGTGGTTAGCTTCCAGAAAGGTTTAGAAGGTAGGAAAAGAGTAGCCAGTCTGGGGAATTGCAAGGAGGTCGATATGACTGGAGCATCAAGTGTAAGACTGGAGAACTAGACATAAACCAGATAATGAAAGGCATTTGAAGTCATAGCAAGGAGTTTGGACTTAACCTGAGGGCCATGGGGAACCACTAAAGGGTTTAAAATGGGGGGGGGGGCGCTGACAGATCTGATTTGCATTTTATAAGGGTCTCTTGAACAGCAGCATGGGAAACAGATGGGAACTAGACAAGAGACTGGCTAGATGGCCATCACCATAATCCAGAAAAGAATGTCAAGGGCCTGGCCTAAGGGAGTAGCAAGGCGGATAGCGAGAAATGGTTAGACACACAGGAGGTGGTGCTGATGGATGTGGGATGTGAAGGAGAGGAAGAGCCGAGGATGACCCCTGGGTTCTGATGATGGCATCCTGCCAGCTTCCCGGCATGCTAAGTGGGTGAGACATGCAATTATCAGGTACAATTTTATCTTTTCTTTTCCTCTCATTTTATTATATTTTATTTTGTTTTGTTCTACTTTTATAGGAGAAAATAACATTAATTCGGGTCTTGGCTGTGGTATTCTTTCTAACTTCGAAAACCAATAATAGCACATAAAGATGAGGTGGGCTAGTAGAAAAGTTGGAAAAAATACTATTAATTTTTTCAGGGGAAAAAAAAAAAAACCTATGCCATATGCAGAAAGTTTCCAATTAGGTTAATGTACCTTAAACTGTATTAGTAATTAAGTGCTTTGGGTATTAAAATACTTAATCTAGCTTCAGGCTGTTTTTGATAAATCCTTTGACATTTTCCCAGCTGAGGGGGAGAGACAGAGCAGAGGAGGCCTCGCTTGGGATTACGGAGCTTTTAGCTCTATTCCTCAGCTTTTAGTGGCTTACTGCGTGACCTTGGAGAGGCTGCTTTAGAGCCCCAGCCTTTAGCTGCCCTATCTGTAAAATGGCAAAAATAAGAATATGGCAACATGACCAATCATGCAAATAACACAGGGCTTGGAACTCAGTGGGCCAGAGCCTTTTTTGGGGGTGGGGTGGGGATAGAAGGTTAATTTGGGTTTGGTTATTATCTTATTTATTCTACTTAGGGACATATTATTCTGTAAGTAACAGAAGACCTGATATTTCTGGCTTTAATAAACTTTTTTTAGCAACATAACAAGAAATTGGCAGATAGGCAATCTAGGATGTCCATACAAGATGCATGGGGCTATGGTATCTCAACAAAGAGATCAAGGACTCAAGTTCCTTCTATATTTCCACTCTGATACCCTTAACATTTCTTATTGCCAGATAGCAGCTGTACCTTCAAGCATCATACCTGCATTCAGCAGGAAGAAGGTAAGAAAGGTTGATGACAGCCTCATTTCCCCCATTTGTTGGAAAGAAAATCACTTTCCCAGAAGCAGTGCCATGACTGCCTTTGACTCCCATAAACAGAACTGCATCCACCCCGTCCCCCACCAGATCCTAGGGAGGCTGGGAAAGCCAGTAGGAAAGCACTAGGGAGCTTTTCCTGCTTGCACAGTGAAAGGGGGCATGGAAGACAGGGGTAGGGGATAGGTGTTGAGTGAGCAAATCAACAGCATCTGTCACACCTGTTAAACAGAGCACCATCAAAGGCAGAACAGTGAATAATTTCTCTGGAAGCATTGAAGGTCAGGCTGGACCTGAGACTTTGGAAAGGCAACCCCCACTTGGGAGTTTGCTTCAAGTTTGATGGGAGCTTTTGAGTAATTTCTTTGGTCCAAATTTGTGAAAATCTGGCCCAGCCCTGAAGGTGAATTATAGGGAAATCTGATTTCTTTAGCCAGCAGGTAGACCTAGCAATGAATAAAAAGCACAGAATAGAGAAGCAAAGAGGGCAAAAGAGAGAAAGATGTATCGTGAGAGTGGCTACTTCCTGAAGGAGCCTAGTTTATCTCTGACCCTTCAGACTCGTTCACTGTGGGGTGTGATGGGGAGAGACTAAGGCCAGGAAAGAAAAATCGAATTGCTTATTTGTGTGATGCCCTTGACAGTCACTGACCCAGTATTTGGGGACACAGGAGTACAGGGTCAGTACAGTTGAATGTGTTCCCAGTGCCTGTATTGGTTGGCAGCTCCAGTGTATATCAGTCTTCTACCACTTCCCTGGAGAGATCCTTCTTCTACTCACAACAAGACAGCAGGGAGCGGGTGAGTGTTTTCTCCATCAAATCTGAATAAAGTCTCAATTTTCCTTTTCAGATTATCATTTCACAAGGTTTATTTTTCATGCTTATGTGCCTCAGGCAGCCTATTAGGATATTAGGAAAAAACTGCCCACCACTTTTTATTTTTTTTTACCTGGAAACAAAACACGCAGAATTGCAATTTCTATTCCCCGAGAGGAGGGACTGCTCCCAAGTCTGACCACTCACCCATGTCCCCTCCCCTCCGTAGCCTCTGATCTCACAAACTGATGAGCTTGAACTTCACTGTGGCTGGAAAGGCTTTCAAACTACAGGCCACCTTTCCTTTGAGCTTTCACCATTATGTAAGCCTCCATAGTGAGTGAGACTCAAAAAGAAAAAAGCCTGTTTAAAAAGTCAACTTCCTTAGTAAGATTGTCACTTCTCCTTTTCTCAAGTGAAATGTTTTCCCAGATAGAGGATTGTGTGTGCTTTCAGATGTTCCTGTCTGGCTCACGATCCCGGGTAGATTCAGGGAGCAGGATTGGAGCATGTAACTCGCACATGCTAGAGGAACCGGGGCTCTCAGACAGAGCTCAGTGAGGAGAAGCAGACTCCTTAGCTGGTGAAGTAAACTGGCAACTCAATTTCAAGGACACAAGAGAATTACCAGAGAGGCTTTGACTACAGAGCAAAGCCTTGTCTGTGTATTTTTGCATACATTTGTGCCACTACTAATCTTGTCTGCTTGCAATGCAATAGCCCAGTTCCTTTACTAGACTGAGTGCATCCAGAAGAGAAGCAAACTCACACACAATTAGGACACATTTGTGAACAATACAGTACGTGAAATTAAGGTTAATAAGCACTGAATATATTTTCACATCACACTGCTAGCACTTGCTCCAGTGACTCAAAGCCATATAGATCACATTGTGAAAATCCATTGCAGAGATACCAGGATACCCTGCATGAAGTTTACATACCAGTTGTTCAAGAGCTTCATCAACTCATGGCAACACATTGAAGGCCTCTAGTGTCACAGTTGCTAAAATCTGTTTAATGGGAAAAATTTCTGGTTCCATCATCCTTCAATTCTTCCCACGGATGACACATAAACACCCCAGAATCAAGGGTAAAACAAGAATTCTGAAGAGATTCTTCTTGTGAATGGAAAATGGCATTGGATACTCATCACGCCTCTCCCGTGATTTCCTACATCGGGGTTGAGGAGGGAGGATGAGGTGGGGGCACAGTGCAGAGTAGCAGAGAGAGCAGGGATTTCTTATGGAATGAGGTCCATAAGCTTCTAGTCCTACCTAGACATCCTAATGTGGTCAGAGTAACATGCATTGATCTCCTCTGAGAACATCACCATCTAAGGGTCCGAGCCACAGCAATTTTGAGAAGCCTCTCAGGCTTGGGAATTTATGGTTCAGGGTAAATTTGTACCCTGCTCTGTAGTGAACTGAGAGAGAATTTTCTCTCCAAGAGTTTTCAAATTTCCCTCAAATTCTTTTGCTGTGATAGTATTGTCTTGGGGATTCCTACTCCTCACTCAAGCCTATGTCCTCTAATACAGGTACAACCTGAGTTCAATGAACATATGTTGACCTGATATATACCCATTTAAGGTTGAGAAAACAGAGGACAGATAGAAAAATTTCTATTCAAGTCATTGATCAAAGTTAAAAAAGAAAGCTAGTGTTTCTATTTTAAACATTTTGTTGTGGTGGCTCAGTCCTTTCTGAATGAGGAACATCATTCAGGAAGATGCAATTGACTATTTATGGCTCCTTTCTGGACTGATCAGCCATTTTGACTATACTGACTCTTGTACCCATGTGGCCCCATCTCACTTGTCCCGGGGCCCCATGAGACCTCTCTGATTTTTCTGCTGTCAGCATGCCCAGGTGGGCTATTCACCTGGCCACTGGGTTAAGACCTGCTAGGAAAATTTTCTTTTAGAAAAGAACATAGAATTCCTCTCTTAAGGGCAGTTTTACAGATTTTTTTCCTGGTAGCCATAGCTCCCCCTGCTGCCCAGTTAGGGGCGAGAGAAGCCAAAGGAATCTCTGAAATGACAAAGCAGAGCCTACCTGGAGTCAGGGTGGCCCCAGGAGCCAGCAATTGAAGGCGATTAACCTTAGCTCAAGAGTCTGGGGCCTCAAGAACGCCCAGTATGAGAAAAGGCAATGAAGGATTCAGCAAGGCAGGCTTTGGTCTTTTAGGGTGAGGGTGCAGCAAGAGAGGGGGATAGAATTTTAAACATGGCACCACCAACTGTCGGTGAAAAATCAAAAATATGAATAAAAGAAAGCCTTGGACTCACACATAAACGTAATTAACCAGAAAGTTCTTCACTCCTCCATCATATGCTTACTCCGAGATGACACTGCTCTTTTTCTCTTGTAATATCAGCTTTACTAGCTGTTTAGCTGGGGGTAAGTTACATAATCTCTGCCTCAGTTTCCTGGTCTGTAAAAGGAATTTATTTGATGATTCAATGAAAAAGATGTATCTATTGATCATGATGCCTGGTACTTGCATAGAAGCAGCCACACATGTTGGCTGTTATATACTATAGTTATAATACTATTTTTTTGGCATTATAGTATATTATAGTATATATAGTATACTATATATAGTATAGTATTATAACTATTATAGTTATAATACTATTTTTTTAAAGCCATTTGTTCTCAAATTTGGCTGCACATGGGAATCACCCGGAAATTTTTAAAATACTGATGACTGGGTACCATTCCTAGAGATTCTGATTTAATTGATATGGGGTGAGGCCTGGACTTTGGGAATTTTTAAAGCTCCCAGGGGATGATAACACGCAGGAAAGTTTGAGAACCATTGCTCTAGGGCCTCTCAGCATCCCTCCTCAGAGACTAATGTCTCACAAAGAGGCGGTCCCTTGTGCTAGGTAGAGAGAGGGGCCTTCTGCAATGTCAGACTAGCTATAGGGCAGGGGGAAACGCTAACTCTTTGCTCAAGTGTGGTCCCTGGATCAGCAGCATCTGAATCACTTGGGAGCATGTAAACTCTCAGGTCCCACTTCAGACCTACTGGATCAGAGTCTTCATTTTCACAAGGTCCCCAAGTGATCTGTACACACATTCACGTTTGAGAAGCCATGCTCCAGCTCACACTTTTTCTCTCTCCTCTTCTTCCTCGTGCTTTGGTTTCTTTTATTTGCCATGGAGAACAGTGGTGAGCATGTCTGACAAGGAAATATCCTTGCAAAAAAAGCTCCTGTTCTTTATTTTGCTAAGCTCTTCAGATTTGAATCTCCTTAGAGTTAATTTTTTTTCAGCTACCACGATGTAGTTTGAGTTTTTAATACCTGTCTCAACTCACAAGCACCCATTTCATGTGTGCTGATAGATATGTACTGGGCTCTTATGTAGCTTCTAAAAATACTCCCTTTAGGGGTAGTGCAAATGCCCTGATCTGACCAGCTTTGGTCTGTTGTTGAGATGGGGTCGACATTTGATAGAGGATCTTTGGTACATCACAGCTGTGAGAACAAATTTAGAGGATGATTATTATTTACTAAAGGTTCAGAAAGGAAATAAAATCCTCCATTAGAACCTAGTCATTCAGGTTAACAGTAAACCATAAAATGAATGGAATGTTGGCCCTGTGGACAGGTTCCCAAAAAAGGACAATGCTAATGTTTTTAACTAAAATGTGGGCTTTGGAAGAAAGGAGGGGAGCAGAGTGAATGATTTAGAAAAGAGAATAAATCTCAACAGGAATTTAGCCTCTATGACATTAGCATAATTCTATGACATTAACACTTCTCCCTCCCTCCCTCCCTCTCTCTCCCACCCTATTTCAAAAAGAAAAATATTTAAACATGAGTTTTAAAAGATTCATATTGAGATAGAAATAATGCAAGAACTACTATTGCTGTCATCACTTTTTCTCTCTTATTCTCCTTCTAGAGACATGATGTCCTCTTTATGATGCTTTTATGTCTATAAACGATTTAGGGGAAGACACTGAAACCAAATCTGTAAACGTGCAAGACTCCTGGATTGGTGGGGAGGGAGGCGGGGTGAGGGGGAGACACAAATTGCAAAGCAGAATAATCAGATACAGAGGGACTTTGATCTTCTGGAGACCTAAGTTAATAGATGTTAAGTGCAGTTCAGTGGAAGTAATAACCCATGAAGAAAACAAAATCTGCAAAATGATAAAATGCTGCAGTCTACTGATCAAGGAAGACATTAGAAAATTACTATGAAAGCATCCTTAGCCCAGCAGATCCAAGGTGAAGAAAGGGCTGTGTCTGCCAACCAGCAGCCAGACATTCCAGGCAGACTTAGCCGTCTCCCATTTTGTGGCCAGATTAACACTCTGTGGAACCTGAATGCTTTCTCACTGAAAAGGCATGAACTGGCACCATCGCAGCCCTGGGCTTCATAATCTCTCCCAGTGACGCCACAGTGAATCACCCCATGCTGGCCATGTGCTCTGTGGGGGAGTTTCGGGGGCCGTTGTTACTGGTAATCAATTAGTACAAGTAAAGAATTTATGAACAATCATCTCCAAATGAAGTGCTGGTCATTTCTCTTTTTTTTTTTTTTTGACATCAGGACAAGGTTAAGACATATTAGACATTGTTAAAGATATTAAAGTCTTACCAAGGAAACTATTTAGGAAGAAATCTTGAAATTATGGACTTTTAAGGGCAATTTAAAAATCCAGAAACTTTATAACAGGGAACTCCTTAGCACAAATTTATTTGAGTAATAGTTTATTATGAGTATCCATTTATTGAGCAATGACTACATTATACACATTGTGTAAGGTAGGGCAGAATTAATTTAATCTGTCTATAGACCAAACTAAATTTTTATTATCCAAAGAAAATCTAAAACTTAAAGCAGTTAGTTAATTTTAGACTGGACAGACTCTTTATTGTGAAAAGGATTTAAAGCAAAACAAAACAAACAAACAAAAAAGCCACCAGAGAATGTGAGTTAAAAGTAAGGAAACTGGGAGAAAATGAAGAACGCATTTAAAAAGCCACACCTTCCTACATTTCATGTAATGGCTAATTAAACATATGGAATACATTATCTGAACCACATATTAATGTGTTTGCACAGGATGGGAGCAAACAAATGAAAATAAAGGAAAGCTATGAGGTTGTAATCCAGGCATGATATGGACAAGCTCTGCTAGGCATAAGCATTGGCTCATCTTTGAAAAAAAAAATCCCATTAGGACGTTTAAAAGCAACATCTTGCTTAGAGGGTTCTTCTTATCAAGAGAAAAACTGAAGTTGGCAAACCTCAGATAACAATAGAGACTAGTATTACTGACGGCAGAAAAGAAGGGAAAAGTACACCACTGATTTGTTCCAACGCATTTAAACTCTCCGGACTGCTGTTCCCTCATGTCGAAAAGGACATTGGTTGGCATGTACACGTACCCTTATTAACCCTCCATTGTCCTACTCCTCCATGGAGATATTTACAGAGAGACTGGCCCTTTAAAATATATTTTACCGAAGGGGAAAACTGAGACTGGGTCCTTGTGATGCCAAAGGGACTTAATGGAAAATTAAAACTCCAGGCCTTCTAACAATTGTTAGAAAAGATATTTTATATAAGGTATGTATTTATTTTTTAAACAAGTTGAATCCTTGTTTTGAAGTCCTGTGGTACCGGCCTGGCTCCCACTGCAGACTAACTGGTGGTTAAGATGAGAACTCACAGCCCCTGAGTTACCAGTCCATTACTCAGCCGCTGTGTCATGTTGCCTCTCACCAACAACCATCCTTATCTATTATATGCATATAACACAATTTAGACTAAGCATGCTGAGTGGATTAACTAATGATTGCAAACCACTTTGGAAATAGAAAATAGCCCCTACGTGCACAGAATTACCAACGATTAGATAGTAGACTGTCCTAAATTTTACTTTTAATTCAAATAAGCCTTTTCTTGATCATGAAAGTTGTGCTGTTAAACAAAAGACTTTTTTTTTTTAACTAGAGGTTTTCATGGTATTTTCATTTAGGTTGAATTTCTGTTCTTCAGGACCGTATTTCTGCCAGTTTCTATCTCTCGTGCTTTCTCTGGCACAACCGAAAGAACAAAGTTAATAACAGAGAAAGGACAAGCTTTAAAAAGCGCTGTATTTATCGTTAGTTGTAATTCTGCTATTAAATGGGCTTGGCATTTGGGAGATCCTTCTCAATCTTACTTTTCTTCTTAGAGAAAAAAACTGGAAACATGGAATTTATACTAAAAATAATCCTTCTCCATCTTTTACTTTCTCAGTCTTTTCTCCTCTTGCATTCAGGGTTTGACTTTCTACCTCTGTAGGATGGTGCAAGATAAATGCTGGGCCTTTATTTTCCTTAACTTTTCTAGAAGTAATGCATACTCATGTTCTTTCACACACATACACGATTTGTGTAGAATTATTTTTCACTCTGATTTCTGCCTGTGGAACAGATTGAAGATTTTACCATCCAAAACCCACAAAGAGAAAACTCCTCCTGTGGTCTTCAGAATTTCCATTCAGTTGATTTGCCTGCCAAGTCCAGTGACCAGTCCCGCCGCTCCTGATGGTGGGGAGCATATGGTACTGCTGTGAATAGTTTTGCTCTCACTGCTGTGAAATCCCACGCCCTCCCACAGAATGTGTTTGGAGGAGCAAATGCTAAGTGTCGCTATTCAGCACAGCTCCGTGTCTGCCTATGGAACCCAATCCTTTACACAACAAAATCAAGAAATCACTGCAGGTCTTCACAAGCACCGGTTTAGGATTCAGCTTCGGGGTTAATAGTCAACTGTTACCGTTAACTGTTCCTTCTCCCCGGGGAAGGGAGGATTATCCTTCACACATCCTGGATTTACCAGAAATCCTGGATTTCCATAATGGTAAACCAACCCCTCATCATTTTTGTTTGTTTTTATCTTCCTCTTCCTCCTTCTAAAAAAAAAAATCTCAGAGTGGCACCCAATCTCTAAGTTAAATTGGGGCTCCAAAAAGTGCACTGGACTCGGAGCTGGAAAGCCTGGAGTATCAAACACTAACTAGCCTTGTAACTTTGGGCAAATGTATTCTGTGCCTCTTCTGTGGAACAGATGGTGTGGGCCCTTGATGCCCCTTCCAGTTCTAAGATTATATGTATTTATCTAGTCCAACCCCACCCCACTCCCATCTACAGGGAAGTCTCTTTCTAAACCACTCAAAATAAATGATAATCTTTCATTTTATAATATAGCTTTCAAGAACTTACCTGGTTGCTTGTTTCTGGGATTATTCACCTCCACTGCCAAGTGGTTCTTCTGTATGTTTAACAAAACTCTCTCCTGCTGCATTAGAAGGCCACTTTTTTCTCTTTCTGTTTCCTGTGAAAACAGAGAACGACTCTTTGGAATCCTGCTTAGAATAACTTTTCTTATTTGTGTTGACTGTTACTAAGTCACTCTTTTAGGTTGTGGGTCTAAGATGTGTATTCTAATGTTCTTAATGTCTCTCCTGCTCCTCCTCCTATCCTGGTCCCTGCTCTCCTGCTTTGCCAACACAGGTGTATGCTGGGTGAGCAGCTGACTTGGGGCTGCGTGGAGGCCTGAATGTGATTCCGTGGGTGCCACATTTGCTGGAGTGCAGTGGGAGGGAAGAGGAGGGAGCAGATTCCTCTGCTGCTGAAGAGGGCCGTGGAAGCTTAAGTCATAGACATGCTTCAGTGGAGGATGAGGATTTGCCCAGATGGGAAGCTTCAAGTACAGAGGCACTTGTACATCTACTTATCTCGAGTCTCAATGATGCTGTTTATGAGTGAGCTATTCAAATGAAGGGAGAAACCCACAGAGAAGGAAAAATAACAAGTTGGAGTGATTATGTACAGGAGGAGAGGCCCTAGTAGAAATCCAGTGGGAAGGGACGAAGAGAACAAAATTAAGAATGATTAATGGCAGATCTCTAATGGTTTCATTGGATCCAAAGGAACAGGGCAATACAGAGTAAGCAACACTTGATATAGGAAAGGAACATAAGTGTGAAGGAAAATACATCATTCTGCAGATGTTGACAGGCTCTGAGGATGGGGAAGAATCCCTCAAGAGCAGAAAGGAGCTGCCCCTCCTACACACGCAGAGGTACCCTGGTTGGCATGGCATCTTTCCCCGGTCTTTCTGAGAATTCCCTCCACCTGCCCAGTGGAATAACTATGGCCTAAGGTGAGAGTGAATACAGAATAACAGATTTCAACTTTCAGAGAGACTTAATTTAGGGACACAAGCATCCTCCTCCTAAATGTGCCCTTAAACATGCTGTATATGGTGTGTGTGTGTGTGTGTGTGTTGTTCAAGATATCTGTCTGAGAATCAGGAAACAGATTAGATATTTAGCTGCATGAGACTCAGCTTTACTCTTCCTCCAACCCAGTCCCTACCACTTCCCACCTCCTCCACATCAAGCTTAGAATTGCTATAATGTTTAAAGCTACTTATAATGGGTAATAATAGTTTTTACCATTTATGAAGTTCTTATTATGTGCCAGCATCATGGTCAGATCTTTACATACATTTTCACATTTAATCCTCACAGCAATATAGGAGGTTTTCACAAACATTTACATAGTGCTTTTTAAATCTCAGACAATATTCCAAGTTATATATGTTAATTTAATTAGGTGCTATTATTATACTTTTTTTAATATATGAGGACACTGAGGCACAAAGATGTAAATAACCTGTCTGCAAAGAGTTAATAAGTGGCAGAGTCAGGATTCAAAACTCATGTCTGACTTATCTCATTAGACTGCAAGCCCACGAGGGTAGCAATTGCATATGGCTTGCCAACTGTCCTATGCTCAATGCCTGGAATGCAGTAAACAGTCAGACATGTTGGTTGAATGATTGAATACAGAGCCTAAACCACTATCCTCCATGCAACACCTGGGCCCTGAGCAAACAAACTTTCCCCCAAATCAAATGAAACACAACCAGACAAGCCATGGCACTAGGGAGATAGTCATTCATTCAATCATCCTTCATTCACCAAATATTTACCAGGCACCTACTATATGCCAGGCCCTAGCGTAGGCGCAGGTGGCACTATCTTTTTGAAAGGGAAATGCTGTATGACTTGCCCCAATACCTCCCATACCCAGGCCAGTTTGCCTCCAACTTTCCTCCACACTCTCCTCGTCATCCCACAGCTAATCTTGTGGGTCCGGCAACATGGGGAAGGCCCTTCTGATCCCATGCAATCAGCTTTAAGCCATATTTCAGTTGTTTGCCATCAGTCTTAGGTTTGCGGGACCCACTGGGGATAATGACTCAGTGCTGGGGAGAACATGGGGGCTGCATGTAGCAGATCTCAGAGGGAGGGACTGCCAATTGGAGGCATTTTATTGCTTTCTCTCTTTTTACTCTGAAAACTTTCCAAAAAGAGAGATCTATGTGAGTAGTTTGCAAAATCCATCTTAAGGTCAGCTATAATGAAGTTGAGATCTGGCAGCTGTGCGGTTTCAGTGTTGGTGCACAGCTGCCAGAGTTGAGCTAGGCGCCCACCTTCAACACCAGCAGTGAGTCTTGAGCTACCTGCACAGCTCCTGCAGCCTCCCAGACCAACTTGGCCTCTATGAAATCTGGAACACGTCAATGCCAAAGAGAAAATCTGTCTTCTACTGTAGTTGAAATAGATTGATGCAGGAGTTTAGAATTCCACTTTTTGGTAAATTTTAGGAAAACACTGACAAACCTTGTGTCACATAGTTGGTACTCAAGCAACCTTCTATTTCTCTTCATTTCTATCATTAGTATATGATTTTAGCATCAGAAGACTGGATCAACACAGTGTCTGGCACACGTTAGGCATTCAGTAAATTTGTGTACAATGAAAAAATGTGTATGAAATAGAGAAAATGAGGAATCAAGAGACTTAGGTTCTAGTCTCTGGATTTTCTACTAATTAGTAAGATAAAAATATGGAAATCATCTCTCTGGGGCTCAGTTGTTTCATCTACAAAATAAAGAGATTAGACAAAGTAAGTTCTAAAATTCCCTCCTGTTCCTAAATTTTACAGTTTAAATTTTACAGAGAGGCAGCAACACATAGCAGAAAGAACAGAAGGCAAAGCCCAGAGTCCACTGACGGGATTTAACTCCAGACTCTACCACTCACCAGACACGAAAGCCTAAGCATTTTACTCAACGTGTCCAAGCCTCAGTCTCTTCCTCTGCATAATAGGGATGTTGAAATGCATTTTGTAGAATTACAGGAAGATAACAAGATAATAAATTAGTGCTTGGAATATAGAAGGCTTTAAATAAATGGTAATTAAAAAATAAAAACCTACTAATTTAAACCCCGTTCTTCTTTGTAGAAAAGTGCTGTGGCCATATAAGATAGATTGTGTTAATGGCCGCAATTCTTCACCACTCCCTATGTCCATGCCTTTTGATGTGTAACTCCACAGTGCTCCCCCAAGCCTCGACTCCACTTGGCTAAGTGATTTGCTTCGGCCATCAGGATGTTAGCAGATGTGATGTGAGCAGAGGTTTGAAAAGAGATTGGACTCTTCTTTTGTGACTCTGCCATCGCCATGAGAAGGACATGCCTAAAGTAACTCACAGGTCCTAAGAAGAGGATAAGTGACACATGGAACAGAGACACACTAGGCATGGTGAGTCTAGGCAAGCCAAATCCCAGTTAACTCGACCCCCAAAAACTAAATAAATGATTGTTTTCAGCTACGTGGTTACGCTGTAGTTTGATGGCAATAGCTAGTTGACACACTATTGGTTTAAAACAGAAGATAGGAGCTGTAGATTATTTTAAAATTGGAATTTATTAGTGAAATTTGCAAATATATTTACTTTCCCATATTTGGTGAACCTTCAGATATACTTCTGGGTAAAATTTTGGAAGGAGAAGGAAGATAAAAATTTGCTAAAATTATATTTCTGGTTCAAACGACAACTTTAATGGTGTCTGAAGCATTTTAAATTACTGAATTATGAATGTTTGAAAACTTGCCATTAGGTCTGAGTATTCTAGCTTTAATTTTAGATTTGGGAATTTTTAGCAGGGAGGGACTTAACATGTGCAGGTCCAAATATGATTACAGAGTACATCTGTACATTGCTTAATACCATTGTCCTTTTGTAAAACCCAGACATTTTAGTAACAGTTTTGTTCAGATTAATGAGGCTTTGAAAACACAGTGTCAAAAGATTGCCCTTGATGGGTCAAAAGGACCCTTTGTTTACAAGGTCAGACACATCTCTTAGAAGAAAGGACTCTGGTGGAAAACAATCACCTCTGAACCAACACAATCACTTCTTAAATAAGATAGTATGCTAGTCTGTAAAACAGAGGCACGTTCCTCTGGACATTAGGACTAAAACTAGCTGGTAAGCGTCTTCAGGGCAGGGCCAAGAACAAACATGCACAATACCGCCACATGATTGCTTGATTAGCCGAACATGAATGCTATTGTCGAAGAACATCAAGTTAAAACCTGCTCCTCATTAGAATCCAGATCAAATGTTACTCCACCAGAAAGAATGAATTCCTTTCTCCTGGGACCTGTCAGGCCAATTTCCATGTCTGACTGCCACTAGGCCATCAGCTCCTCAAAGACATGAGACTCATTATATTCATCTTATGTCCCCTATGCCTAGCAAGATACCTTATACATATTTTGAGCCTCATAAACTCTTGTTAGATGAATGAATGCTAATACTGCCCCAATTCATAAATGAGGAAGCTGAGAGTCAGAGACATTAACTAATCTGGATTAGTTAATTCAGGAATTAGTTAATTCCTGGACAAAGCTGGGAATAAAATTTGAACTCAGCACCAGGTGAATCCGCAGTATATTTCCATTGTACCACACTTGAATCAGGAGTCTTGTAGCAGTAAGCAAAATAGTACATATAAAGTACACAGCACTGTAACAGATGCTGAATAAATGTTATTTACCTTTTCATGTCTTATTCTGGTGCCAGGAATCCCACCATTGGAGATTTATCTATCTCCTCCTGAATTCCTTTTTCTTAGATGTCATCAACTCATTGTTGATTAAGGGAGATGGAAAACAACCAATATCCTAACAGAGTAATGGCTAATTTATGGCATTGAATATCAATTGAACTATTATACAGTCATTAATAACCATGTATAGGAAGAGTTTAAAATAACATGGAAATGCATTCAACAATGATTTTTTTTTTTGAAAGCAGCATATTATTTCTTTTTAAATATATGTGGTATATTTGCAGTACTATCACAATGCTTTCAAAACTAAAGAAAAAGTTATTGAGAAAAGGCTGGAGGGAAATGTTAGAAGCAGGTTGGCAGTATTTGTCTTTAGATGATAAGAACAAGGATATTTTTGCCATCTTCCATTTTCCTGAAATTTTCAAGTTTCATAAAATGAGCATGTTGAACTTTTATGTATTGAAAGGCTTTCACAATGGCCTTCGTACTGCCTTTTCTGTTTCCCAATCTGTCTTTGGTAGATGGACCACTGTCACCATTTTGCCCCTACTTTGTCAACAATTGTATACTTTTGTCCTGGTATCTATAACCCTATGTTGTACTTAATTGTTTCATATTGACCTCCTCTGTTACCTGCCTATGAGTTTATTCAGAGCAGAGATTGTCCGATTCCTCTGCATATCTCTAGTACCTGCTTAGTCCACAGTCTATGGCAGGCTCATAAATTTTTGTTAAATGAATGCTATTTCTCATGACTGAATTAATAATTTGCATGAAGACCTCCATGAAAAGGGAAACTGGGAAAATATGCATATTTACATGTGTCTACCTCAATAGAGTCAGAGCTTACAAACACTCCGCTACATGTTTGCACATGTCAAATTTTGCACATTCACAAATTAGAAAATAAAACTAAATATGCCATTGAGCTCTTTTTTCTCCCACATTTGCCTTTTCTGAGTTGAATAGCACTCAATATGCATGCTTTTCTAACATGAAATCCATAAATTCTCTGAATACAGATAAAATGCATGGGAATTGTATCAGATCTAATTTGTGTGTTTTCTTAAAATTAGGATGTATAATATTTCATTTCACGAGCAGAACAAATAATACAATTAGTGTATATTCTTTGACTACTCTTGTACTAAACAACTCAGTTTCAAAATGCAAGCAGCACAGAAACGCAGTGCTTCCCAGTCACTGCTCCGAATTTCCTATGTTAAACAAAGACAGACCAACCTTAAACCTTTTGATAAATACGATGCTTGTGGTAACTGCAGCATTCACTTTGTATCCCATTTCTCCAAGTTCCTGTCAGCCAGATGTCACTTACAATGCAAACACTAGAAAAATATGAAATAATAATTTCATACATCATCTACGTGTGCATGAGCCGGTCAAACATTCAATACGAATTCGAACTGCTACTACACACAGAGCAAATATCACCCAAATAATATTTTAAATGATTGAAAGGCTTTTGATTTGGAAGTGTATTCTCTTAAGCTAAGTGGTCCCCAAGACCATCTAGAAAATTCAATTGTTTCATTTTTAAAATATTTTCTGCCCAAAATTATATCAAACCCTAATGTCTCAATGGAAACACATGGGATCGGATTGCTGACTGGGCGCCTGATGTCAAAGAAAAATCTAATTTCACAATGGCATTTCCTCATACTGTCTCACCAAAATACAAAATTGATAAAATTTTCATGGATAATTTTCAGAAACAGAACGCTAGCCATTGGGAAAATATGAGGGGAAACTTAGCATTGTGGCATAGGAGAAGCGAAGTGGAGGAAGGAATTGACTATAACTACAGATATACAATGGTATATAAAGAGCATTCTTAAAAGCTTTTTCTTATCTAACACAGAACTTCAACTTTAAAAAGACCCTTCCTATCAAAATATAAGCTTTTCTGTGTGTCCATTTCTAAGTTTCTATTCCCAAATCTTTTCTATTTTGTAAAATGATATAGGCAAAAGGAATCACATGGTAAGCTATACTATTAGATATACTTTTGCACGGTGTTGATTTCTATTTTTGATGTTAGTTACAAAAAACGGGCATGTGTACCTTGGCTTCAATTAAGAGATAAGAGAGAATGGTATTAGATTCAGCCCTGCTTCTTTTCACAAAGGCCCTAAACATCATCTCTTTCTGCTTGCTCTTTATTGGTGAATTTCTCTTCCCATCGGGAGGGAAGAAGGTTCAATTCCCTTTGTTTTAGGGAGGGACCTCGGTGCTATATAAAAAGCGTGTGTTCAGAGCAGATAGACCTTCATACTCGCTGTGTGACCCTCAGCATGTCCCTTACCATCTTTAAGCCTCAGTGTTCTCATCTGTAAGATAGAGAAATTCCTACCTTATTGTTTTCTTGTGATGTTTAGGAACAGTATTTATAAAACATCTGACCCACTTCCTGACACAAATGAAGTACTCAAATATTATTTTATGATGATTAACTTCTTTGAACTACTAATACTTGCTGCCTTGGATTCTGCTTTCTTTCTAATTTTTCTTGACAATCTTCTTCACACAAGCTGGCAGCTATGGGCAGGTTTCACGTAAAGTGCTGAGGGAGGGAAGGGGCAGCCTCCTCACTGGACGGATTTGCTGAGGTCACCCGGATTATCAGTGAGGCAATCAATGTGACAGCCGAATCACTGCCAAACCCTGAAAGTCACTGTGCAACCCGGAGCTGTAGACGAAGGTGTTGGGGACACCACAAAGAGGCAGATGCTGATCTCCTACAAGGAGGAATTTTCATCTTTGGAAGCACTGAGAATGGTCATCAATTTCCCTCACTCAGCACTCCCTCTGCCCCCTCCACCAAGACACATTACAGAGGACTTCAGGATTTTAAAGAATCACTTGTAACATCAGTGTTCCTGTTGAAAAACTTGAAACTGACTGGTAACACTTGCAGCATTTCCTCCCTCTCTCTCGTTCATCTTCTCCCCTACATTATATTTTCCTGTGAGGGCAAGCCCCGATTCTTAAATTATCTTTGTCATGCATCCTTTCTTCTCTTCAGCTCCAACACAGGGTTTTGGGCTAGATAGCTCCTAGTTAATAAATATTAACATTGATGTTTACCTAGTATTTAAAATTGAAGTTAGCTCTTTCTCTTGACGTAGCTTATTTAATGGAATAAAAACTGACTCCATCTACTAGCTAGGATGAGAAGACTATTCGGTATAGTTACTGATAGTATAGTATTTAGAATCAAACAGAATCAGATTGTTATCCCAACTGTGCCATTATTTACTATCTTGGGCAAATTTCTTAATGTCTCTGAGCCTTAGTTTCCTCAATTATAAAATGGGAAAATAATTCCTACTTCTTAGGATGATTACAAATAGGGTGGCAAGATAAAATACTGGACACTTTTAAATATACATTTCAGATAAGCAACAATTTTTTTTTGTATAAGTATATCCCAAATACTGTATGGAACATACTTATACCGAAAAATATTTGTTGCTTATCTGAAATTCAAATTTAACTAGATGTTAACTAGGTTTTGATTTGCTAACTCTGGCAATCCTAATTATAAAGACTAAATGAAACAATACATTGTAAAGCTACTTGCTTCCAGCCCATTGGATAGTGGGCACGTGTTAAATGTTCTCTCATTTTCTTCTTCCCTCAAGGGGCTGTTGTGCAATTCAATGCCTGGTACAGACTACCTCTTCAATACATTTTAGTGTGCTTTTCCTCTCAACACTCAGCCTCAAATGATTATCTCTATGCCTAACCACAAAGAAAAAGGCTCACCACCTGCATGTCTCTAGGCTTGTCTCTAGGCTTGCCTTCTCCTTTCTCCTTCCCGGGGCCTATCTGCAACACGGGCTCCAGGGTGCATGGAGTGGTCTCGTTAAAAGGGCACAGCTGAAGGGACCAAGTTGAAACACAGGTCCCCCTCCATTCAAGGCAACTTGATCTTTGAAAATCTGAATTTACCATGGAAGTAGATGTGAGAAAATCTTTAAATTGTGAGCCCTCTAAAGAGTTCCAAAACAAAATTGCAAAGAAGGATTTGATTTATAAAAACAGAAGTAAGATAACCTGTTTAGCAAAAAATCTGTTACCTAAAGTGGGTTAGAAAGGCATTGTTAATAGCTCTATAAAACTCTTCCTTGCTTCCACAGGCACCCCTCACTCCACAAGTCAGCTTTTCTGGACACTGTTATTCATCTGGGCAGAAAAGCTTTCTCTTGTGACTATTGCCAAATGCCCTCCTGGGGTGGCTAGGCATGAACTTGGTTATCCACAAAAGATACAGGCAAGGGTTTTAAGAACATGTTTTTTTCCCCTTACAAGTTCAGTGTTGTTCTCTCTGAGAAGCCAGTGATAGCGCATAGGATATGATTCAACGGAAAGTCTTTGTATGAGAAAATGGCTCTTTCAATGTGGTCTATCTGAGGATCAGCACATTTGGAGTCTGTCTGACCCACGTTCCCAGACCCACAGCTGGCTCTGCAGGACCAGGGGCAGCTGCCGGCATCCTGGGAGGAGAAGTTCCCTTCTGCCCCAATTCTGGGGAGGGAGCACCCTCAAGTCTGGAAAATAGTGAGGGCCTAAAACCTATAACTATTTCTAGATTACACATTAGATCTTTCCGCGGGAATCAAGTCTTTGGCTGAAAGCAGAAAGCAGGTACTGTCCACTTCCTTCAGCTCACATTCTCATGTAAACAGGCAGCCACCGTACTCAGCACCAGCTGCAGCTTCTGGGTGGTCCTGTAGGAAGTTCCAAGTGGATTGCAGTGCAGTCTTGTAGGCTGGTGGTCACACAGCTCGAGTAAGCACCTGTGGGAGAGAGCAAAGGCATGTATGTTCTCCATGCTCCAGTCTCGGGTGGAAAATCAAAGTAAAATCTGACTTCTCAGAGAAGGTCTGTTCTCCAAAATTAAAAAACAAAGCTGAACCAGACAAAAACCATAGAGGAAAATTTTCTGGAATGCAATTCTCTATATGAAAATTCTGTAGTTTTGCTTCTCCCTTCCTCTTGGGCATATGGAAGTAGAGTCTTTGTAAATGCATGCTAATTGATCAGTATTATTGCAAACTAACGTATGATATTATGAGACTGTCCAGTATCTCTCCTTAGGAAGGTAAAACAGGAAAATTGCTCAGATGGAATTCCACCTCCACCACTTATTAGCTGTTTAACAAGTTACTGACTCTCTGAGTTGTTGTGAGAATACAAAGGAATTAATACATGTAAAGGTTTAGAACACTGCCTGGCATATAGTAAGCGCTTAGCAAGTGTTAACTGTCATCAATATAATTAAAATGACTTTAATAATTATGCTCTATATTTGTGTAGTGCTTTATAGTTATAAAGTACTTCCACCTCTCTTTTGATGGATCTGTAGTTAAGGTGAGGTGGAGTGAGACTGAGAAATCTCACTCAGGAGAAGGGAGAAATGGGAGTAATCAGATGGTTGTGTGAGATTGTTTCAGGTAGAAAGAGAGGTGCATGTGATTTAAGAGGTGGAAGAGGCAAGTTCCATAAAGGAGATATTGACATGGTTGCTTGGTTGGAACTGAGAACCCAATAGAAATGTGGTAGAACATAGGCAGTGTTCAGGGGTGCGGAGAGTGAGGGAATAGAAATGGATGGAAGTTGAAAGAAGCATTTATAAGGAGCTTACAAATAAAAATCAGGAGTTTAGGGGCCAGCCAGGTGGTGCAAGCACACAGCCAGTGGGTGTGCGCACTCCGCTGCGGTGGCCCAGGGTTCGCCGGTTCAGATCCCAGGCGCACAGCGACGCACCGCTTGTCAAGCCACGATGTGGTGGTGTCCCATATAAAGTGGAGGAAGATGGGCATGGATGTTAGCCCAGGGCCAGTCTTCCTCAGCAAAAAGAGGAGGGTTGGCAGATGTTAGCTCAGGGCAGATCTTCCTCACAAAAAAAAAAAAAAAATCAGGAGTTTAAATATGATTCAGGAGACAAGAAAGGTCATAAGTAACTATTTAACATCTTGAGAAACAAAATCTAATTTCTCTAGCCTCACACCTTAACCCAAGTCAATTACAGAAAGATTTAAGAGTTGAATGTATAAAGAATTAAGAAGCATAGAGTAACCAGAAGAAAAGGAAATTGAGAATTTATCAAACATTTGGGGTAAATTTAACTTTCTAAGCTTAGAATCAATAGAACAAATGTTTTTGATTCTTCATACTTTCATTTTGGTACTCATGGACCAAATCAGTTTCAGGGTGCACAGGTAGCACTTCCAACAGAGGCTCTTTTCTTCTCTTGGTTTCATCTTTCCATCAGGGCTCTCAGGCAGATTATATATCTGCTATATAATCTGTGGTACCCTACGAAAAATGAAAATGTGGAGACACTCATTCAAAACACAGGAAACAAATGCCATTAAATATATCAAATTATAAAGCTTTTTTCTTTCTTCTGTTGTCTCTTTCTTGAATTGTCATGATGTTTTTTATTTGCTATTCAATGTTATTCTAAGTAAATAAAAATTAAAATTTTAAATTATTAGCAGGAATTTTCCTGTTCATCTTTACATTGTGCAATGCCAGTTTTAAATGCAGATATAAAAGCATTTAAATTGTATAGTGAATTACTGAAATTGCACAATTTTTATTTTGTAGTTTGTACATGCATATGTATTTTGTTACCAAAACAGTGGAAATGCTGCACAGAACTAACTCAACTGTTTTTATTTTATTTATTTTTCTTTTTGGTGAGGAGGATTGGCTTTGAGCTAACATCTGTTGCCAATCCTCCTCTTTTTGCTGACGAAGATTGGCTTTGAGCTAACATCTGTGCCCATCTTCTTCTATTTTATATGTGGGACGCCTGCCACAGCATGGCTTGATGAGCAGTGCATCAGTCCACGCCTGGGATTCATATCTGTGAACCCCAGGCTGCCAAAGCAGAGCTCACGAGCTTAACCACTATGCAACCAGGCCGGCCCCATTAACTCAATTGTTTTTATTACACTTCTTTATATACACACATTCTATCAACATGCTACTTTCAGTTGACTGATGAATAAGGAAGGAGTGAAAGGAAAAGGAACTATGGGTTGCCCTATCATTTCTTTTCCTTCCATGTCATCACTTCCAGCATAAGTGGTTGGCTAACACACGGAAGTAACACAAATTAGAAAGCATATGATATGCCTAACGATTCCTCTATTGTTTGCATCTCTTAGCACACCATGCCTTCTTTCCATGTTCTATGTTTGAAGCAAATTCTGGTGGAATGGAAAACCTGGCCTCTGGAGGATATCAGTGTCCCCTCTCCTTCGCTTACAGTCACAGATGCAACATGCTTACCTTGTACTTGCTTTGCGTCTCCCTTTCCTCCCACACATTGTGGGTCCACCAGAATTCTGTTCTCGTAGGCACTGTGAATTCTACGTGCGCATGGGGCAAGGAAAGGTGGACAAGCATGTTGCACATATATCCTCTGCTCATCTGCATGCCTCATTGTCCCTTCTGACCTCACAACATGTTCAAAGATTAAATTATTAAGAATTTCAAGATAGTGACAGCAGAGAATTAAACCAAGTGTGAGGTCCCGTGAGACTGCACAGGTCAGACACCCATGAAGCCAGCCAAGTCCCTAGGTAAAGTTCTACTTTGTCTCAGTTTGTCATTGTACTCTCTCTGCAACACCTGCAGTGCCATTGTCCAGGCAAGTGTTCCATGGTAGTTTCTATTCTTTAAGTCTATGGTGGTCTCTCTTAGACTCATCATAAGTCCCTGAAAAGAAAGAACAGTATATTATAACATTTTGCATCTTCAGTGAATCGCAGTGTCCCGTGTATACAGCAGGTGTTTGTTGTGGATATTGATGGTGGGGAGCACCCCACATGATGTGACATGAAATCCCTGAACCATGAGTTAGTAATGTTTATTATTCTAAGTCTACTTGCTGAATCCCTTATTATCAACTAACAAAGGAGTAAGGTGCTGGACTATTACGTCTGACATCCCTTTTTAACCTGTCATATCTTGAAGAATTGCCAGAAATTCACCTTTCTGGTATGGGTAAACCTTCTCGTTCTTTCCTAGTCCCTGGATACTAGCAGAGGAAATGGTGATGGAAGAAGGGTAAGTTGTAGGTCACCTTACTGTCTCAGTCCAAACAATTACAGGGTGTTTCTGCTACCTCATCCCTATGAAGAAGCAGTACAGGCATCCATTGCCAGGATCCTGGACATTGAAGTCTTCGTGTGTATAAGATACAAATGCTATACATACAAATACCTAACCCTCACTGGAAAAATAGAGAGATGACACACTGACTTTAGAATATACAGACACGGGCCAGCTCACCATGGTGAAAAAAAGACATTCTAAATCAAGGCAAAATGTTTGACACATTACCCACCTCCACCTCCTCAAACCTGGGGACTATGGCAAGCCATATAGTAACCAAGTAAGAGGTAGTGGGGAAAGATTCTGGGAGTGTAGGTTAATTACATCTCTAGTGGTTTCCCAGGGTGGCCCAAAAAGGGGAGAGTCCAACGGATTTGCAGGTTGCAGGGACCTAGACTCTATGTAGCAATAGGAATAAAAGCCAGGGAAGCCAAAAAGTCTACCTAGACCAAGATGATGAGCACAGGGCCAGACAAGGAAGCCAAACCACGAGGATCATGACCTCAACTACAGCATACAGCAAATGGAATGACACAAAGCAAATGGTCTAGAATGGCTGCTGGTGACTAAGTGGTTCAGTGAATTAAAAGACACTAAATCTGCTCACCTAGACACATGACTAGGAGCTGTCAATACGGTCACTGTCCTTTCGCTGAGATAGCACATTTCATGGGATAGGCAGGCTTTATGGGAAGGGGAAAAAAACGTCAAGGAATGCTCTCCCTGTTCTTACCATGAATATCAGAGAAGGAAATCCAAGGTGACTAAAGAAAGATGCAAAAAATCTATTCAGTGAAGCAAAATAATGAGAGTAAATCTGGAAAAGAAAAAAGGACTGAAGGAAGGAAGGAACCAAGGAAGGAAGAGACGGAGAGAAAACGATGCTATTTATGCAAGTCCCTTGCTTTGCACGAAGCCTGATACATAGTAGTAATGCTATTTCAAGTCAGTTGAAGATTAGAAAAATTAGAAAGAAAGAAAAGCTGTGATTTCATTGGGACTGGTGCAATTTTTCTCCTCGACCCCTGGCTGCTAAAAATGTCATAATTTACCCCATGATGAGAAACTCAAAAGATAAACACTTAATTGAAATCGGCTGACACCTTTCCTAAGGGTACTCATCTTAGGACTGGGAAGAAGAGAAAGAAGGAAAGATGGAGAATGAAGAAGTGAACTGATAGCTCACTAACCTATTTCCAATCAAAAATAGCTTGAGTTGCTCAGAGGGCAGTCTCTGTGGTGTGGTTGCCAAACAAAACAGAGAGACATTGACTTGCTATGATCCACGGAGAGGCCGCTGGCTCTGAGAGGCCAATTAACAAAGATAAGAAAGATCTTCTTAGTAAAGCCTCTCCGAGGGGCCATGCTTTCTGTGTTCATCAGGAATCCCTGAAAACCTAGAAATTTGGAGGTAGTCAGAATTGATTTAATCCTTTTTACTATAAATCTCATTTCTGAAAATGATTAACAGAGGCAGAGACATAAATGGTAAAGTCTCGATCAGGGAAAATGCTGTCAGCGTATCATCTAGATAGATTAGAAAATGAACGCTCGGGTTTCTGTGAAGGAAGACTAATGACATTAAGTCAAGATGAAATAGAAAGGAGCGTCGCACAGGCTCAAAAATCATAAACCATGAGCTCGCCCTGACAGAAGACCCTCAGCAACTTTCTGAACTGGAAAATTATCAGGAGTTTGGTCTGAGAGTATTTTCTTAGGCCTTGTTTAGAGTTCCTAGCTTGTTTGGGTTTGTTCTGAAGTTCTGGGAATTGCTCTGCCAAGGTTCTGACATTTGTATAAAAGTAAGATCCTTCTGCCTACGACTTTCAGTGCAATCAATTGCACACTCAGAAACAAGAAAAGGAGGGTTTGGCTCACTAAAACAATAAATAAACATTTAAGATACTTCCATACTGTGCAACCATCCGATTTTTGAAGTGTCACAATTCTGCTGCCTTTCAGAAAGAAGGCAGAGCTGCTGCCCTGAAATCAGTGGTGGCAGAGACCAACGTCCTTTGTTTAAGTTAAGATCAAATACTGAAGCAAGAATATAAATTCCTGCCAAATAAAGCTAAAGCAGGCCTTCTGCTCTGCTTGGTAGTGGGAACAAGCTCGTACATCTGCTTCACATGTGGTATATCACTTGATTACTTAAACTACGTCTCCATTGGAAACACACACACACACACACACACACACACACACACACACACTCGCCTCTGTGTTTTCTGAATAAGCCAGTAGAATAACTTCAATCTAAATATCGGTTTGCTTCAATTTTTGTTGGATTTGATAGAATAAATCTATTGTGTTCCAGTGCAGTCTCTTTTAAGTCGACCCATCTCTTCCGGGGAAACACAATGATCAGCTGGAAATTGCTTCCATCATCTTAAAAATTGAGAGTCCCTGCAAACTAACTGCAAGTCTTCCTCATGCAGGGAGCATTGGAATCCCTGACATTTGATGTCAAGGCATTGGCCCTGCGGCTAGGCCAGGAACGGTCTCCAAGCTTCATAACACAGCACTGATTTTTATGAAAACTAGGACTATTAATCTAAAATTCAAGATAAAATCTTTATCCAATTTCAGAGTTGGAATGGTTATGTGAAAAGCATTTCCCCATCCTCCGCTCCCCAACCCCCCCATAATGGCTACAACATAGGAAGATAAAAATATGCGGCTCCTCATCTCATCAAGATATGCAATATTCAATAGATAGATGGGTAGTTAGGTGGGTAGAGAGAGACTTACTGTTCAATTCTAATGTTTCTGACTTAAAATTTTAAGGTCATTGTCTCCCTTCTGACACCTCTTACTACATCAATATCCCATTATATCATTATAGACTCATGAAGAAATGTACTTTTACATTTTGCAGGATAATGACTCTTTTGTATTTCAGTTTTTATCATAATATAAATCTTGAATTGTAATTTGCATATCTTTTGTTTAGAAAAAGAGACCCCTATTTAAGACTTTGTCATTTTAATACATAGGCTTTAAAGTGGCTTTTTTTCCCAAAGCAATGCACCAAAATATTCCAATTTATTCTTCAACTGAATAACCAAATCTGATTCTACCTCTGCTGCTGCATCAATAAATTAGCAAATGTCCTGAACAATACATTTCCAACAATGATGGCTCAACTGTTTAGTCGTCTGTGCCAGTAAGTTTTCTGTCTGTTACACATCCAATCGTGAATTTATAATGGCAGTTTGGACTGGACATCAGGCTGATTATATGTACACACACACATACCCATATATGTGTGTGTGTGTGTATATATAGTTGCTAATTTATTTATTCTATCTGAAGATATGAAGAGTACACTCTGTATGTATATATTCATACGTATAAATGTATATAGATATATATATTTATTTCATATGAAGAATACACTGTCTGCTCCTCAGTTTTCTTACTTTCTGCCTTTTTTCTTTGTCTCTTCCCAGTGGTAGGACTATCCCCGTGAAGTAGTCTGGGAAGTTTGTCATTATGACAGACGTTGGGTAGATTTGAGAGAGCCTTTAAGAGACAGGGCATGGGCAGCATGCTGTCCACCTCCGCGTGGCAGGAAGGGGCAGGTAGAGTGCTGAAGTACCCAGCCTTCCCAATACCTACCACAGTGCCTAGCACATAATGAGTGCTTACCAAATATTTGTTGAATAAATGAACGAATGAAACGGGCCATAGGACTTTTCTCTTTCCAACTCTTTTCAAATTACAGAGCTGCCTCAGTAGCTGCTACTCTCAATGACTAATAAATATCTGTCCTTTTTCCTGCATGGCCCACAATATTGCTCAATTGGCCTTACTCTGCTCTTGCCCATTCCATCAAGGGATGGACCATTGTGGAAAAGCTACCTTTTGCAACAAAGCAAAGCCACCATCTTAGAAATAAAAGGTTACCCCTGTCCTTTCAAATGTCCTGATGACACAAGTGGACCAATTGCTTAGGTTAAATGAGCAGCCACTAGCTGCTAAAGCAGGAGCCAGGGACCTGTGGAGCTCTGGACTGGGGCTGGGAAGCCAAGGGACAGTAAAGTTCAAATGCTAACTCTTCCATTTACTAACTCTTCTAATTTGAGCAACTTATTTTCTTTCTCTAAGCCTCCATTTCCTCATTTGTGAAGTGGGAATAATAATACCTGCCCCACAGGACTGTTGTGCAGATTAAACTTGACAGTGGATGTGAAAAGGTGTAGTTAGCCCGTGTTATGTTTGAAACATCTTTACTTCCGTTCCTGCCATCCCCTCTGTCCCTCTCCCCTGATTCCTTTATTTCTCCTTTCTTCCTGGAGAAAATGGAAAATTCAAATGTGTCTTCAAACATGGCCAGAATGAGGTAGATGGGCCAGAGGGAAGTGGAGGAAAACAGCCAGAGCAGAAAACCAATCTAATGCTCTAAGGTGACTGTCTCCTTTTGAGCCCTCCGGCTATCCCCTGACCTTCCGCCTGGACTAGGATACACACCCTGGACACCCCAAGAAGTCCACATTTGGCCAACCTGGCTGACAGTGACGCAGTGGGGAGCTTTGCAACCCCCATAAACATAGGCAATTAAGCCCCTAAAAGCTCTTAGGCTTATTGCCCAGTAAATTCACAATGAATAGTAACCTTAATAAATGTTATAAATCTCACCTCAGAGCCAACAGGAAATTCAAACTTTTGCATGCGTGGGAGCCAAAGTGCTGCTGAAACAAAAGGGAGGTATGTGGACAAGGAGAACGTTGTGCTCTGGCCCCCTTTCCCCTGGCAGCACCAGAGCGCCCCAGGCCTGGGAAAGGCCCTTAATTGTATTTTGTGAGGCAGCTCTCGGGCCTCCTCACTCCTCCCTTCCTTCACCTGCCTTAACTCTTTCTTGTCCCAGTGGCCCAAGAAGTAATCCATCCATACACATCTCCTACTGATTGAAATAAACGATGGAAATATTTGATGGGGCCAAATTATGGACAAGTTGCTTTTTTATGTCCATGTTTTAGTCAGAAACAATTTTAGAAACTTAATTAAATCCTAAAACTGAAACTTAAACTCAGTGCTATTAAACAAAAAGGAATATCAAAGAGGAGAAACCACTGGATATTTTGATCCACACCCTCACAAAAGGGTGTTAGTTTTAATAAACAGTCACAATTTAGGGCTGTTATGAACCATAAGGCACACTCCTGGCCATGTTTCCAATTTCCTCTCTTGCCTTTACTGCTGTTATATTAAGGTCTGTGGTGAGGCAAAATGTTTATTAAAAAAGGTGAGGAGAGCAATATTCCAGATTAGATTATTTCACCTGTTCTAACTGTGCACCAGCCAATCGGAGGTCTTCACCGCGGGTTTGAGAGCAGCAGCCCTCCCACCTCTGGAGTTGACAGAGGGGGAGTTGCAGCCTGCATTCAAAGTGAATGGAGATTAGGCCATTTTAATTACTGACTTTAACCGAATATGGAATACATTTCCCAGTCTCAGAGAGGGGCAAATAAATGCTTCTGGAGGCTCCTCCATCGTGGAGATGATTACACTGGGATGGAAAAACTTCTCAGGAGCAACGAGCAATGAGGACTTGAGTGACAGAACAGTCTTTCAAGAAGGCGTTCTTCATTTCATGAGGGGTTAAGGTGGAGGAGTCTTTGAGTGGCATCAAACAGAAATAAAACATTTTCTCTTTGAAGACCCTATTCATACAGAACTTTTCTGGAGCAAATGGGGGACAAACACTCAGCATGTTGGAAACTACCTAGAACACAGGGCAGTCCTCGCACAGCAAAATCTCATTAAAGCAACACATTTCTTTGATTCTCCTGGAGGTTTCTTTAAGACAATAGGCTTTCTCATAGTGAATCCTTGGGGACTTCCAAATCTTTTAATTGTTTCTGGAATTTCTCTAATTGTGGGAGTTGATGAAAAGTACTTTTATATATTGAATGAATTGCCTCTATTCCCCAGCGTTAACACTGTTTCTTTATACTTCCGTTTCTTCTTTCATATTGGTGGGTACATGATGCTTCCATTCCAACCCAATACGTACATGGAATTTTGTTGAATAGTGTTATTAAGGTTTAGGAAACGCTACTTGACGCTGGCATAGCCAGGTCTGCATAATAGTAAGCTGTGTTACAACACCATTCTATAGAATTTATTTTAGAAACATGGATTTTTAAATCCTTAACCCAAGTGACCCTCTTAAATTCCCCCATATTCAAATACGTAGGGTTTGGTCATGCAAACAGCCTCTAGGCCAGCGCTGCCCAACAGAAATATAATGTTCAAGCCACGTAGGTAATTTTAGATTTTCTAGTAGTCATATTGAAAAACATAAAAGAAATAGATGAAATTAATTCTAAAAATATATTATTTAGCCTAACATATCCACAATACTATTTTAACATGTAATCAGTAC